>NC_134476.1:32506836-32583060 GCF_964194025.1 Convolutriloba macropyga | reverse complement strand
TATGGTTTTCACACAACCTAAAGTATTTTTTGCATCGATAAAGGTCGCAGCACTGCCGTACAGGTAAAGTTGACGCTCAAAAATTCACTCACATTCTCATGCATGCATACATTTCTGGCGATGAAAACATTCCCCATTAAATTATTTATTTTAAATATCAAGTCATGAACAGCTGGTTAAAATCAAGAGTGTTCGTTGATAAAGGAAGCTTAAGTCATAGGAAAGATTAAAAACCATAACCCATATCAACAGCGGAATTGTCTCACTTTTTCTTCCCACATGAGCCTATGGCGTGAATAAATTTTTTTGTCATTTATTTATTTAACTTGGAACAGGCTTTTACATTTTTTAAATACTAAGATGAATCGATAATGTTCTTTCAACCGAAGGTTTAAACCTGTCTAGTGATACACAACAGAAAAACAGAAAATTGAAAAAATAACACGGAGGATATCTTGAGTTATGCGTTCCCGGGTCGAGGTGTCACCGCTAAAAATTGCTATAAAATCTAAGAATTGCTGTGAATTTGGGAAAAAGTGTACGATTTGCGTTCAATGCGATGTATGCGGTGAAATAAAACTTTAAAACGGTAATTTTTTTCACCGCTTAAGCGGTGAAAGAAAATTTTTCACCACTACCAGCAGAATGCATGAAAAAAAAAATTATAACCACTAAAAACCGCAAAAATTCACCGCATTCAACGCTAAAAGATGCGAGCGCTTCGCGGTGAAAAAAAAATGTTTTTTCACCGCTATTCACTGCTAATCTTACATTATTTTTTGACCAAACCTCGACCCGAGTCTAGCCAAATTCTGGCATCTTGCTTCATCAGCATATTGAGGCAGTGTTTCTATACTTATTTGTTTCTTATTAATTTTGTACTTTTTGAAAGTTCTCTTGCATTCAAAAGATCATGTTGTTGTTAGACTTCGAAAAATAAATAAAAACAATGAATCAATTTGCAATCTCAAATTATTCTTTTTGTGTCATTTTCCCGTTTACAACGTTTATTTATATTCGGTGTTATGCAATGTCATGCAAACAACAGTTTTCTGTTAATTAGAAATCTTAATTCCATATTTTTCACCGAAAATGTTAAAGTTAGTTGTTATCTGTAAGAATATATGTAAAACAATCATAATTTTAAATTTTTCACAGTTTTTCTTCGTATTAGTTATTGGCGACAAAACAACTGACAAATTGTGATAACGCTTCCAACAAATTTAACAATATTTTCTTCTTAAGTGGACAGATGCTCATAAAATCAAACCCAGATGGTAAAAGATTGTGAGTGAAGACAGTTCTAGGCTATCTGAGAGGTAAATTTAGTTTCTTCTATATCTCTGTTTAAAAAGAAAAAAATAGCTGCTCTATATCTATCTCCCGAACTCCAAAAGAAAAAATGAGGATGCTGATACTTAGCTATTTTCTCAGTTTGATATTAAAAACGATTTTCAAAAGAAGGACGTACATATAAACGTCAAATCAAAGGCCTTGAAACTGGTTGAAGAAAACGATTACTTCAATGAAATTCTTGCATCTACTGAAAGCTACAGGCATTTTAATGCCCGCAACGATATAAGGTCCCTTGTCAACACCATTGGCCACGGCAGCATGCAAAATGCAGCAAAATTAATGGACAGAAAGTTACAAATTTACAGTTTTTCACCCCAACAAAAACTGGTAATTTTCTTTTGATCGAGTGCTCAAACTTGTCTTGTGATACACAACAGAAGAACAGATATTGTAGACGATAACTTGAGTTATGCGTTCGGCCAAAATTTTGCATCCTGCTTTATCTGCAGATTGAGCTAGTTTTTCTATACTCATTGCTTTTTTCAATTTAAATTTTTTGAAAATTGTCTTGCATTCAAAAACTAATGTTGTGGTTAGATTTTGAAAAAAGATAAGAATGATGATTATATTTCCAGTCACAAACTGTTTTTCTTTGGTTTTTACGATTATATATACAGTTTCATGTTGATAAGAATACCTAATTTTATACTGTTTCACAAAAATATCAATGATAGTTGATATCTATATGGTTATGTGCAATTCAGTCAAAATTTTCAGTTTCCTGTCACAGCGCTTCTTCACAGTAGTTATTTGTTATAAAACCAAATGAGGAAATGTGATAATGCTTCTCACAAATTCAAAAAAAAATTTTAATTGTGCTCAACCAAAAATCTAGATGGAAAGCATTTTGACTGAAACTATTTTCTGTCTAACTGAGGGGTAAAATCTTTTTCTTTCCACAGCTCTATTTTATTTTTAACAAAATGGGCTGCTTTATGTCTAACTCCCGAACTCCAAGTTCTTAATTGAGCTCAACCAAAAATCTAGATTGTTAAAGATTTTGACTGAAAACATTTTAGGCCAACTTATGGGTAGAATACATTTTCTTCTACAGCTCCGCTTAATAAGAAAATGGGCTGCTTTATATCTAACTCCCGAACTCCAAAAAGAAAATAGAGATTCTGATACTTAGCTACTTTCTCGTTTTGATTTTTAAAACGTCTCTGAAAAGAACACACATATAGAGGTCAACTCAAAGGCCTAAAATAGATTAAAAATTCCAGATCAGAGTAATTACTTCATTAAAGAGAACTTCAAGAAAACGTTTTTAAACAACTTCCTGAATCTACTGAAAGCTAGAAGATTTTTTAAGCCCGCACCATTATCAAGTCCATTGTCAACATCATTGCCCACGGCACCATGCAAAATCTGGCAAAATTTATGACAAAAAGTTACAATTTTTACAGTTTTTGACCCTAAGAAGAACTGGTAATTTTCTTTTGATCGAGTTCTCAAACTTGCTTTGTGATACACCACAGAAGCGAAAATCTAGACGATATCTTGAGTTATTCGTTTGACAAAAATTTTTGATCCTGCTTTATCTGCAGATTGAGCTAGTTATTCTATACTCATTGCTTTTTTTAATTTAAATTTTTTGAAAGTTGTCTTGCATTCAAAAACTAATGTTGTGGTAAGATTTTGAAAAAAGATAAGAATGATGATTATATTTCCAGCGACAAACTGTTCTTTTTTTGGTTTTTACGGTTATTTATGTTCTCTGGTATGCAAGGTTATGGAAACAACAGCTTTGTGTTGATCAGAAAACTTTATTCTATACTTGTTTCTACTAAAAATGTCAATGTTAGTCGATATCTGTATGGATATGTGCAAATCAGCCATAGTTCTCTGTTTCCTGTCACAACGTCTCTTCACAGTAGTTATTCGCTATAAAACCAAATGAGGAAATGTGATTATGCTTCCCACAAATTCAAAAAACTTTTTTTACTTGTGCTCAACCAAAAATCTAGTTTCAGTCATTTTGACTGAAACTATTTTCTGGCTAACTAAGTGGTAAAATCTACCTTTTTTTCTACAGCTTTATTTCATTTTAAAAAATGGGCTGCTTTGTGTCTAACTCCCGAACTTCAAACTTATAATTGGGCTCAATCAAAAATCTAGATTGTGAAAGATTTTGACTGAAAACGTTTTAGGCCAACTTATGGGTAAGACACATTTTCTTCTACAGCTCCGCCTAATAAGAAAATGGGCTGCTTTATATCTAACTCCCGAACTCCAAAAAGAAAATAGAGATTCTGATACTTAGATATTTTCTCGTTTTGATTTTTAAAACGTCTCTGAAAAGAACACACATATAGAGGTCAACTCAAAGGCCTAAAATAAATTAAAAATTCCAGATCAGAGTAATTACTTCATTAAAGAGAACTTCAAGAAAACGTTTTTAAACAACTTCCTGAATCTACTGAAAGCTAGAAGATTTTTTATGCCCGCACCATTATCAAGTCCATTGTCAACATCATTGCCCACGGCACCATGCAAAATCTGGCAAAATTTATGACAAAAAGTTACAATTTTTACAATTTTTGACCCTAAGAAGAACTGGTAATTTTCTTTTGATCGAGTTCTCAAACTTGCTTTGTGATACACCACAGAACCGAAAATCTAGACGATATCTTGAGTTATTCGTTTGACAAAAATTTTTGATCCTGCTTTATCTGCAGATTGAGCTAGTTATTCTATACTCATTGCTTTTTTTAATTTAAATTTTTTGAAAGTTGTCTTGCATTCAAAAACTAATGTTGTGGTAAGATTTTGAAAAAAGATAAGAATGATGATTATATTTCCAGCGACAAACTGTTCTTTTTTTGGTTTTTACGGTTATTTATGTTCTCTGGTATGCAAGGTTATGGAAACAACAGCTTTGTGTTGATCAGAAAACTTTAATCTATACTTGTTTCTACTAAAAATGTCAATGTTAGTCGATATCTGTATGGATATGTGCAAATCAGCCATAGTTCTCTGTTTCCTGTCACAACGTCTCTTCACAGTAGTTATTCGCTATAAAACCAAATGAGGAAATGTGATTATGCTTCCCACAAATTCAAAAAACTTTTTTTACTTGTGCTCAACCAAAAATCTAGTTTCAGTCATTTTGACTGAAACTATTTTCTGGCTAACTAAGTGGTAAAATCTACCTTTTTTCTACAGCTTTATTTCATTTTAAAAAATGGGCTGCTTTGTGTCTAACTCCCGAACTTCAAACTTATAATTGGGCTCAATCAAAAATCTAGATTGTGAAAGATTTTGACTGAAAACGTTTTAGGCCAACTTATGGGTAAGACACATTTTCTTCTACAGCTCCGCCTAATAAGAAAATGGGCTGCTTTATATCTAACTCCCGAACTCCAAAAAGAAAAATGAGATTCTGGTACTTAGCTATTTTCTCGGCTTGATATTTAAAACGTCTCTGAAAAGAAAAGCACACATATTGAGTTCAATTCAAAGGCCTTAAATTGGTTAAAATTTCCAGATCGGGGAGTTTGCTTCATAGAAGAGAACTTCTTGTTATTGAACCGCTTCCTAATTCTATTGAAAACTAGCGGAATCTATATGCACGCACCATTATAAAGTCCATTGTCAACATCCTTGCTCACGGCAGCTTGAAAAATGCGGCAAAGTTGATTGATAAAATGTTACAGTGTTTACAGTTTTTTACCCTAAGAAGGACTGGTAATTTTCTTTTGCCTTCAAACTTGCCTTGTGATGCACAGCAGAAAAATAGAGAAATTCAAAGCTAACCCTAATGATATCTTGAATTATGCGTATAGCCAAAACTTTGCCTCTTGCTTCACCTGCAGTTTGAGCCAGTATTTCTATACTTAGTGTTTTTATTTCATTGTAAATTTTTTCAAGGTTGTCTAGCATTAGAAATGTTATGCTGGGGTTAAATTTTGAGACCAAAAATTAGAACGAATAAAAAATTTGCAATCTCAAAGACCTCATTTTTGAAATCCTTGGTTTACAGGTTTATTTAAATTCTCTGTTATGCAAAGTTATGCAAACAAAATTTTTCTATTTCTTAGAAACCTTAATTCCAAAACTTTTACAAAAAATATAACGGTTAGTTGATTTACGTAAGTATCTCTTCTTATTTGTGCAAATCAATCATAGTCGTTAATTTTTTTCATAATTTCTGTTCACATAATTTATTGCTGATAAAACGGGCGAGAAAATGTGATAACATTTCCAACAAATTTACAAGAAGTTTTCGTTCTAAATCGGACAATTGCTCAAAAAAATTAAACCCCGATGGTAAAGAAATGTGTGTGAAAACAGTTCCAGGCTAATTGAGGGATAAATTTTAATTTCATCTTCAAATCTGTTTTATTTAAAAAAAATTGGCTGCATTAATTATATGTAACTAATAAACTCCAGAAGGAAAATTAAGAATTACTGTCTATTTTCTCAGTTTATCATTAACAACGTTACTGAAAAGAAGAACACACTTATAAACGTCAATTCAAAATGTCTACATTTGATTAATAATCGGACAGTTTACTTTATCTAGGAGTACTTGAAAAAATGATTTTTCAATCAATTTTTTTCGTATCTACTGAAGTAATAATAAAAAAATTGTGTTTTCAGTACCAAATTTTCAAGCTTCGAATAAATAAACAGATTAGTGTACAAAGCGTCGCACTGAACGAATGCTCGGAGGCAATTTGCTTGATGCTGCACCATTTCAGAACTATTCAAAATTAGATTACGTACGAAATTCATATATAATACTTAAACTGAGACCATTCAAGGTGAACAGGAAAAAAGGTTTTACGCACCAATTGTTTAATTGAACTTAATTAAAAAAATTAAGTAGTATTCTCAATCGAACTGAGATTAGTTTTCGTTTTTTTTTGCGTTTTAATTTTTCTATGAGAGGTATCGTTTTGATTCTCCGTTCAGTGTCGAATGATCTGTGAATTTCATTGTCAGTTATAAACGTGTAAATAGATTCACTACGGTGTTGTCTTCTGATAGCGTTTGATAAAAATTTCAGAAGTTCTTACACGTGTAGCTCAATTCTTGATGGAATTTTTGTTTTTTGATCTACAACTTGGAACTTCTTTGGGTTTTGGGAACCCAAAAACTATTCTGATTAGGAAGTTTTGTGGATGTTGTAGTCCTCCATGTACACTTTTGTTTGCGTACCATATACTAGAACTCCGTATTGATACTGTGGTTGATCATAATCTTTATAAGTTTTCAGAAGTAATTCTCTTTGCAGATATTTCTTTGTTTGATATAAAATCGAAGTGTATTGGTTTTGTTTCAATTGAATTTGTTCATAGTTTTCTCCCCTAAAAATTTAACACAACTGCTCTCCTCTACTTTTTCCACTTTCCAAATAAGTTTTTTCTTTAATTGCTGGGTCCTAGCAGAAGTGGTTCTGTTTTTTTTATAATTAATTGTCAGTTTGTTGCACTCTAGCCAACTGGAAACTAGTTTCAAATCATTTTTGTGTTAAGTTTGCTCATATTTGCCGAAAATGATTTATACATATCAGAAACTGAAGTGGTCCTATTAAAAAAATTTTAGGGACTCTAGACTCAGTTTCTTTAGTTGAGAAAAGTTCTCTTTTATATCGAACAAATTCTTTTCGATTTTGCCTCTCAAACCATACTTGGAACATTTTTCTAACAAAAAGCTGTGATCAACAGTATCAAAAGCTTTTGAGAAGTCAAACGCGGTACAATGAGCCAAAACTTTTTTCTCCCTTATTCTCTTAATTTTTTCCAGCATTTCTGTTAAAGCATCGACATTTCATCTCTTACTCAGCAACACAAAATGATTTTTAAAGAAAGTTTTGTTTTTAATCATTCTTTTTTAATAATTCTTTCAAAATTTTTGCCAAAACTTGGTACTAAATAAATTGGTCTGAAAATGTCAGTCTCAAATTTATCTCCATACCTGAGAATTGGCACAAACTTTCAAACTTTTGAGCTTTTGGGATAATGTGATTCATCTACGATTTTTTTGAAAATATCTGTGAGGTATCAACTAATCACAAGATTAGTTTTTTAGAAGATGGTTTGTGAAACCCCTATAATCGGTACTCTTTTTTCCTACAAGTTGCTCTATTTTGAACTTCACTTCGTTATTTTGGACCGACCTCAAAACAAAAGAGTCAACAGCACGATTAATCGTCTTCCCACCTTTGGTTTCTCAATTTTCTGTGCAGTTGAGGCGTCAATATTTACAAAGAAATTTATGGATGTTTCGGAGACAATTGTTTTTGTAATTTCTATTTTTTTTTCTTTTCGGATGGTGAATTTGATTCAGATATCTATAAAAACTATTGCCGTTGTAATCAATTTGTTTATCAAAAGCTTTTTTGTATTAGAAATTTTTGGCGTTTCTTATTAGTGTTTTTGTTTTGTTGTTCTGTAGGTTGTATTGTGTTTTTACTTCTTGTGATTTGGACTGCAAGGGTTTATTCTAAAGACGTTGTTTCTTGGAACAAGACTTTTTGCTTTCGTTGGTTATCCGCTTTCGGTTTTTTCTTTTTGATGATTTTTTTTGGAGTTATTAGATCCAGAGTTCTATTTATAATTTTCTCGAGGTTGCGAATTCCTTGCATCGCTGTGCATAACCGAAAAAACATCTTTTGACTTAATTATATTTGACGGTTTAAAATTTAACTCCAGAACGTCATTAAGCTTGTTGAGAGCATTCCAGTTTCTCTGTTCTTTTTGTTCATATTTTCCTATGGTATATTTTGATTATCTTTAAAGTCACTTACTTTCAAAAAAAAACTGCATAATGATCTGACGCTTTTGTATTCAGAACCCATGTTTCACATTCAAAATTTGAGAAGAAAACATCTAGGGTTGCGTTGCTTCGGATCGTCGTCTTTTGCGCTCGTTTTTCGTTGATTTTAGGTATTGTTCTGCTGAGCCGATTTTCTTCAGAAAATTTTTCGTTTTTTAATCATTTTTTGAGAAAGCTATATTTAAGTCCCCCTATAAAATGTGATTGTTTTTTGGTCCCACGACAACGAGATGTTCCAAAAGAAAGTTTTGGAATGTTAATATATCCGTTTGTGGAACCTTGTACACAATCGTTACTACAAAACACCAATTTTTTCAAACGCAATTTGCCGTTAAAACTTGTATATCATTGTTTGCAGAGGTCTTTTTTGTTGTTAATTGATATTCTTTGCTCGCAAGCAGAACTACAACTCCGCCTTTTTTATAGATCGGTTGTATGTAACAATATTTTGTAAACTTTCGTTGCAGAACAATTGGTTGTTTGAGTAATCTTTCAACCAGGTCTCTATTAGTGCCAACAAAGGTGGCATTATTTGGTTGGCCTGAGAAGTTAATATAAGCTCATTGTTGTTTGCACCCAATGATCTTTTGTTCTGCAAGAACAGCACCATGGCTAAAGCTCCCATGTATTAAGCACTCTGATGGCATGGTTTGTTTTTTTGAGAAGTTCTTCCTAAAAGATTTTATTATGGTTTTGATTTCCTAATTAATGTTTTTTTGTACTAATGTTGTGTTTTCTTTGCGTACAGTCGCAGATGTTTGCTCAGCGTATCTACTGAAAACTAGAGGAATTTAATTGCCTGCAACATTGCTAGGTCTATTGTCAACAGCATTGCCCACGGCGACATGAAAAATGCAGAATCTTTGATGGAGCAAAATTTACGATTATAAATCAGTACCATTACTCAATTCTGAACTACCACAAGAGAACTGCCTCATTTTAGAAATTTTTTGATTTTTTATATCGTTTCTCTTTTCTTGATTTTTAAAGCCTCATAGCAGACAGAATGATGAAAAGAAAGTCTAAATTAACATTTTTTTAAAAAATATAACGGCTTTGTTTAGATATTACCGCCTAATTTGAGTTAACAAAAAAAAACAGGGTTGGTCCCATCCCCTAATTAAGCCTAGAGAGAAATTAAGAAGGTACGATGAACTCCCGTAAACGACTAAGTCATTATACCCAAACTCGGTAAAAAGAGACAGTTCCACTTAACGTACAGTTGTCAGTACTTTGAGATGGAATTTTGGAACGTTTCAGAAATGAACACAAGTTTTAGTGTTGTTTAGTGTCCAGCACCTCTCTAAATCTTCCGGAAACCTCCAACCGGTGCAGGTGTTCTTTTTGATCCACTCATAATAAGCTGAAACTCTTGTTAGTATTGCGTCGGAATCACATTGTCCAAGAATACCCCAACTCACAACTCCGTATAGACATTCGGGTTTGCTGCTATCATTACCAGACACGACAAAAGCCGGACTACCCGAATCCGATCCACAGACTCCCTTGTATTCATCTGATCCGTCGTCTTGTTTGGTCAAGCAAATCTATTGGACAATATATAATACTTATAAGTAATTTTTAAAAAAAAAAATGCTTCAAAAGGAATCGCCGAGTGTGATCTTTTTGGACCAGCGGGAAATAATAATGACCACACTATAAATTTTAACCCTTTATAATTTTCATTATAATCAGATCTCTGTTAGACTTTATTTTTTGTCGCATGCTCTTTTTTTATGCCAATTATTGTCTTTTTAAAAATTAATGGCGTCCACTGGTTGTAAAGACGCCCATATTAAACAAAATAAAATGACAACGGAACCTTGACAAATACTGTCCGGATTTTTTTTTTTTCATAATTATTTCATAGGTTCTATAAACGCCCTAGCACCCACTCTCACGTTGTTTTGGGGGTCCACATTAGGGGTGAAAGTGTTCTCTCATTCTCCCTATTACCCACCCCCATGACCGTCAAACAACGCTGACAACTTTTTGGGATGAATTTTTAGGGTTTTTTAGGGTTTTTAATTTCTAAAAAATCTCCTTACCCCCCAAATTTTTAATATTTGCGTCTGGACAAAAACTAATAACTTCCTCTCGTTATTTTTGGAAAAACTTTAACTATAAATGAAACCAAATTGTAATTGCTGAAATTGTTGAATGGTGTTAAAATGTACCCACATGTTTTGCATAGTCTATTTGTTTCCTTGATACGCTCCTGCAGGTTGTAATTTCTCGCAGTTGTACTTCCATCAGTACTGGAGCATGAATAGGAGGATCATAACTAGTTTGACCCATTCCGCTGACAAAGATAGTTCTATCCTGGTAGTTTCGAGTACATAATTTCAGCACTAAAAACTTTGGCAACTCGCGGTAGAGCTCAATGAGAGCAATATCATTTGCTGCTGTGACTTCGCTAAAGCTAAAGCATTAAAATTATCAACAACCCAAGTCGAGCTTTTCGCGGAAAAGTATGTAAAAAATGCACTGACAACCGCTGAAAAAAATATTTGTCATTGGATAAATATTACATATTTATCCGCTTACTGTATTGAATTATGAACACAATTCTTTCAAATTTTCAGTATAATGTAAGATTTAACCGCTGAAAATTTGTTCTTATATATTTTCAGTGTTTTTAGCCCTTAAGTTACACAATTTCAACACATTTCACGCACATTCAATACTATTTGCTCACAGGATTTGGAAAATTGAAAAGTCTGAATTTTTTTTAATTTTTTGAATCGTTTTCTGCTTCTGTTCATAATGAGCACCGGAGCAAGACTAAAAATCAATGCGCAAGAGCAGTCCAACATAAAAAACAGTTGGAAAACTGCCAAAAGACTTAAGAATTTTGGAACTTTTTAAGATGAAGCAGTTATCGAAGCTGGGGTATATTATCATAATAGTCGATTGAAGGAAATCATTGAAGGTAGTTTAGGTATAATTGTTTTCCTTCCATTATCCATGAAGTAAATTGGACGCATTTCAGTTGTTCTTTTTTTGAAAGATATGAAATGTCGTTTAAAAACAATAATGCAGATTTTTGATTGATTAGGCTCCACAAAATTTCAAAAGATGAAGAGGAGTACACACTGAATGAGTTATAAGCAATGGTGAGTAATAAAATTGCATGTAAAATTTTCACGAAAGGTACGCATTGAAGTGCTAAAAATCTCTCTTTTTCTGAAGCGTTAAATTAGCTAAGATTGGTGCCGAATTTTGAGGCATTAAAAATTATTTAAGGAACGTGTTGGTTGATGAGCTGCATTTTTAAAGAAATTTTTCTAGGTAAGGAATGTGCCGAAAGAGCTGATTCCAGGACTTCTGTTGAAAAATGTACTTAAATTTTTTAGGAAATATGTTGACAAGTGCTGCAAAAAATCTTCTGCATATTCAGTGCCTAAAACTAATTTTTGAATACATTCACCATATTGTTTACAAAAATTGAGCACTTTCACCGCCTTTTGTATAACATTTTCCGCTTAAACCCGCTCACATCTCAACCAGAGAAAAAAATGTTACGCATAGTCGAGTTTTGACGCCCACCTAACCTTCATTTTCAAAAATAAAAACAAGTACATAAAATACAAAATCTAAACCCTACGGTCATGCAAACTTCAATTGAAACAAAGATTTTGAGCAGTTATTTATTTTGCAAAACCTAGGAGCTATTCTTTAGGTATTTTAGGAGAAGAACGAACGAGAACAAGCCCCATAACGAACAAGTGTAGGAAAGCGAGAAAGAATGCTTGAGAGGAGGAGTTGGTTCTCATAGAGAGAAATTTTAGCTATGTAGTGCGTTCTTTGTGATTTACACTGTTGCTGTGATTGAAACTGTTAGATTGCAAAGTTATTCAAAAATGTTGGTTTTGAAGATAATAAGTTTTTGATCAGTAACAGAGGTAAGGGGAGGGCAGAATTTATTGGAGTTATTTGAGATAAGAAGTCATGTGAACGAATAATGGATACTTTCCCAAAGATAGTTTGAGTGGAGTTGTTTTAGAGTGTGGGCCATTAAAAGTTTTTTTAGAAATGATACTTTGGGATTGTTAAAGCTGTTCAATAGGAAATTTTCGCTCGAACTTTACTGGTTGTCGGTTTTACAATTACAAATTTTTTATTCAATCATTCAGAATACAAATTTGAACAGTCCATTTTGATAGAGTTTTGAGCGCTAGCCAGACACCAACTAGAAGCCTTCTAACGACTAAAACTCGAAATACTACTTAAAATTTCCGAAAGTTTCGAAGTAAAAGAGAAAATCCCCATGAGTTTACAGTTCAATTCAAATAGCGTCCCTATCACACGGTTCTCTGTTTAGTTTGAATCCGTCTTTCCCTAACAGTGTGAACTTTTCCTTTCTCGAGATGTCATTCTTCTTTAATGGTTTCTCGTTGCCCCCTGTTACGTTCTTGGGTATTGCCCCCTGCAATCACGTCATTCCCTCCACACCACTACTCAAGTAAAGACTAACTAATAGAGGCAAAAAGTCAGGGAAACGTTGTGCAAAACAATCGTTAAGTTCAATCAAAAACTATAGAAGATTAACACGAACATCAGCAAAAATTTGAAATAATTTTTATGTAAGATTAACTTTGACTTAAAAACTAACTTATTATGTCAAATCAAAATTTAGAAAAAGTTAATTTTTTCAATCACCACTTTTAGCGCCTATGTTAAATAATTTTACCATTCCTGCCCGTATATTTTCGTGCCTCTTAACGCTCATGCCTTAATTTGGCCACTGCTGAAACCAGCTACTATCTTATGTTCTAAAAAATACTTTTACAACAAGATTTATACAGGCTTGTTTATCAAACATCAGATATTTGTCCCGGGCGGTCACTTGTTTTACCACTAGTATGTTCTCGCTGGCGGTACTCCTTATTATTAGTTTTTTAAGTGCAAATGTGAGGAAGGGGATGATAGCGGCCCTTGGGCGCGGTCATCATGTTGATTATCTACATTCTCGTACACATTTTGGAAAATGTTCATAAGTCTTTCTCTCGAGGATGACATTATTTTTTAAAGGCTTACGACCAATTCTTCATCTTTGATGGGGAATTATGTGGTGCAAGCTCCACATACGTGCCCTGAGTGAATTTTGTGAATTTTTTTCAAAGGAATGAATATTTAAGGAAAAGTGAATAAATTTCAAAGATTTTGTGTAATGTGTTTCTGATCGTTTTAGTGTTAAACATTAGTTAAATTAAACTATGGTCTGAGGGAGAAGTCTCAGCAATTTTTGGGATCAATGAGCAAGTTTTCATTTTTTTCCGTTTTCAAAATTTACTGAAAGTGACTGCTTTTAGTCTAAAAATTCACTTGGTAAGGTTTTTGAGCAAGAAGAAAAACTTCGAATTTTTTTTATTTCAAAAGTAGCGCATAAGAAAAATTGTGAAAAAAAAAATATTTTTCTCCAAACTTTTCAAATTCTGTGAAATTTGTCACCCAAGTATCTTTATTACAACTATCTTTAAGACAGACAAAGTTCCCTATAATAAAATAAAGTTAAAAAGTTTTTTTGGTAGAAAAATCCAAACCTTTGAAAAATCCCCTTTTGAAATAGGGTCAAAATTATACATTTTCATAAAAACTGGAAAAATTATTCGAAATCTGTTTCAAAATTTACATAAATGAAGTTATTGAAAAAAATCATGAAGTTTGGGCAAAATTCTGCCCAAAAGTGCCCAAAAACCCATCAAGGATTAATCCAATCAACACTTTTCAATGAGACTTTTGCTTCCCTTGAGCTTAGGAGGCCACATGCAAAAAATTGTGGAATTTTATCACGATGAATTCGGGATCGTACATTTTGGAAAAGGTCGATATATATAGGTTTTCAGACTGGGCGGGCACCAACTAGACCCTTGAGTTTTTACGGTGTCAATGCGGTGGAAACCAAGTCTAAATAGGTCAATAGTCGGCACTAGGATTGATTAAAGGAAGCTTACTTTTCATGGATGAAAAATCTTCCTCTGACAATTCCGCGGTGATTCTGGTCTTCTTCGGGTGTTTTTGTGAAATCTCCCAAAATTGGCTCAAGGTCAATAACTATAACAGAAGGAGAGTTATATTCCGGACATACCCTTTAACAGTTAAGTTTTGTTAAGTTAAATTAACGTAACCACAAAAACTTTGTTACAAAAACTTTGTGAAATCACTTGTATTCTATTTTTGCCGTTTCCTGCAATTTACATCAATTGCGATGCATTTCTTTAAATTATGATTACATGATGTTGTCTGAATCAGTCTGTGGTAAAAAACGATGTTGTTGGCTTTGACACTAAAAATCTTCATTAAAACCACGCATTTTTTTCAGTTTTT
Organism: Convolutriloba macropyga; assembly: GCF_964194025.1. NCBI lineage: Eukaryota > Metazoa > Xenacoelomorpha > Acoela > Convolutidae > Convolutriloba > Convolutriloba macropyga. The sequence continues at coordinate 32,568,591 of NC_134476.1, read as the reverse complement.
TATCGTTTGTGATGTTTTTGTCACTCAGTCCAACTCCTGACAGACACATTGTGTTTCAAAGGGGTTCTACGTGAGCATGAAAAACTTTGTTAATTTTTTAATTTATGGCACTGAGTACTTCGAAACTATTTAATTTAGTAAAATTTTCGAGTTCCGACTGAAGATCTGTTTTTTTTTGTATTTTTGTTAAAGAAATAGAAAGGTTTTTGTTGAGACCAAAATTGCTAATGATTACAATAGAATAAGAAAAAGCCCTTCATTGGCTTGAGTTCATCGTTAATGGTATTCATGATTGGACACGATCTTCTTTCTGAAAAAAAAAATGTAGTTCTGACCGTTTTGTTTCTACTTTTGTTGTTTTGCTCTTCAATCTACTTTATTACAAACTTCCTTGGTCATAAAGAAGATTATATGAATATAAATTCATTTCCATTTGAAAAATTATCGTAGAAACAAAAATTTATCCGTTTAATTTTGTAAAAAATGAGAATCCATTAATTTCGTCACTAAATGATTTTCCACTGTTTTTTTATTTGTTTTTAGAAAATTATTTATTGCCTAAAAACAAAATTGTCTAATGGAGCATAATTAAAAATTCTGACTTCATATTACAGCGAATGGTGATAAAGTTTTATCAAAAAAATAATGTTATAAAAAAATCGCCCACGATTACTGTTTTGCAAATTGTATTATACTTTTATACTTTTATAAAAAGAACTAAATGACGGTCTCCTAATGAATCGAGTTTGCTTGTTCTTCATTTTTCTCATTTTCGAAACCCTCTATGAGGGTGCATTTGATTTCTCAATTTTTACAAACAAAAATTGGGATTTGATTCAGAAATTTTTCTGTTTTCGCACGTATGTTGGCTTTTGTGATTTGCTCTTAACTTTGACTATAAATTTCTAACTTGTGTGACCTTGTTTGAATTTTAAACTTGAATACAGATTTCAGATTATTGAACAAACGCAGATCCCACAGTTTTTTTCGGCAGTCACTTATTGAACTACATTGTGCTGTTAAAGTCATTAAACTACATATGTGAGTTAACTAAAACCCATTAGAGGCCGCCCGAGCAAACTGAATTTCTTTAAATCTGTTAGTTGATAGAATCTACAGCGTGCAGTTCAGTTTGAAAACGGGATAGTCGATATTGATTTCTCTAATTTGGTATAATTATTTTTAGTTGACAAATTTATCATTTTGCATATGGCCAATTTGTATTAGATTACATTTAACGTCTGAAATTCAAGTAATTTGGTCTCACAGGCAATAACGCTATTTTTTATATAAGTGTCTTTTTTCAAGAATCTGTTCAAATAAAAGATACGATACCAAATATGAACTAATGAGTGCTGCAAAGGCAATTAATGTATCTTAATGGTTTTCGGATGTTGTTGTTTGAATTGTACAATGGGCAACTAATCATTTATTGACTTTGACACTGTGTCTTCTTTAAAATTTTGGTAAACTTTTGTTCGCAGAATGTATTTTTACTAATTTCGAATGCTAAGAGGAGTTGTTGCAGCTATATCGAAGCCAATTAGGCCCACATTTTTTCTATTTTTTATTGCCATGATTACTTTGGAACTTTTTATTGCTGTAAACAAAATATAAACATTTAGATTGAATTTAGATTGTTTTCATACTTTTTTGTCTGAGTAAGAAAAGGTCTCATTAATTGCAGTAGTGGCATGACAAAATCCTAGAGAAGGCTGGAGTTCCATTCTACCAGTTATGTTGACTGGACGCAATTTAATATTTAAAAAAATTATCGGAGAAGTCTGTGTTTCTACCGTTTCTGTTAATTTTTTTTACCTTTCAATTCAATCTCATTTATTAAAGATTTCATATGTCAACAAAAAAGGATATCTGAGCCTGAGTTTTTTAGTCATAAACTTATCATAAATATTAAAATGAGGCCATTTAATTTCTTAAAAATTAGGAGAATATTTGAGATTAGTGAACGTTTGATTGTATCATTCTCTCGGTATTTCGATCAAAATTGGTCTTTTACAAGTCGACCTATGGAATTTTTGCTGAGAAATCCAATTGGTTTTCTGGAAAAAGTTAATTGAAACTTTTGAGACTATCCATTTAAAAACAATTATTTTTCTTTTTTTTTGTTTTAGAAAAAACAAAAAAAAACAAATCGTTTGTGGGAACTTAGGTTTTCGAAAATATTTTGCTGACTCGTAATTCAAACTGATTAGCAAGAAGCTCTGGTTCAATAAAAATAAAATCGTCCCCCTTGTGATTAATGGCTTCAGTTTTTGGAATCGAAGGAATAAAGATGTTCTGTTTTTTTTAATTTTGGCAACAAATTTTTTAATTGAATCTTTCCAGGTTTTCCGTTTTCTTTCTTGTTTTCTCATATGCGCGTTTATATTAATTGATGACTAACATGCAAGAAAATATTTTGTTTCCACCAATAAACTTGACTTATATCAATCGTGATTTAACTTGTGGTTATTTAGCGTGGCAACCACTTACAAGTCTGAATTGAGAATTCAGAATCTATTTGAAATTACGCAACCGCCATTTTCACTTACAAAATATGATAGTTTGAGATTGAGTTTGGGAAATGGATAGATGAATAGATTTACTATGCTATTATTCACGGCTCTCTTCAATTGGTACTCTTTCCAGGCAGCTTAGGCGACCCCGAGTTTCACACTTTTAAATTTCCAATGTTGTTTCTACAATCTTGGGTTACAAAACTAGTGTTTTTATTTAGAAATGTGAAAGTTTTTTATTCGCAGTCGAGTTCTCTAAAATAGTCTTTGCAAATGAGTGCGATAAATGAAACAAGACTCTTAGTAATCTTAGTAATCATGCCGGGATTGTATTTGATTTTCTTGGTTCTTTTCAAGGATTGCACTTTTCAAGGATTGCAAATCCTTGCAAGAATTTACACGACGTAATCTGGATTACCAAAAAGAATGTGCAACCCGGGTAGAAATAACGGGTGGAACCTCGCCGATTATTAACCTAAACCAATAAAAGAGTTAAATTACACAGTAGAGCTTGTGGGTGGCTTTGTTCATTTTTCTCCTTTCAGAACCATTAAAAGAGCTGAAAGAGAGAGAGAGAGAGAGAGAGAGAGAGAGAGAGAGAGGGAGAGAGAGGATTGTTTCGCTGCAAATCTGCGAATGGTCTGATAACAGAACATAGTCTGAGTCACAGTTTTATAATTTAACGTCTCTCAGTTTGTCTCATAAAGCTATAAGGTCCCAAAATTAGTGTCATAAAAAGGTGCATTCTGTACTTTTACACTAATAAAAGAGCAAGGGGTAATTTCAGAGCCACGTCGCTTCTTTGGTGTTTTTGGGAAAACGAGATTATTTTAAATCTTTGCTTGATGTTGTAGGAGCTGAACTTGCAGAGCATGCGTAGTTGCCGTATTTGCGTAGGCGGGGAAAATAGAAGCACAATGTTGAGACGGGTAAACTCTTTACTATTAGTTGTTCATATTTATCCACTTTCTGTTGTCATAGCAACTGTTTTGTCACAGTTTTATTTAAAGTTAGCATTACAGTTATGATTACGTGATAAAAAGGAAAAAGTGGGAATTAACAATAGCAATCTCACAAGAGTCATCTAAAATAGCCCGAACAAAACGCTTTCTTCCTACAGCTCAGCAAAAATAGCAAAGGAGCTGACTTGAGCGGAAATAACGTGTTACTGGATCTTTCGTTTAGAGCAGTTAATTGTCATTCTAGATCAGTTAATTGTTATTATGTTTTATGTTGAAAGTTATTCTTGGGCAGTTAAATGTTTGTTGATGTCTCGTCATGTATCTACTAATTATTTGAGCTGCAATTCAATTGCTGCGAGCGCCAGCCTCTGGTTTTTCGACTCATGAGTTTTAAATGCAAAACCAAATTGAGTTTAAGTTTAAACATTTCTGCAAAATCAGGCCTTAGACCCAGGTATAATTAGAGAAATCCCAATTTGTATGATCTGTAGTAAACCCGGTCCAATTTGAAAAACGAAGATTAGCAAATAGTTGAAAATTGATTACTAATGCATCGATAAGAGCATGGCGGATATAGAGTCACAAAAGCGAACTGCAAAAACAATATATCGGGACAAGTTTTGAACCGCTGAAACGAAGTGGGCGGTATAAAGTTTTCTTTGTCACAACTGTTTGGGAGAGCAGCCGTTACAGGTGTTACTAAGTAAAATTCGCGGTTCTCCCAGTTAATTTAAAGAAGTTTTTTTTGTTGAGACAATAAAATGTCAATGTTCCCCATCTTCCGAGTGTTTTTGCGCAAAAAGTGAAGTTTTTGGCTTCTGCAGGGTTTCCACGAATATTCATAGCGCAAGTACCTGAAAACTTGAAATTCTGGTGAGCGCTCAAAATTTGAGTCAGCGGTCTGGTTCTGAATTTACTAAACGCAAAATTATCTGCCGTGCCTAAAAAAGTTTTACGTCAAAAACTTGATGGTGTATACTTGGATCGAAAAAACTCTCTGCACTTGAGCGGGCTAAAAAACAATAAATTTGCTAAAGTATACACTCTAGTAGGTTAGTTGTGATCCCAAGATGGAACCCGATGTGATAGCTCAATATAAGAGAACATAGTTAGACCCTCGTATTGTGGACCATTTGGCTCAGCGGATAGCAGGGGGTTGCAATAAATTAGGAGTCTATGGTTTCGCAACCTTCAAAGGTTCCAACTTTCCTCTAAATATAATGGTGTTGACAGATAATCTACATAATGAGCAAATTGTTGCCCTAATTAAAAGTACTCGGCACGTAGACAATTACTTGACCAAACAAATTTCCGTTAGGCAACAAAACAGTGGTTTTCATCCATGATGTTTTATAGTTTTGGTACAGTGGTACTTTTTGTTCCAACTCCAAACAAAATAGTTGCGTAGAAATTCGGTAATACCCTATCTTTTTTGGTTAAGCCATCCTTGGCCTACCGATGTCTTTTGCAGAGAGACATGAAATAAGTGTTAATGCAAAAGCTCTTGAAAACTGAGTCTATTGTCGAAGAGAAAATTTTATTTTCTTTCATTTCAAAAAGAAAAATCTAAGCCCAAATTTATGGAAAATTGGCGATTATAATCATCTAACACTTCTTAAGTAATTTATAATAGATCTTCTATAATTTGGGTTGACTATAGTAACTAATAGTTTGCACAAAGCAATTCAGTAGGTATTCAGTTCAAGGCAGAAAAAAAACAATATTTAATTGCTCATTTTCACACAAAAAATTCTGTGGAAAATCGTTCAATTCAATCAAAATTTTTGATCCAATGATAAGGTAAATCTGTAAAGAAAAAAAAACAATTTCCAGTTTTTCAGCCGAAAACCACTATAATCAGTCAAAATGATTATGTTCCGTCATAAGCATATCTTTTGTGCAAATGCTAAATTGAAGAGAAGTTCGAAGTAATGCTAATCCAAATAGTTTTGGTTACATTTAAAAAAGTGTACCAAAAAATTTGCGATAGAAAAACAATTCTGTATCCGAAATACATTACAAATCGTTTAAAATAATTATTTTTCACTAGAAACTACACTAGTCATTCTGGAGGCAAGCAACCGTCGAGTTAGTATACAGCTACTCGTCAACAATCCCAAGAAGTACGATTCGACTTCTAAAACTGTAAACTCAGTAGAACTGTAGTTCGAGGATTCAATTCGCTTTTTTCGACATATAGAAAGCATAACAACGTGTAAGCGTTATCGGTGTAAGCATTAAGACGTGCAAAGCAACAAGTGAAAGCTTAGACGGCAAGGTTTTTTCGATGCTCTTTTACTGGTTTTTTGTCTGATGTTATTGACGTCAAATCCATTCGTATTCAATCGGCAATTGTCTAGAAAACCTAAAAATATTAAGCCGAAAACCAGCTTAATCGATACGTATAGTGGTTATATTTACTTAAAATTAGGTTAAATGAACTTTTTTGGAACTTTCTATGTATATTAGAACGTTTTACACGCATTTAAATTCAAATCTAAATACTCAATTCTGATTGGTTAATATTCTTTCATTTACTACGTAACATCCTCCGGCCCGGAAGAAGATGATGGGAAAACTGGTACAAGTTTTACAAGCGGGCGAACGAGTGAACCGGTCGACGTACGTAAAACGGCAGAGCGCGCGACGCTATCGGAGCCGTAACGGAGTTCCACAATCCGAGCGGTTGGGTAGTAACCCCTAGGGTTGGTTTCTTCAACTATCCAAACCAAGTCACCGGTCTTAAGGTGTTGCTCGGCAGGCGTCTGCCACTTAGAGCGTCGGTTCAGCGTCGGTACGTACTCTTTGATCCAACGGGACCAGATCGCATTAGCGTACGACTGCGCACGGGCGTAGTGTTTACGATGGTCAAGCTCATTATTGCCAACAACAGACGGAATACCGGTAGAGTATTCTCCTAAAAGAAAGTGGTTGGGCGTTAAAGCGTTCAAATCGCACGGATCGGCGCTTACGGGTGTTAAAGGACGCGAATTGAGAGCATTCTCCACGAGACAAAAGGTAGTATGCAGTACCTCATCCGTGAGGCGACGCGTGCCAAGAATCGTATACAACACGCGCTTGAAGCTGCGTACCAATCTCTCCCAGATACCACCTTGATGTGGTGCGCTGGGTGGATTGAACCTCCACTTAATACCTTTGTGAGCGAGCTCAGCTGCAATGTTGACAACGTTCCACTTTTCAATACTTTCTCGGAGTTCTTTCTCCGCTCCAATAAAGTTAGTGCCATTGTCCGACCAAATCATGGCAGGTGTACCTCTACGTGACACAAACCGCTCAACTCCCATAACACAAGAACTGGTGTCCATGGATGTAACTATCTCGACATGGACAGCGCGAGTAGTGAGACAGGTGAAGAGGAAGCCCCACCTTTTCTCAGTAGTACGGCGGACAGTAACATAGAATGGCCCAAAGTAGTCAACGCCAGTGTTCGTGAAGGGAGGAGACTGGTAAGCAAGTCTCTCCTTAGGTAAGTCAGACATGATTGGTTGCATAGTTGCAGCTTGGAATTCTCGGCATCTTAGGCAGTGTGCTTTGATGGAACGCAAGGATGATCTTAGTTTCAGTACTGTGTAGTGTTCCTGCACAATTGATCTTAGGTATTCAACGCCCTGATGGTAATGCTTTACGTGCGTGTGTTCAAGGAACAGTTTTACAAATGGATGACGTGCATCTAAGATGATTGGGTGCTTTACGTTGAACCCAACTTCAATTAACCGCTTGATGCGGCCCGAGGAACGGATTAGCCCATTTGGACTAATAAACGGTGAATGTGGAGCAATTCGGCTACTCCGTTTAACGAATTTATTGTCAATGAGATCTTTTCTTTCGGCTTCAAAAGACTCTCCTTGCACCAAGTACTGTAGATGACGCTCGGCTTCGTCAAGCTCAGTAGGGTCAGTAATGCTACCATCGGGGTTACGGTAGCCGGCATGTTTCGGCAAAAGCCGGAGAACGTATGCGGCAATGCGCAAGTACTTTTGATAAGAACTAAACTTATCAAATGGGAATAACGACGGAACGGGAGTTGTCTGTTTTTTAACAGATGTAGCGAGAGATACAGTGTCTTCTATGATGACTGCTTGGTTGACGCCAAGTTTGATGTTATTAATGACGTCTTTGTTCGGCACGAAAGGGAACCTTGAGTTAGTTAGGAAATGTGGACCATTGACCCAACTGCTTAGTTGCAAAACCTCAGCGGACATTCCACGCGTGCCAGCGTCAGCTGGATTATCCTTAGTTGCGACGTGGTTCCATTGGTCAACGCTGGTATACTCCAAAATTTCACAAACGCGGTTTGCAACAAAGATTGGTTGCTTTTCATTAGAGTTTATCCACTGAAGAACGGTCGTGCTGTCTGTCCACATGAATACTTGGTTAACAGTTACAGTAAGTGCCTGAATAATTTCGTTCTTCAGCCGAGCGGCAAGTAGAGCTGCTTGCAATTCCAGTTTTGGGACAGTCATTACCTTCATTGGCGCCACGCGCGCTTTCCCCAAAACAAACGAAAGCTCTGTTTTTATCTTGCCCGTAGGAGTTGTTACTCGGGCACGAAGAAATGCAACGGCACTAAAAATATCCTGAGAACTGTCACCGAACATATGCAACTCTATATTATCAAAGGGTCCACTAAAGTAACTTCGAGGAATTTTGATGTTTTCAAGCTTTGGTAAGTCCGCACTCCAAACTAAAAATTTTTGAACGATGTCCTGTGGGAGCTCGTCATCCCATTGTTGTCCTGTGACACGCCAGATGTCTTTTAAGAGCAGTCGCGCACCGACGGTAAACGGTGCGACAAGACCAATGGGGTCAAAGACTTTCGAGACAAGACTTAGGACCAAGCGTTGCGTGAGGGACTTGGTGATAGCGCAGCTTGTACCCCTACTCACAACTAAAGTGTCATTAGTATGATCCCACTTTAACCCTAGCACGTGCGATGAATCCTCCTGACATGAAACAATAACCTTGGGCTCAGTAGATTGAGAGGAACCATCAATTCGGTCAGCCAGATTTGGTACATTGCTTAGGAACTTTGTAAGCTTGAACCCACCGAGATGGAGAAGATGTACCAATTCCTTCGATCTATTGATGGCTTTCTCTGGAGACTCCACTGAGTCAAGATAATCGTCCATGTAGAAGTTTTCAAGGACGGCTTTTGCAGCTTCGGGGTAAAACTTGGCATTGTCTCTCGCAGTGCGTTGTAATGCATAGTTGGCGCATGTGGGCGAGTTTTTAGCCCCGAATATATGGCGCGTATATTGATACACTACAACGTTAGTTGTGGGGTCCTCCCGCCACAGAAAGCGAAGTGATGGTTGATCTGAAGGTAACACGCCAACCTGTAGAAACATTCCCTCGATGTCGGCGGAGACGGCATATGGATGTTGTCGGAAGCGAAGAAGTACGTAAATAAGATTTTGGAGCAGATCAGGGCCAGTGAGCAAAGATTTATTCAGTGAGGCGCCATGAAATTTTGCTGCTCCATTGAGCACCCTACGCACCTTACCTGGTTTGTTTGGGTTTAAAACCGGATGGTGGGGTAGGTACCACTCTTTATCAGACCGGCTCTCAACCTTGTGAGAGTCCGGAACCTCAATTACATACCCCTTATTTAGGTCTTCCTTAATGGTGCTAGTATACTTTTCTCTAAGGTCTTCATCCTTGGCCAATCGTTTTTCGAGAGATTTTAGTTGCACAAGGGAGGAGAAGTAATTATTTGGGAGCTTGGTGTTATCTGCTGCCCACAGCATTCCGACATCGTATCTCAGGCCATTGTGTATGGTGGTACTCTCAAGGATCTCGTGAGCCCTTGCGTCTGCTGCAGAGCTGGAGTCGACCTGCTTGTTTGCCCCGAATGATTCAATGTCGTACCATGACTTTACTTGACTTGCTAACTCATTGTCATGTTCGATATTCACTTTAAAGCACGTTGAGGTTAAACACGAACTTGATGGTAACGGACCGCTTAAGACCCAACCTATGGGCAAGCGTACGGCAACGGGTGAACGCTTCTCATCGGCAGAGAAGTATTCTAACGGGCGGATGGCATGATAGACATCTTGTCCGAGTATCATCTCAATGTCTTTATAGGAATATGTTACGGGATCAAGGACTGCTAAGTGTGGGTAAGTCTCTTGCAGGGCCTGTACATTAATTATATCTGAGCCGACGTTCAGACTCTCTTTAACGAAAGGGTTGACGGTGAATGGTTCGAAATCTTGTTGTTCTTTTGGTTTCACAGTAACTTCAACAACCCTAGTATCAACTACTTCTTCGGTATTAATACCCTTGACAGTTAGCTTTAGTGCTTTACCGTGCAAACCGAGTCTATCTGCGAGACTACCGGCCACCCAAGAGTTACTGCAGGCGGTATCACACAAAACTAAAGCCTTGGTATCTAAACCGGACGAATTGACCAACTGCAATTCAGTCACCTGAAGGAGCCCCTTAACATCAGTAACAGATGACATTGTTGTGGTCTTATTAGGCTGGAGTTGACTAGAAGTTGCTTTACTTTGACCTGTGTTGCCAGAAGGTTGAATGGTATTGGAATTTGTCGACTGTTTTGTTGGGAAAACCCTATCTGCTCCATGCAATAGTGTGTTATGCGAACTATTGCACCCTTCTGCTCGGCACTTTCTTGGTTGAGGGCACTGGCGGAATGTGTGCTTGTCCCGTAAGCACGAAAAGCAAAGTTTGTTATCCGCCACCAACTTAGCTCTCTGGGTTGGAGTCTTTTCCTTGAAAACTCGACACTCCCATAGCCGGTGGTTACCTTTGCATACAATGCATCGAAAGTAAGTATTTGTGGAAGCAGATGGAATTTGCTTCTTTGTTTCCCTTTGTTGCGAATTTGATGCAAACACTTTTGAGGCTGTTTTGGTCTTGGTTACTGAAGTGATGTTCTCTTCAGGTTTGGCCTTGGTTGCGCTTTGTTTCATAAGATCATGGGCCTCAGCCTTTTCTTTAAGCCAATCAGTAAAGTCAAGGAGGGTAGGCTTAACCCAGTGCTTCTTAACTGTAAAGAGTGACCATGACTCTTTCATGTTTGGTGGTAACTTCTGTACCGCTTGGTTAAGTAGGGAAGCGCTCTTCAAATCAGCATCATATGATAACGACTTGAAAACCCCAACAAGACTGGATATTGCAGCAGAATAGTTTATGATGTTATCACTATTGTGCATTTTAAGAGGTGGAAAACTGCTTAGTTTATCCAAGTGTGCACTTACGACTGCCTGTGGCTGGCCAAATTTACGTTCCAAAGTCCTTAGTGCATCCTTGTACATTAAACCACAGTAAGCAAACTCGGCAATTGCAATCTTTGCTTTACCGGTGACGAGTGTTTTAAGGTACGTCAATTTAACGTCATCAGTGAGCGGCTGCGAGTCGATCGCGCTTTTGAATTGACCATACCACTCATGCCACTTTAATGGGTCGCCATTAAACTCTGCAAGTTTCCACTCGGGCAAAGGGTCGTTTCTCTTGCTTGTTATTGCATCAGCTAATTCCCTAATCAATGACGCATTGTCCGGTATCGGAGGGGCAGGTGCAGACACCTGCGGACCGCTCCAACTCAACGGAGTGGGTCCAACATAGGGGTATGTTGGCTGAAAAACCGGAGTGGCTAGACCAGGTACAACATTAGTAGTCGCGATCAGGTTTTCCTGCTGCGCGCCTAGCGGTGATTGCATATCAATCAAAGGGGGCGAATTGTGATAAATTCGTGGTGGAACAAAAGTGCTTGATGGTGCGATATGGGCGTGTACATTTGGAGGCAGACTAATCACGGTGGTTGTGTCTTGGTTGAATAATGACGGTCTGTGCTGTGGAAACTGCCAGTGACTCATATTTGGCACAAAATTTTGGCCAAGAGGGATATTGGTCATATTTGGGACAGGCGGAGCAACGGAACGTACAACTTTGTGTACTCGGTTATTATTATTCTGAAATGTTTTGACGAGAGGCTGATTATCCAAAGTGGCTTGTGGGATGGGAGCAGTGAGGTTAGGTGCAAAGACTGGGTTCGGAATCGGAAGGACGTTAGGATGAGCGGGTTCGGAGTTGTGCTGTTGAATGTTTGGACTTGGTGGGGCGCTTGGGTGCAGTGGAACGTTGATTGCGGGGGCTGGATGATTTGTTGTCGGAAAAGGAGGAAGAGTGGCGTTTGGTGCTCGGGGGACAAAATTAATTTGTTGTCGTAAGTATATACGCTGGGCCGAATTATTTTCGGGCAGACTTGATGTTTCAGGTCCCCTGGATTGCGAAATTTGAAGTTGTGCGTTGGGAAAAACCTCGGTTGCAATATTCTGATTTTCTTGTGGTGCGGACGTCTGTTGTGGAATGGGCTGTTGAATGGGCGGTGAAGAAGCCCCTGGGGCGTGTACAGAAGGCGGCTGACTATCCGCGGTTCCTTGGTTAGTTATGCTTGGGAGCGCCGTGCCTTGCTGGCCTGTTTGATTCATTTGCGCCCTTAGGTGCGCTTAAGTCACACCCTAGAAGGCAACAGGACCAAACCAACTAGCAATCGTACAGGTACACACAAACATACAGCAGCAAAATCAATATACTACAACAGAAGGGCTAGTAAATTAGTAAAGTTGAAAAGTCAACGGACAATCCAGCCGTAACTCGAGAATAAACTTGAGTCACACCCTAGAAAGCTATAAGACCTAAACAACAAACCAGCATACTAGCATACTCAACATACTACAGCAAAACAACAACATACTTCATCACATATGACATACTACATCGGAAATCGGAAAAGTAGCGGAAAAAGCGAAAGGCGAAGTTTTTTGGGAGAGCGTTGTTATTGAAAAAAAATGTAACATGGAAAACTGCAGAGTGAAAGGACGAAAAGGACACGGGCAAAACGGTTCGTAAACGATCGACGAGAAAAATTATGGGAATTCGATATTTTTTTTTTTTGTAGGCCGGAGGTTGTGAAAATTTTCACAACTTTTTCTTGTTAATTGAGTTTCACTCAATTTACGAACCTTCTTGCTGGAAAATTGATTTTTTTTGTCAAATTTTTATGCTTTTGTTCAATTTCTCTATTTTTGGTCAATTTTTTGGCAATTTCTTGAATACGGAACGGTAATCCAGTCAACTGGACGGTTTTAAACTCAAAAGTACGGTTTATCAATATTCGGTATTGATTTTTTGCGATTGCCTCAAAATTGACCAAAAATTTTCAAAATTGAACAATTTATCATAACTTTCTCTCAAATTTCTCTATGTCAGAGGTTTTTTTTTTGATATACAAACCGACTATATCAATTTTTTCGAATTTTTGGGAAATCTACCAAAAATTTTCAAAATCGATGTTCTTTCGTGTCAAAAATTATCTTTGTGGGGTCCCCTTACCTTATTTTTTTTTACAAAGATCAATTAAATTTTAGTACCCCATGCAAGATCCAAAAAAAGTTCATGGGGTGGTTTCCTTGCCGTCTAAATCAAATATAAATACATCGAATTATGATATTTCATTTTTAAAAAATTGGAGATTCTGTCTTACAGTTTTTTAGAAAGTCCGTTGTTGCTTCTCCACAAAGTTGTTCATCGGTTTTTTTTGATCGGCAGGATCCCGGGCGTCAGTTTGTTGGAGCTGCCCCCAATTGTTTGGCGAAATAATGCACGACAATGGATAAAAAAAAAACTCGCTCTAATGCGTATGAATAATGACGTCACACACCTTATGTTGTCCACGAATTGTTGGGATAATGAAAGGCCAAGTTTGTGTAAAATCATCAGCAGCAAAACAATTTACGTTTCAAAAACAAGGAGGACGATAATGTCCTGCTTTGCTATCACGTCTAGAAATACGGCAATATTTTTACTACCTCTAATAGCATGCTCTACCTTTTTTTTCTCCAACATGCATTCAGTCGTTTGCTGCCTCAGAACGCCCTTGATTGGCTTCATTTATGTAGAGATAGCTCTCAATAAGTATAATCGACAAAAAGCGGAGAGCGGTTGTGTATGACGGGGGCAAGCTCTTTGGTAATGCCAAAAGTCAGTAGTTCTTTTTTATAAGCTTATCACAATTAGGCTAAAACAAACGAAAATGCTGGTTCGTAAGCCGTCGCGGCATCAAAATGTCTCAATTAAAACACTGTTGACCGATGATAGAATCAAGTTGAATTTCTTTCCCGGGTCGCGGCACCAATGTAAACTCAGTAGAACTGTAGTTCGAGGATTCAATTCGCTTTTTTCGACATATAGAAAGCATAACAACGTGTAAGCGTTATCGGTGTAAGCATTAAGACGTGCAAAGCAACAAGTGAAAGCTTAGACGGCAAGGTTTTTTCGATGCTCTTTTACTGGTTTTTTGTCTGATGTTATTGACGTCAAATCCATTCGTATTCAATCGGCAATTGTCTAGAAAACCTAAAAATATTAAGCCGAAAACCAGCTTAATCGATACGTATAGTGGTTATATTTACTTAAAATTAAGTTAAATGAACTTTTTTGGAACTTTCTATGTATATTAGAACGTTTTACACGCATTTAAATTCAAATCTAAATACTCAATTCTGATTGGTTAATATTCTTTCATTTACTACGTAACAAAAACTTAACTGTGTTTGACTTTGAGGGCAATGTTGAATTTTGATTCACTAATTTATATAAATTGTCTGCCATTTCAACGGTTGGAGCTGTATATCCGAACGGACATAATAGATTTGACTTGTATGGCTATTGTGTCTCTGTGCGCTGATGGTAATTTAATTAGCCAACGCTAAAAACAACAAATTAATCCGGATTTAATCCTACTGTTGCGCAGGCAATGAGCTGCTGTCAATACGTGGAACTGTCCTATGACAGTCGCCCCACATAACCCCTTCCAGCCATCAAAATGCGTAAACTGTAGAATGAGGAAAAAAGGTCGTTTGGGAGCAGGGTATCCGTTTATAATTCGTGCTTCAACCCTTCCCGGGTCGAGGTGTCACCGCCATTCAACGCAAAATTATGTAAGATAAGTGGTTAATGCGGAAATTTTTGTAAGATAAGCGGTGAATGCGGTGAAATTACATAAATCCGGCGGTGAATGCGGTGAAAAAAAAACTTTATCGCCTGGTAACGCTGAAATTACATAATTTAACCGCTGAATTTAGCGGTGAAATTACATAAATTCACTGCTTCGAAAAAAAGTGTCCAAATTTTGTAAGATAAGCGGTGAATGCGGTGAAATTACATAAATTCACCGCTCAACTTAGTGGTGAACTTACATAAATTCACCGCTTAGAAAAAATTGTTAAAGATGTTTGAGATCAGCAAATAATGCGGTGAAATTAATGGTGAGTTTGAAAGGAATTGTTAGATTTGCCTTCCCACTAAAACTACCCCTTAACGTTACATCTTTTTGACACTCTTTCTTAGTGGTGAATTTATGTAAATTCACCACTAGAGTAAGCGGTGAACTTACAAAAATTCACCACATTTCACCGCTAAAATATGTAATTTCACCGCTAAAATTGCAATTCTTACAAAAATTCACCGCGCATGTTTTGCAGAAAGTAGAGTGAATTCGATTTATATTCAAACAAAAAATAATAGAATTTAGTGAGAGATGGCGCAGTGGAAGAAGAAGTGGATGACATGCAGGATGTGAGAGGTTCGGACCCTTGTAAGGGCGGTGAAATTACATATTTTAGCGGTGAATTGTGGTGAATTTTTGTAAGATCACCGGTAAGTCTAGCGGTGAACTTGCATAATTTCACCGCATTCACCGCATTTCACCGCAAAATTATGTACGAAATTTGCGGTGAAAAAACTAACTTTTCGCCGCTTATCTTACATATTTTTGCATTTTTTTCTCGACCCGGGTTCCAGATGTCAATTTCCTGCACTGGATATTGAGAGCCACTACAGAAGCGGTCAATAAACAAACGAACACTTTGTTCTTCATTTTAAATTAATTTTTTTAATGCAAGATGTTTGTAACAGCGTCTAGAGCTTATATCAAATCTTCTATATTTTAATGTATTAAATTTATCTTTTTGTTTCAGAATCTCTCGCTGCAATGATGCTAAAACTAAATTTATGCAAAGAAATTATTAGACGCTTAGAACAATGAGATCTTTACGTTACAACAAGCGAAAAGACTGTAATGGTCAACTGTTTATTTCGATAATAGAGGTTAAGCGTCCGGCTTTTTGTATATTTCAAAGCAACACTTCAGTGAAGTGTTAAGTTGCATTTGGCTAACACGGTGGGTTCTTTATATTTGTTCCTTACTTTATAGATCAATCACTTTTCTGTTGATATCTGTTTATAGCTCTTTGCATCACAAGAAATTGAAAAAGCGCACCCTATTTTCCTTGGTTTAAAATACCGGGTACATTTTGCTATGATCGAAGTTCTGCATTCGAAGGAAACTGGATCTCGTGTGTCATTTTTCATGATGTTCGATCTTTTGATCAGTTCTTACGGATGATGTTCGATCTTTTGATCACACTTTAGATAGCAAATGTATGATCAGTAAAATACGCCGCAAAACGTACATTTGAACTTTTTCGGCCAAAATCGTGTATATTTTTGACAATTGTGTCATTTGATCACGACTTCAATCACTACTATCCACGATCTTTTTGCATTCAATTTGCCTACAGCTAGATATTTCCAAACTTTTTCAGGTTTGATTTAAACTTGACTAAAAATCATTGTTTTCCAATCTTGTTTTTAACTGTAATCTTAAAACATGGGCAAGCAAATATCCTTAAAAAATCAAGCCGATTTGCTTGTTTTCCATTGCCTGTTGCAGCGTAACGTATCCTAGTGATGAGATTATTTACAGTTTGCACAACTTTTGTTGGATATTTCTAAACCTTTGAGATTCTTATAAGGATGGATGCTTCGAAGTTAAACTGCTCTTTGGAAATGTTTCAATAAATTCTAATCGATAAAAAAAGTGTGGCAAGTTTTTAAAAACTTGTTTGATTCTTGTAAATACCATGCAAATTTTTGAATTGCGGAACAATTTACACATTCCTAGGCTTGAAGTATTCTTGATAATTAAATCATTCCGGATTGAAAACCTAGTAATTTTTAAATCTTTAAGATCGAATTCAAAATATTGTAAAGTTTACACAGAATCGATATACATTTTCCGAGATTCTGGCAAACAAGGTAGGAAATACTCAGTGACGAAAAAATTGTATCTCTGGCAGTTGTTCCAACCACGGAGAGACAAAATTTTGAGTAGTTTTTTAAGAATACAACTAAGAAATCAATTATAGAACAAAAATTTAGGAGTGCGTATTTAAAAGTCGCCTCCCACTGTAAAATCTTCAAGAATTTGCAAGTTTTCTTCGAGGTATTTTAACCTGGTTGGTGAGAAGCTCTAAGGGTTTCAAAACTATTTCAGGTTTAAAAAGATTTTGTTGAAGCAATATTTGTTTTTAAAGAGGAATTCTGATGAAAATACGGCTTAAAAACTGTGTTTTTTTTCTAGATTTCTTCCCTCGGATGAAATTTTTTTGAATTTCCAATGAAATGTCAAAATAATTTCAATTCGACAGAATCTGTAAGATTAGATTTGATGCAAAATGAACTCAAATTAGTGCAAAAAATTATGCATGCACATCTTTCAAAATTTTTAATGACAAAAGTGAAGAAATATGCATTGAGTATAAAGTTTTAACTAAGTTTACTGCCTTGAGCATTTCTTTCAAAACATTTAACAAAATCATCAATAAAAAACTCCGGCACAAGAATTTGAATCTCAAATCTGATTGCTGCTCTAAATAACACCACCTATAGCGTCAAACATTATAAATGCATTTTTTAATAAATGTCAAAACTGTATAAGAAATATTTTGATGATTTGGGTCTGTTACTACAATAAATTTTCACCCCTAAAGGCCATCAAATAAGACAGGGACCCCTAAATGAATTATGTAATTAAAAGAAAGAATTGTTATTCGAAGGATCCTTAAAATCTCATCACTAATCTGCAAAAATTGACTCCTTAAGAGTGATCTTAAATGCAACATTACGGGTGTCTACTGTTCCCAAATCATTGTGACAAGTTACTCGTTTTCCTTACCAGATCTTACTTTTTATATGTTAATACATGCCTGTGAAACTTACCAGATCTTACTTTTTATATGTTAATACGTGCTTGTGAATCATGCCTTCCAACTTCGCAAGACGAAAAGACGGTGCCCTATATGAAAGTTCCTTTTAAACTCGATGTTGAAAAATGAAAATTGCTTTTCACATCAAAATGTGTTGACGTCTGAAAATATGTTGACGTCTGAAACGCCGTCTGAAAAATTTTGCGTAATTACTTTTCACATCCTTCAGGAACGCATTTCGCGTTTTTAAGAACTTTAAGCAATAATCACTCTTAAAAAACCTTCAGTCGCTTCTAAGTGGATAGGATTAAAATATTACTAGATTTAACAAAGTAGCACGAAATATATGACGAAACAAGGTAAGCATAATTCACAAATCATAAAAACTTATGAAAAAAGAACGGGAATCAACGAAAGATCATCAATAAAGCGCTAGCAGATCAACGGTACAATTATCTTTCGTTTTGGATTTTATGTCAATTTTTGTGTCATATCGGTTGTGAAAAGGTGTCTTAGTCAAATTCCCCCTGTTTAGGACATCGAGCAAGAAACAGAGCATTGAAATGAATTAAAACGACAGCAAAGAACTAGAACATTATGGACAATCCGGTCAGTCTTTTTCACTTTTAAACTCAAAGTTGAAAAACTAACACTGCTTAACACTGCAAAAGTTGTTTGACAGAAGTGCCGCTTGCCAATTTTTGCGCAATTAAATTTCACAATTTAGGACAGTAATTCGCGTTTTTACGGACTGGAAGCATTAATTGCTTTTAAAAGGAGCCAATTCGCTTTTAAGTAAACTGGTGCAAATTATAATAGATTTCACAAAATAGCACCAAAATTAATTGACCTATGAGGGAACAATAATCCATGAAACATCAAAATTTGCAATCTTTAGATACAAAAAATTTAGGGTTTTTTCAGCAATTAATGATAAATCTTCAATTTGGAACAATAATGAGACCCTTTTCCGCAATAAATGAAAAAGATTTATTATTGTTTTTCTTTTCTTATTTGGGAAGATGATCAATCAGTCCTTTAATTGTGTAAAAATAAAGTTTTTATGTGAATTGCGAATTTAAAGTATAATATCTTTTGTGTTATGTTTTTGAGTATGTTTTCTTTTAAATTTTTGTTTGTTCTGTGTTTTTTTTAAAGAAATGTAGCAGAGGGAATAAATTCAACTGAAAAAAATGTCGAATTTGTTGTTTTTATCGAAGAGTTCAAGTAGGAGATTACAAAAATTGATAACATAAAATATGGAAAATACTTCCCATATTAGTGTAAGAATAAATATTAGAATGTTAAATCTAGTATAAATGTCTCTTTTTTGCAAAAATTAGATGCAATTTTTTTTGTAGGCATATAGTATTTGTCTTATGTTCACTTCCTTTCAAAATGGATTAAAATTTTTTGTGTAACGCTCCTACAGCCATACTTAAGTACATTTCACATTTATTTGATCCTATTTTTCATTTTAGAGCTCTTAATTGCTCTGTGGAAATCACTTTCACAAAAATTGGCGCCTTCCGCATCGCATCGAACGGAAGTCCGCACCTGAAAACGGCGCCAGCCACGTTGATTGGATGTAGTTTTTTTGTACAGTTAGAAGCTTTTAATGAACAGTTATACAAAGAGGAAAATTTCCTCTAAGCTCTTTTGCAGAAAAACTTTCAATTTTTTTTACACTTTTGGGTAACGTAACGCCGTAGAATTCAGGTAATTACAAAACGCAACATACCTAAGGCAAATAAAAACCGTATTGATCTCGTAAATTATGAAGAATTATTAAGATAGCTCAAAATTCTTTAAATAAAGTGACGCACAAGTACGATTATCAAAATTAATAAGAATAGTAAAGTATTGAGGATGAATTATAGCAAAAGACTTTTTAAGTTGAATTGCTTTCCAAAGTTTCCATGGCGATGAGAAAATCACTTATTTAATTGAATAGTTCGCTTGTGGAACCAACTTGGTTGCTGTAACAGCCAAATAAATTGCCTAAAGCGAGCGAAAAAAGCAAAGTGGATGCTAGAGGGCCCAACACAATTTAGGCTGCCTGTTAGTTTCACCGAGAACTTGAGTACTTAGACTTCTGACGAAGAGCGGATGCAAGTAGGCCCCAATTGATTACCAAGAAGAAGTCCCAGGCCGCGTGTAAATCATGTCATTCTCCCACGAGACAACAATTGTTTTTTCTGCGCTTGAATGACTCCAAAGCGCGTCACAGTCTGATCAGTGACTTTTTCAAGTGCAAATGGGTTTAATTGGAACACGCATTTCTGATAACAAACAATTTTGAGCTAAACTGAGTTTGACCGAGTCAATTTTATATAAGTGAATGTTTTTATTCCGCAAGAAGAGTTGTTCTGGATCTGCTCGTTAATGAAAGCATGTTCACTTTTAAAATAATGTAAACAACCATTGACAAAAATATTATGCTACTCTTCCAATCTTTAGTCTTTTTTCCGCGGGTGAGTAGTGTAATTGGCATAAAAACGACCAATGTTTCAAGTTTCAGCTGGAAAGAGGTATTCAGATTGAATTGACATGTTTGATGAGTTTTTTGTTGAAAGTGATGGAGTGTAATCAGAGACAATTTCGAGTAAAGGTTAGTCTGATCAGAAATAAGCTTGAGCACAAGTGAGTCTGACGCAAAAAAGAACTGAACGTTTATGGGTCCGATCAGAAGCCTTTTTAATGCACTTGGAGCACAGGAGTTTTAAAGAGAACTTCAGTCTAGTCAGGCGTATAGTCAAATATGTTTTTAGCACAAAAATTTTTTCGTCATCTTGGAATTATTTTGTGAAATATTGAAAACTGGCGTTTGTCTTCAATGGAACAAAATGCCTATTGTTCTAATGGAAACTTTATTTCTACACTTTCCCCAGGTCTAACTATTGCAAATTCAGACTGAATGCAAGTCTGAGAATTCAAAAAAGTCACATGAATCAGTCTCTGATTCAGTAATGGTGAGGAATTGCATTTATACTGGCCCAGTACTGAAACGCACTTGGAGTCAGGTACGGTTACACACGAAAAAAGTTAAGGTAAATTTAACTTAACGGAGATAAGGTAAACCGTCGTCAAGGTAAATTTAAGCTAAAGTTTACCTTAAGTTTACCTTAACTTTTCAGAAAAATATTCAAAAAATTGATTCAAAATCCCGAACTGTTTATCAAGGTGAAAATCGTAAATTGTCAATTTTGTCAGCCTTCCCATCCTTTAAAAATTTTTATAGCAGTTGGGCACTCTTACTGACGGTATCACGTGGCTGAAACTTTTAAAGAATCGTGTTCAAAATTTAAGTTAAATTTAGGTTTCAGGTAAGATAAGGTGTTTTTTCAGGTAAAATTTACATAAATGTTTCTAGTGTGTACCCGTACCTAACTCCAATTGCGTTTCAGTTTTGGGCCAGTATAATTGAAATTTTTCACCATTACGTGCCGGGAACGGTTTATGGTGGTCAAGAATTTGAATGGCTTTGGACAAGCTAAAAGGGGCAAGGTATAATTGAGCCGTTAGTAAAACTAAGGTAAAGCCTGATTATGATTAATTAATATATCACATTGCGTGTAATTACCGCCATCTTGTGAAGTAGACGAAGAGGAGCAGTTTTGCCAAAAAATCTTAATTCTGACCATGAGTGTATGTTTTGTCTGGATTAAACTAACAATGACAAGATCTTGATGGAGGAGGTTTGACTCATAACGAGAGCTTGCCAAAGTAATTCCTAACAACCCAGTCAACACT
The DNA here is from genome assembly GCF_964194025.1 of Convolutriloba macropyga. Lineage (NCBI taxonomy): Eukaryota > Metazoa > Xenacoelomorpha > Acoela > Convolutidae > Convolutriloba > Convolutriloba macropyga. The sequence goes on along the minus strand of NC_134476.1, from coordinate 32,547,261 downwards.
AGGAAAATCCACACAACAATCGAGCCGAGACCCATGGACATATTTCTCAGTCGACCCAGACAAAACTAAAATAACCAAATTCGCTGTTTTTTCGTGTACCCCATGTAACCCCAACGACGCAGAAAACACAGAGAAATCAAGTTGTTGCATCATTATGTCCGCGTTTCGGGCTACGGCCGGAGAAAACATTTCAAGACCACTTTAGAGACTCATGGTCTTACCCTCCAGACAAACGTCCAGACAGCCTACAAGAAAAAAATTACATCCATACCATTTGCTAAAATATCAGGCTCCACCCAAGTCAACCCGTTTGCCTGTGCTTAAGTCAGAGTGTACTAAAACAAGTACCATAAAAATCATTTAAAATTATTGCCAAACTTTTTTGTTTGAATTTCTTTCGCTTCTATTACAAAAATTTAGCAAATTTTTGCTGTTTGATTGCAAAGTTACTTTGTGCCCATCCAGCGTCCTCTCATGTACTGAACAGTTGTTGATTCTCAGTTGCTGGATTTGAAAACAATTACATCTCAAAACTGCACCACACGAATGTTCAGAGTGCGGGAGGTCAACCTTTAAAGTTTCATTCTTGTGAAGCATGGATATTACCTGTATGTTGTCTTTCTATCCACTCTGTGGCCACAGACACTCTCATGCCAACTTTATCAGAATCGCATTCGGTAACCGTGAATGACGCAAATTGGTTCTCCACTGCTGATCGAAAAACGGTAAGTGACCACTCTCCTCATAGGAGCATACCTACTTCTTCTCATCATTGCTTACATCTGTCAAGCAAATCTTCACAACAAAAGTATTAATTCTCGGGTCGAGGTTTTTGGGTGAATTTTTGTAATAAATACGGTGAAGGCGGTGAATTTTTTGTTAGAAATGCTGTGAAAGCGGCAAAAAAAGTGACCGCATTTCACCGCATTTCTTACAAAAATTCAGCGCATTTGCTTTCCAACGCTTACTGAATCTGATTTTTAAATTTTCAAGAAATATTATAGAAGTACGTGAGAGTTGCGGCGCAGTGGAAGAAGTTCAAGGTATGGAAGAGGTAAGAGGTTCGAACCCGTGTTGACGTCAATTTTTGAGCAACAATTGTTTTTGGGGGGAGTTGACCGTATTTGTTGTGCGGTCTTCTGCTTTTGGCCTCTTTTTTTTCTGCGGAGAAACTTTTTTATTGTATTTCCAAGGTGTGATCACTCAAAAACGTTTTATATTTTGTCCGGGTTCAAGTTTTATGTTCTCCTTTATGACGCGCATCCTGTTGGAATGCACTTATGGTGCGTTCAAACATACATAGGCGCACTAAGTCATTACGGATGAGCCACGATGGGAGATGCTACGAGAATAGTATGGGTAAAATTTTAAGATTCCTTGATCGAGAGGGCCAGGTCATATTTTTAAAACACGTTTGGCTTTTTGGGAAGAACTCAACGAAATTGCAAATTTTTACTCAATATATCAAGTATCGTAAATTTCTTTTCAATATGGCCAATTTTTGCGTAACAAACGTTAGTTAACATTTTGACAGGCCAAGACCTAACTGTGCAAAAAAAAAGATTTTTTTTTCTATAAATCAAAAAAAATGTTGCACTTCAAACTACTATGTTCCTGAGGCGGTTCTGATGTGACTGCAGCCTTCTCAATATCTTTTTCTAAGTTGCGTAGTGAGTACTTGATGTAAATAATAAAAAGAGAGATTGAAAAAAAAACACAAAACATCGAAAGCCTAATCAACATTGAGAAAACACTATAGGGTTTTCATCATGGTCTTTTCTTAAATGACCATCGTGTTCTTTTTTATTTGTCGATGTTTTCATAGTCATAAGATTTATTGTGATGTCTGAATAATAACTTGGGAATGACAAACATCATTGTATTCCGAACGAAGCATAATTTAGCGTATTTATTGACTCCCCTTTGGAAGCTATTGATACTACGGGTTTCCTCAAACTTTTTTTGGTTTTATTATACTTGCTCATAATTGTGGGTTTTCTGCAGTCATATTAAAAATGTTAAGAAGGTAAAGAATCCCATTTTTTTAAAAAAGTATTTAATGATGGAAAAATTACTTTTCAATGGCTTCGACATTTTTCTCGCTCAATTTTTTTTTTGAATATGCTGTTATCGCCTGTTTTTTTAATTTCTATGGAGCATTAAAATGCTGAATGGTCTCATAAGCTTCTTAATGATGACTGAGTGAATGATATTTCACAATGCAGTCAGAATATATCTAATATTCTCAAATTTTATGATATTATTCGTTTTCGAAAAATTTTTAGAACTTTTCTTTCTTTGTTGTTTTTTCGTCGACTTGTGTTTTGTTTACATCAATGAGAGGTCCCATCCGATTAATTGTTATTCAAAAAATGAACTTCCTATTGATATTATGTCGTAACCGATGTTTTGTTTGTGTGACAAAATGTGTTTTCATAAAAGTTTTGTGAGCGGTAAAAGTTTTGTCAACATTTGTTTTTCTTTTTCTCTTCTTTTACCACGTTCGGACAATAACAGAGCCCAATTAATTTCAAATGCGGCCAAAATGAATTTATTTCATTTTTCAGTATAATTTTAGCTGAAATAGTATATATAACTTTCGGAAAAAAATGCACATTTTTTTGATAATAGCAAAGTATTTTTATGGCTCCAACATATTATGTTTTCGCAAACTGTATTTTTTTTTGTTTTGCTGAATCTCTAGTCCGTTTTTGTGGCTTATTCGAAACAAAAACAAGTCCTACTGGTCCTACTGGTTTTTTCAATGACTTCTAGATAGATTGTCAACAACTATTTTGTTAAAAACTGATGATTTTCAAGATGGTTTAAAAATGTTGATTGATTTCTTAATTTCGACCCATTATTTCTTCTTTTTGTCGCGTTGTTACCTAGTCTCATCACGGAAAAATCGCAACTGCTTTGTAATTTACAAAGTAAATTTTTGTAGTTTGGGTTTTATCCGATTGCATTTTGAGGTTGTCACTAGCTGCTTTTTAATTTTGATATTTAGTTTTTGCCGTCAAATCTTTGTCTTTGCTTATTTTGTTGTTTGTTTTTTTCTCATCTTTTTATCGACAGCTCTCTTGAGCGCTGTTATGAGGAATGGCATCATGCAATTCAATTAGTGGTTCGGTTGTGTAACAATTTTTTAAGCTCAAACATCTATTTCTGATTATCTCTTCCTTTGGTTGACAATTAAGTCAAAAATGTAGATGAGCTCGTGTCGGAACATCACGTGCGAACGCACGTTAACGGGTATCTTTTTGGGTATTGTATAATTTTCTGTTTGTTTCCTAAAAACGCATTAATTTTCACAACAAACAATGCTGCCTAATCCTGCTTATCGCGCAATTATTTTTAGAGCAGTTAAACCTGCAAGAACGCATTTTCATTCTTCTTTGATATTATTTACAATTCGTGTAAATTTTACGTGGTTTGATCAAAGCTTATTTGTATTACAGAACGTCCCACGATCCTATTTAGATAAGTATGAATCTAAAAGAGCAGTTGCTGCACCTTTTGCTTGTTTTTGGTTTTTTATTTTATGCAGGTTTTCGATACAAAACAATAATTTCCTATCACTAATAATGCAGTAACGGAAACGAAAAATTAAAAAAAATTAATCTTCAAAATCTGAAATTAAATTTGATGTTCTCGGTGTATTCATTTAAACTGAACCCTATTTCTCCAATTTTATTAATTGTTTGTTTGTTAGTTAACAAATTTTAGAACCATTTCCTTAGCATACTACTATACAGCAACAAAGATCCTCAACCTCCTAGTCTGAGACCTTGATATTGCTAACTGGATTCCTAAAAATTTCCCCGCACGTTCTTGAGAACAGCTAAAAATGAACAATTTTAGAGACAGATATTCCGGACGTTCTCCCCGTACACTAATTCACACGGAATAATTGGTAATTAATAATCTCATAGGAAAAAACTTTTCGTGTGAAATCACATTAGATGCATTTTTGACACGAAACATTGCTCGACTGTTCATCATTGCCAGAAAAATCAACCTAGAGAATTTTAGAGTGTTTTACAATTTGTTCTTGTTTACGACTTAAAATTCAAGTTCACTTTTTTGTCGTGAAATATTACCTCGTTATCTTTTTTTGAGAGATTGAGCCGAAAACAATCTGACTTTCAATTAAAATGAGTCTATTTATGATGAAAAAAAATATGAAAAAAATAATTATATGCTAAGTTAACCGCAAACTATAGTTCTTGTGTTAATAAAAACTATTTTGTACCTTTCGTAAGAGTGTCAATGTTAGTTAAAACACGAAAAGCAGTGGGTTTGTGAAATCTAAAGACTTCAAATCTAAGTAAAAGAGAACAAAATTAGTTAAATTCATCAAACTTGGTTGTATACTCAGTAGTATAAAAAAAAACAAAACATTAAAGCAAACACAAGTTTCTCAATAAATTGGCCATCAAATTTACAGCAGAAGCTTTTTTATCATTTAAAACTGATTTTACTATTAGCATTCTAACTATGACTACCTTAATTTGTTTGTTCGCACAATTTTTTAAGCCCATTTAAAAGTTTTTACATGTTCTTCTGTATCCAATCTAAGTAAGCTGACACTCGCGTGAATACCGTGTCTGCCGAGCAAGTGACATCACCGAAACTCACGATTCCATACAAACAAATGGGTTTTTGTTTTTCAGTCGACAGGGGGAAAGCAGGTCCACCCGAGTCACCTAGGCATCCTGAGGTGTGTTTATTCTCATCTGAATGCAAGCATACCTGATAATATTCAATGACGTCATAAACTGTTGTTCAACAACGCCTTTATTTCTTTCACGTTGGTAGCTTCTTGAATTTTTCCAAAATCACTTTGAGAAGATCATATGCACCGTTCATTTTTTGTTGTCATTGTAAACCTGGTTAACCGGTTAAAGTTAGATGGGCTTGATTCGCTGACACAGGGTAACGATCAAACAAATTGAGAGTTTGGTATGGGTCAGATTGAACAGACCCAAAGGGAACCTTAGCCCGGACACACCTCGTAGAACACCTTGAAAGTCTTGTTATTTATGTAATGCGTCTTTTTGTCCAAATATTAACTTATTTTGACTACTTTTTATTGAGAAAATCATTGGCTGTAAGAATCATCTCAAATATCAAATAGCTGTGTTTGTTAGTCTGCACTATGCTGCTAGTTAATTATTATTGATGGGCTGTTGTTTAAAAAAGTTCATTTTTCTATAGGCATGGCTCTCGTCTTGGGCTGGACATCTGGGCGTTGATCGTTCCATATAATTTGCTAGGATTCTGATTGAAACAAAGATCTCACAGAGTTTATTAAACTCAATGTTTTTTCTCTTTTACAGACGAAAAAATAAGTATGGGCCGGATTAGACCAAACATGACCAAACTAAGGTGTAGGTGTGTCAACGAATCAGCACAATCGGAGCTCTGACTACTCGCTAGGTTGCATCCGACTATGATGTCTCGAACACAGGTCCGGAATTTGACCAATACCTATCTTGGGGCTTTGATCCTTTACTCATTTTGGAACTTCAAAGCACTTCACGGAAGTATTTTATCTATGATAATGAGCAGAAAACAAATGAGATCAAAATTGAACATCAAAATATTAAATTGAAAGCTATATGAATTCAACATTTTTCAAACAAAAAATTCTCTCTATCGTTACTAAAAATCAAACAAGGAGGCTCGGTAATGTGCGTTAGCACAAAATGGTCCGACCTCGCTCATCTACATTTTTCACTTAATTGTCTACCAAATGAGGAAGAGATAAAAGAATACCATATCGTTCAAAAAACCACTCTATGAATAAACCAATATACCTTAGAGGGCCGATGAGACCTGTCATTAGTTTGACTACCAGAAAAAAGGGCGACAAATATTATATAATTACAAATATTAATGACGACCAAAACTCGTTGACCATTTTTTTAAACAATTAATTACCAGATCAAATTGGCAACAGATAAAACTGAAGAAAATAAACCTGTATTTCATTAGAAAAAAGTGGGATTTTTCCTCAACGGTACTTGAAAGCAAGTTGACAATAAAAGATCAAAAGGCCAAAGTTTAATCAAACGTCGCTTTTTTTGAAAAAAATTAATGTCAAACTGATTAAAAACAATAAGTATCAACTTAAACTCATTTATTTTTCCAATGATAGTGATTGAGACCTCTCATTATCCAGGATACATTAAACAACTACAAAAAAAAGACAAACGCATGCAACAACAAAAAGTTTGCACGAAAACGGTGTCCCAGGGAATTAGACATTAAACCATTCATTAAGAACAATTAAATTTTCTAATTGCGTTTATTTTAATGACAACAGAGCTGTCCAATAACGTGAAACTGTGAAAAGAAATCCGAAATGTGAAAAAAAGCAAACAAGCACGAATCGCGATTTTTTTAAAGAAAACTCATAGTACCAAGAACAAAGACCATTTGAGGTTAATAGAACAGTTATGAAGAGCAAATTGTAGTTCTTTGGATAAGGGATGTGACTTGTCTATAGAGAAACTGAGCTAGAAATTAACTGAAATAAGATTGACGAAGCTCAAAAACCGATTGTCTTTTTTGATAACAAATTTTTTGAAAATGCAAAACAAACATATGCTTTCAACTAAAAAATGAACAGTTTATCCTGCAACGTATTAGATTAGAAAACTAATTGTGCCTGTTTTTCGAGAAACCAAAAAGACTAAAAAATAACAATAAAAAGAAAGAGAAACAAAAAATTTCACAAACAGTTTTAGAAAACCACATTGTTGAAGCCACAGTATATAATATTAACCCAGAGAAACTTCACTTGCGTTTCCATTGAACATCATAAAACATTTTTGTAAGAGGACAAAACTATCTCAAAATGACATCAAAAATCCCAATCGTTGAATAGTATCTGAACTAAAAAATCTCTGAAACAAATTAACCAAGCCCTAAAGACATCAGTCATAAAATTATTAAATAGAGAAATTATTTCTCTAACCAAAAAAATTAACCAAAATTTAAAAGAGATTTCCCAATAATGAGGGTTAGTTACAAAAATTATGTATTATAAAGAAGAAAAAATGACGAGAACCAGAACAAAAGAGGGAAAAGTTGGGGCAAACATAACTCGAAAAAATATTAATTTCGAAGTCATTTAAACCATTATCTATACACCGATATCAGTTATTGATTTCATTTTTATTTCTGTAGATGGCCGTTGTGACATTTCACTACCCAAAAGTTGGCATACGACAACAACAAAATCTGGACTTCTCAATAATGTGACAATTAACCAAAGAAACAAAAACCAACAGCAAAAATAGTCAATTATGCACAAAAATAAAAAAAACTTCGTGTGGAAACTCGTAATACCGAAACCAACAGGTCGTTATGTTAGAAAAATCACCACAAAAATTGGTTTTTGTCTTGCTTGGAAGAGAGCTCGACCTGTATTCACTGAGAATATGCTAATAATTTACAAAAATGGATAAAAAATTGACATGTTCAAAAAAACACTGAATTTTCTTAAAATAATTATATTCAATGTCATAAGAGACATTAGACAACAACCAAATGCACTGTATAGATTCAATTACACCTGTTGATGTAGCCACCTGGATCTTTGAACAGGTAGAGTCAGCAATCAGTCTGCAAAAAAAAGAATAACAAAAGAATGGAAAAGACAAGAGTTCAGTTAGAGTTTACTAAAACTCATTGTCAAAGAAATAAATCCATTAGGTTTTTTCTAAAAAAACTATATCCAGAGTCAAGCTCAGTATCACATAAATGAGAGCTGTCAATAATTGAGCCCTTAATCAATTTTTTTGTTAATATTTTTTTTTAAAAGCAAAATATTTTGAAAAAAGGATGCGCCCAAATAAACATTAAAATATGGCTGATTGTAAGAATCCCCGAAGAGATCAAACCTATCCTTAATTTTGCCGCGTGCCCAAAGAACTGCCCAATTGTTCCAAATGTTTTTAAATAGATCAGTTGTTCAGTTAAATGTTTCAAAAATAAAAAAAAAACAATGTTTGATTTTGTATAATCAATGAGTTGAATTTGTAAAAAAAAGTCGGCGAAATATTAACGCTGGTAGACTTTCATATGGCACGGATTTTCAAATAGCTCTATTTTTGTGTTAACGGAGATTGTGTCAGCTGTCTCTAAATCTCTATTTCTGGCAAAAAAGTTACGAGTTAAGTTACGAGGTTTTTTTACAATGATCTTCTGATTACGAACATTTTGTGGCACTGAAACTTTACAGGTACGTATTTTGCTTAAGTTCTGTCCTGCTGAAAAAACCAAGGTTCTGAACTGCAATCGAAAGAGCTAAATTATTTGAGGGCCTGAAAATCAACTTTTTTGAACCACATCAAGATGTGACAGTCAACAAAGAACGTGATCCGATATTCGCTAAAAAAAGAAAAATTAAAAAAATGTTTTTTCAACCAGAACACTAAAATACAACAAAATTTTTTTATTTTGGTGTCAACACTATGTGTTCTTAGATTAATCTTTTTTGAAAATTAATGGCGTCAAAAAAAAAGAAATAACAGAGAACTACAAAAAATAAACCTTAAACACAGTATAACAACCATTGACAGTAAAGAACCAGAAAAGAGCAAAAAAACAAATGAGAGGGCAAGATTCAAAAATTAATCAAAATCATTCAAAAAGAAATGGTTTCCAAATCTACGGAAGCTCTAGTTAAAAATTGGAGCTCAATGTATTACCACAATTACTCAGCTCTTGAAGGCCATTGTTAATTGCTCTTTTTGGGAAATACAGACATTCCATAAGAAAAGCAGCAAAAGAACAATTATCGAATGTTTTTTGATATGACATATGTTAAAAGTATTAAAAGTCACGTCTATGAACTCTTTAAAATTTTACTAACTTCATATTACCATTATCACTAAAGAAGCAACATGATGAACAAAAATTGACAAAAATTTTAAAAAATTTTTTTATATTTTTAACACAATTTGGGTAGACGTCAAAGAAAATATTAGCTACGAACTGCAACAATTCAAAGGATAGTTATGATAACTAATAAGATAGAGTGATATGACAACAAATCGCAGAAAAAAATAGGCGGAAAGCTCAAAAATTGGCTAAAATTTGTTTGCAAACAAACAGTGTAGAAGACGATTTCAGTATGAATTAGTTTCATCAAAAGCGATACGAACTCACCTAAGCAACTTGATTCATTTTGTCTCTTTATCAAGCAATAATGATTTTCATTACTGAGAAAAGTGATATGACAACAAAAACTACAAAATGGGCAAGATTCAAAATTCACCGTAACATTTCGAAAACAATTGGTTACAAATTAATTGAGAGCTTTGAATTTCAATTTGATTTCTTTTACAGCTCTTCTTAGAGAGTCAATGAGAACGTAGTTAAAAGAGCACATCAAAAACAAAAGCAACAAAATAGGAAAAATACGAAATTAATTATAATTGATTAAAAAATCAATGTCTAATTCAAATAAACCATAAAATCTTCTTCGATTATTTCAAAATTTCCAAATACGCAAAATTGAAACACATTTATAACTTTTAAAAACCTTTTTTTTGCAAAAAATACGAAAAAGAAACAATGAAAACAGAAATCAAATGAGCGCACTTAAAAAAGTTAGGTTTCATAGCCAAAAATGTGTACAAATCCAACTTCTCCAATTTGAAAGTTATTCTACATAAATTGAGCTTCCGCTCTTCTCCATACCTCCAGCGTTCCAACTTTCAATGAAAAAGACTTTCATTCGTTGGAATGAAAAGGTCAAAAAAGTGATCAAATTGTTTTAAATTTATGGGTCAAAAATTGTCGTTTGGAATCAGAATTTCCATTTGAGCTTTCTATCTCCAAATTTCATTGCTAATATTTTTTTTAAAGCCACTAATATAAGAATTTTTCATGAACTTGTAACTTCAAGTATCTAGTACATGACCATGTTGATACCGCTAGTCAATGATATTGCTATTGTTTAAATTCTCAAATGCCTTGAGTTTCATATTTTCGAAAATTTCAACTCCCAACAAACAGCCGCCAGCCTGATCCAACGAAAAAAATCAGAGATCCTTTGTTTAGGGTTTTTCATTTGATTCAAAAACCGAAGACATTAAAACTGCAAAAGTCAGACTCAAAATGAAACTTTGAATCATTTCTTACCAACCTCCTATATCAACGATACCGGATCAATTCTTTTAACTTATGAATCTAATACACATGACAATTAGACTATTTTATTGAAACGTCTTTCCAATCAAAACTTTTTTCTCAGGGACCTAATAATTTTGCGAAATTTTTTTACCAATTTCTGTCAATATCCCGGCTATTTTGAAGATATCTCGATCAAATTTTGTCAATTTTCCGCCTAAATTTGATTACTGACTGAACAATTTCTAGGGATTTCATGGCTTATTCTGGCAATTTCCCGGCCAGTTACTGTCGATATCTTGACTACTTCGGGTTCTATACACCCATTTTGGACGATTTACAGGCTTATTTTGTTGTTTAACGGACCTTTTTTGAATGGTTTGTCGGCCATCTTTGTCAAATTCCGGACCACTTTTGGACAATTTCCCGGCTTTTTTGCTGTTTACCGGACCTATCATGGACAATTTTATGGCTATTTTGGTGTATTCCAGATCTACTCTAAACAATTGTTTGTCTATTTTTCGCGTTTTCCGGACCTATTATGAATGACTTGTCGGCTATAATTAGCGTTTTCCGACCACTTAGGCGATATGTTGGCTATTTTTGGTGGCGTTATGCGGGCCTAATATGCACGATTTCTTGGCTATTTTTGGCGTTTTCCAGACCCCTGCTGGACAATTTCCGCATCTTCATCTGGCGCTTTTTAACTTATTTTGGACTATTTCCCGGCTGTTTTGTTGTTTTCCCGGACCTATTTTGGACAATCTTTTAGCTAGTTTGGCGTTCTCGGGACTTGTATTGGAAGATTTGTCGACCATTTTTTTTTCGTTTTCGGGACGACAGCCTGTCTTTTTTGGCGTTTTCATGCCCATTTTTAGACAATTCCGAACTTTCCTGCCGTAATATTGCATATGCAATGTTTTACACAGTAATAAGTTTTTAACAACAGGTCTTTTGCAACTTGGGGCCATTAGGTATACACAGGAAGGCTCCGAACAAAATACATCAAGCTGGGTACTTTTTTCGTCTTTCCCATTAAAACTCCTCCAGCTTACTGGCATTGAAACATTTAGTCCGGCCTCAACCGTGGTACTATATAATTTCGCGGGGTGGCAATAATGGGAGGGACCCATTTCTTAACTTTCCATTAACGAAGTTTCAATACCATAGTAAAATCAAACAAACATAACCGACTAACGTCGGGCGAATTGCTCTCAAACGACGGGCGAGCGGTTGGCTTTGTCAGTACATAGCCATTGTTTAGTGAGGTTAGCTTTAGCTTGATTGAAGGGGCCTGAGATTAGGGTAATATACGATGACATCACGCCACATAACAGCCGCTGAAGTGCGGCATCAACAAAAGAGTTAAGGAGAGAGAGAGAGAGAGAGTACGGATTAAACGTGAGCGAGAACGAGAAGGAAGTTAACGACAGTCAACACAAACAGAGAGAGCTAGGAATTTTTTCCATGATGTTTTCCAGCTTTGTAACTAAATCATATAGAAAAAAAACTGAAAGTGTAAAATTCAAAAGAAAAGTTTCCACATTTCGCAGTAAAGAAAATGTTCAAACAATTTTTGTCGCTGGATTTTTGTCATGTTACCCATCTGCAAGACTTAAAAAGCGTCGTTGGCCAGTAATGATGTGATGATCGCTAAACTCAGAGAAGGACAAAAATATTCAAAAATTAAAAAAAAACATTTTGTATATTTTAACACAATCTTGCTAAAATTCGTGACATTAATATCTTCAAAGCACCATTCCATTGTCTCAAGAGACTATTCAGTATCCCCATTTCAAGCCTTAAACAGTTTCACTGGCTCATAAAGATCCATACACTTTGAACATGACAACACTTTTTCAAAAACTTTTCAAATTTTATCAAAAAAAATGCGAAAACTCGAGTCATTAAAATAATGATAACCATTCAATTAACTCTAGAATCTAAACAACAGCTTACTATCAAACCTCGAAGGAGGTTTCGTGGCTATTGAGGCTGGAAAAACCTAAAAAATGACTTACAATTTCAAAAAACATGAAGATTTCCAAAAATTTTTCAAAAAAATGCTAAAACCCGTTAAATGTTATAATCTTCAAAATCACTCCATTGCATCTAAAAACTATACAATAACTTTTTATCAAACTCGAGATGAGGTACCTTGGCCCTTGAATCTCGATAAACCTATAAAATGAAAGAAAAAAATTCAAAAAACTTGAAAAAAATGCAAACTTTATGAAAAAATCGATAGAACTTGTAAAAGTAAAAAGTTGAAAACTATTCTATGGCCAATAAAAAATTTTCAGTAACTTCTCATCATGGCCTAGAGGAGGTTTCTTGGTTCGTGAGGCTGGAAAAACTTAGATAACGACAATAAATTTTGAAAAATTTGAAAAAAAAATTCAAGTTTTATCAAACATTTGCTAAAATTTGTGATGTTAAAATGTTGAAAACCATTCCATTACCACTAAAAACTATGCAACAAACCCTATTATCAAACCCCTAAGGAGGTTTTTTGAACCCTGAGGCTGAAAAAACTTGAATAATGACAATAAATGTTAATTTTTTAAAAAAAAATTTAAAATGCAATTTTTGTCAAACAAAAATGCTAAAATACGTGATGTTAAAATCTTGAAAAAGTCCAATACGCCTAGCAACTTTACAGTAACATATTATCAAACCCTAAAGGAGGCTCCTCGGCTCTTGAGGTTGGATAAACCAAAAGAACGACAAAACTTTCAAAAACTTTAAAAATTTGCTTGTTTTAGCGAGCGGTTGTCAGTAGCTAGCCACGGTGTGGGGGGGGGGGGGGTTTGCTGATGGGGGTGGCAACAGTTGGATGGGGGGGGTCAACAGCACGGTGGGGGGTGGTGGCAATAGTGGTGGGGGCTCAACAGTTGGGGGGGTCTTCAACCTCTAAGAACCGCTCTTCACACCATAAATATAAGTCTCCAAAACGGTTTGGGCTGAAACAGAGCTGAAAGGCTCTAAGAGCACTTAATGCCCGGAGGGCGCTACCTGTTTATCCCGTTTTTGAGGACGAAAAGTCTAAAGTGTCAGACGAAAAATCGGTCAAGCGAAAAATCGCATAAAAAAAGACCGACAGGACTAATATAATTGCCACAAACTTCGTTGGAGAGCAATTAAACAACTTCTTGTACAAACTTTTTGCCGCTTTTTTGACATTTGTGGGAGTTTTTGTTCGCTTTGTTATGTAGTCACTTGGCCAGAGTATTGACATAGCATCTAAACGATGCCTAAGTGAATCTAAGCATTTGTTTTAATTAATTTTGCTGAGCATTAAATTAACATTGACGTAATGCTGTGAATATATTATTGCTGATTTTTTGTTTTGTGCTTAATTTTTGTTTTTTAGTCGTCTTATCACTAGTTCTTGTTGAGGACAGTAAGTGTTATGTTCACTGATTTATTAGTGATTCTCTTTTAATTTTCTAGATGTTCGATAAGTTTACATTATCTTGTCAGTATATGCCTTTTGTCTGGGCTACTTGTTCTTCATGTAGTATTAGACCTTGCTCATTACGACAATTCCCAATTGCAAACGCTTCTATAAAAACATAAAAAAACTATTTTCAGTTTGAAGCCAAATGTTTCGGACATTGAAGAAACACATTTTTTAATGAAAATTAAAATCTTGAGAATTCGGTCCGTTTTTGTTTTTATTTAAAAAAAGACCGACAGGACTAATATAATTGCTACAAACTTCGTTTGAGAGCAATTAAAAAGCTGTGGCCTTTTGTGTATAATGTTAGAAGGTTGAGAGAGAACAACCTAATGTAAGTTGTGCATAAGATAAGCTTGACATAGCTTGACAAGAAGCTCTACTTGTGCAACGTATACTTGGCTAGAAAAATGAAGCCTTGAGGAACAAGAAAGATAGAGAGACGTGAGAATGGGTTATAAGAGACGCCCAAGTTCGAGAGCTTAAGACCAGTTGGTGTAATTGGGTAGAACACTAGGCTTGCAAGTAAAAGATGCTGGTTCCAATCCAGTACTGGTCCATTTTCACAGTAGTTGCACTTGAATAGACCCCCTAACATGGCCGCAACAAAAAGCTGTGGCCGCATGTGGATAACGTCATTGGTAATCTCATTGAGGCAACAAAAAAGTATTGCTGTCACGAATCAGTTCAGTTTCAGGACTGTTGTTACTCCATCTCAATCACTTTTACCCAAAAAGGGGCATTTTAGTTTATACCAGCTTAGGGTGCATATGATTTGGACCCCCTATTTGCACCTGCCATATTTCTGCATAATAATTTACTGTAATCACGTGTGCTCTGCCACTGGGGGTCCTTAACATACTCGGGAAGGGGGCACAAACGGAAAAGATTCGAAAAACCAAATGAATTTAAAATCGTAGATATGTCATAAATAGTTGAACTTATCAGATCGATTCTAATTCGGTATGTCGCTTCAAACTTTCTGACTTTGAAAGTAAATATGCTTGAAAAGAATATTTTCTATTCTGTATCCAATTATAGTTCAAAAATGTTTCTTATTTTTTTGTTGGTTGATTTTTTGCTGATTTTTTCTTTATATTGAAAAATACGAAACTGCTGAGATTTTGACATTTTTTCATAAACATATCGCATTTCGTCGCATCGTATTTTTGGCGGGCGGAGAAAGAAGGGGTTATTCAAATCTCCCCTCACTCTTAAGCCCGCGGTGGGTGCCAACGATTACATCCGTCGGGTGTTAAATTTCTTACATGAACAAGGGGATCAACACTTTCGAACTCGCAATGGGATGTTTCGCGTAGTTTTGTCTCCATCAGGTAAAGCGGTAAGCTCTTGTCCGTAACATTTGTAATTCCCATTCCACACACTGCTATTGTGTTGTTCTCATATGACTTGTCGCATAGTGGGATGACACGTGAATATGGCACTGGTTTCATTAGTTTCACCAAAGCTATGTCGTTTCTCACCGATTCGTTATCATAACTGTAATATAAATAACAGTAGTAGTTAATCCGTGTACTTTTTATTCGGGTCTTTCAAATTATACGCCACTCAAAAAATTATGACTAACCACCAACCATTATCGTATATAGTTGTGGCGGCTATTCATTGTATATCCACAAAATTTGCGGGGGGGGGGGGGGGGGGGGCTATAATAAGAAATACCTGTTTAATCTAAAAACAAATCGGTGTCAACTCCTATTTCCATATGTTCTTCAATGTTTAATACGAGAACTATTAAGATCGCTGCAGCTGCTCCCTCCTTCTTCCTTCTTGAAGTTGAATATGACCAAATGTGGTTGACATTTTATATATACGTATAATAGTACATAAATTTCAATGGTAGAGGGCCTTGGTTATTATTGTTCCAACATTTCCCAGGCTGAGGTCACAGACGGAAAGTCGATAAGTCCAGACCGAATGTCTGTTGAACGCAAAAAAGTCTGTACATGAACGCACGAAAGTTGGGTGAACGCGCAAAAGTCTGGACATGAACGCTCGAAAGTCTGGACATGAACGCACGAAAGTCTGGTGAACGCACAAAAGTCTAAACATAGGCACTTTCCGTCTGGGACGGTCTGGACATAGGTATTTTCCGTCTGGGACGGTCGGGACATGTCGACTTTTTGTCTGGCACCTCAACCTGGGTTTTTTAGAAATGATGGAGAATTTACTCGAGGCTTGTTTTTTGGTCAGACTAAACTAGAATATTCGTGCGCACATGCAACAAAAATAAATTTGATACAGAAATGAGAGCTCTTTAAACGTAAATTTCAATCACCTAGTTTTCATTTATTCTAGCAATTTCAACTTTCTAAAAAACCTACGTTTTAATTACTGATATGAATTATGTTTGGCAGTACTCCATTAATATGAAGATAACATAACGTCGGGCAAATTGCTCTCAAACGACCGGCAAGCGGTTGGCTTTGTCAGTAGCTAGCCACAGTTTAGTGAGGCTAGCTTTAGCTTGATTCAACTCTGCAGCCTTCAGTTTTCTAGCCTTGTCAACAAATAAGTCAAATAAAAAACTCAAATAAAAACCAGAATTCGCCAAAAAAAAATGTTCAGCACTATTTTTTATCTCTGGAGTCATGTCAAGTGACCCATCAGTAAGACTTGAAAAGCTTCGTTGGCCAGTAATGATCGTTAAACTCAAGAAAAGGACAAAAATATTCAAAAATTTTGAAAACAATCAAAACTTTTACTAAAATCTTGCTAAAATTCGCTATTGAGATCTTAAAAACGGTTTCATTGTCTTAAGGGACTATCCAGCATCCCTATTTCAAGCTTTAAATAATTTCACTGGCTCATAATGATCCAAAAATTTGAAAGATGATAACATTTCTCCAAAAATTAAAAAAATTAACTGTAGTAAAAAAATTTGGTAAATCTGGGGTCATTAAAATATTAATAACCATTTCATTAAGTCTATAATTCAGGCGACAGCTTTTCATCAGTCCCTGGAGGAGAAAAAAACAAAGCTTGAAAAAATTGCAAAAATTTTTTTTTTAAAATGGCTGAAATTAAATTCTTGAGAAACATTCCATTACATCTAGAAGCTATGCAGTAACCTATAATTAAACCCTAGATGAGGCTATGTGGTTCTTAAGGCCAGGGAATTCTAAAAAGTGACCGCAATTTCAAAAAACTTGAAAAAATTGAGAGTTTTAAAATTGAAAATAAAAATGAAAAAACTTGTGATCATAAAAAGTTGAAAACAATTGCATGGCCAAAATAATTTCTCAGTAATTTATTATCAAATCCTTAAGGAGATTTTCTGGCACTTGGGTCTGTAAAGACTTGGTTAATGGAAGATAAATGTCAAAAAAATTGAAAAAAAATCGACGCTTAGTAAAAAAAAATGCTAAATTTCGTAAGTTACTATGTTGAATCCATTCCACTGCCACTAGAAACCATGCAATAAACTATTATAAAATCTTCGAGCAGATTCTTTGACACCTATGGCTGAATGAGCTTGAAAATTAGGATAAAATTGCGTGTTTTTAGCGATTGGTTGCTCGAACGTAACCACGAGGGGGGGGTTGCACCGGGGGGCTGATGGGTAGGGAGGGAGGGGTGGTTGTGGGCAACACTGGGGTGGGGGCAACACCGCGGCTGGGGGGTTGGGGCAATAGGGGTGGTCAACAGCGTGTGTGTCGTCAACCTCTAAGAACCGCCCTTCACAACATAAGTATTAGTCTCCAATACAGATTGAGCTGAAACAGAGCTGAAAGGCTCTAAGAGCACTTAATGCCCGCTGTGAGCTACCTGTTTATCCCGTTTCTGAGGACGAAAAGAAAAAACGTCAGACGAAAAATCGGTCAAGTCAAGAATCGCGTATGAAAAAGACCAACAGGACTAAAATAATTGCTGCAAACTTTGTTTGAGAGCAATTAATAATCCATTAAACTCGACATTTTTGTAGCCAAAATATCTGAAGTCAAAAGTTCAATGTTGTAATTGCTACAATGCTTTGAAAGAAAAGATAAAAATTGAGAAAACAAAAATAAAAATTCCACTAAAAACAAAATTCTTTGGTTTCTGAAGTGAAAATGTAAAAACATCATTAGCTATGAAAGCGTATTTGTTAGCTGAAAAACTCCAGCCTGAGGGTGGCTGTATTGGGCGATAAATTGGGGAGCAGTAAACTGATCTAACAGCGAGTCTCATATAAATTTCAGAAAGTCTTATCGCTTAAATGTAAGACATAAGTTTGCGGAAAACACATAAAACTGTTTTTTTATGTCACTTTTCACAGCATGTTCAATAATTTTGGTGCCAATTTGAATTGCCCTTCCAATCACTCAAATTTGTGACCAAGGCTATGTGATTAAGATCACTTTTTTTGAGTTTCTTTTATTTACTCTTGATTCATTTATTTTCTTTATGATTAAAAAGACAATTGTTCAGAAAAATACTGCTAATACAACAATTTGTCAGTTTTCCTTAAGTTTTGACTTTTTTCCGTTGTTCGGATAAGGCATAGAATTTGGTTTTTTACGAGATTAAATTATGAAGTGTCTAACAATAAACACTAAAAGTAGTTCTTTTTTGAGAAGCTTTTAGTTGACCCAGACTTACGCTGCAAACACAAAGATTAAATTGCGCGACTTCATCATTCATAAAAGGGAACAATTTTAGATCAAAATTTCTAGGTTTTTAAAACGTCAGAAGTTTGCGGCCTTTCATAAGAAATCGGTTTCTTGCTATGGAGGGTTCAAACATCCCTCAACTATGGTGTATATACGGTATAGGTGGAGGTGGGCGCAAAA
The DNA here is from genome assembly GCF_964194025.1 of Convolutriloba macropyga. NCBI lineage: Eukaryota > Metazoa > Xenacoelomorpha > Acoela > Convolutidae > Convolutriloba > Convolutriloba macropyga. The sequence continues at coordinate 32,528,859 of NC_134476.1, read as the reverse complement.
AAAATGTACCCTTTTATCTGGCAGAGGGCATACGCGGAAGAGGATCGATATTTTATTACAAATGTCAAATTAAGTTGTTTCTTAGGATTAAGGAAGTTGAATTTGAAAGCGTAAGTGTTTTTTGCAAGGGAGAAAAATATTAATAATTGAAAACTCACTTTTCGTGTACTGTAGCTGTAGCGTTGTAGACATGCTCGTCTTTCTTCTCTTTTAAAAAGTCACTTATCACGACCCAAACGCCTCTGGTACCTGTAAACTTAAGAAATTGAATTCATACAGTTGATATTCGGAGATTCCCCGGGTTGACCGACCTAACATGCCATAAAATGACCACCTAAAATACCTTAACAACCAGAACGGATCATATGTTGTCCATCAAAAAGCGAGAAAAATCGTTTATGCTCCTGCTTTGGTTAGTGAGTCACCATATGTGATCGTTTTTACGGAAACTAATTTTCCATTTAAAAATTAGGCACATTCTTAACGACATCATATTGTTTTTGATGACCACATACGGTCCGTTCAATGGTTATTATTGTAACATATATGGTCAATTCTATTTGATCGAAGTCGATATATAGTGCTCTTTTTCTAGTAAGTAATTTACCAAACATGATTCTTTTTATGGCATCAAAGGCACCGTTTTTTATGTCATTTTCAGAAAAAGTGTTTCATAACTGTTTCCAAAATGAGAGTAATTTTTCTGCTGCAAAAAGCACCTCCCCGGACCAGTAAATTTTATGTTCTGACGTTTTATGATTCCAAAACTTGCTTTATGAACTGAATTTAAAAATAATAAAAAAAAACAAACTCTTCAAACATAATCGACTAACGTCAAGCGAATTACTCTCAAACAACCGACGAGAAGTTGGCGTCATCAGTAGTAAGCTCCGTATGTTCTTTTCAAGTTTTCATAAAATCGATATATGGCGATGGCCTTTAGATTGGGTGTCTCCAAAAATATAATGCTCGGGTCAAGGATATTTTCTTAAAAAAGAAACTGGGAAAAGATTGTAAAGGGGGAAACGACAAAAACGACAATACCTGACACTTCGTACATAATTTACCGACGAAAATGACAATTATCGATAGTTCTTACAAAAAACAACAAATCCAATTTTGATGCCTCTTGAATCAATTTTGTTGCCTTTTCTCAATGTGTTTTTGTTTCTCTGAAAAAAAACGTGTAAAAAAATCAGAAATTCTACTCTTAATTATACTTGTTGGCCTATAGTTTGTGTCAGTCTTCTTTGTTGCGTAAATTATTGGGTGGAAACAGCAAGGGTGAAAAAAGGTAGAACAAAATTTGACACCAGGCAAAGTGGTTGAAAAACAATTAATTTTGAACCGTCTGCCCTAATTTACTCTCTTATAAACAACAAGAGTGGAAGAGATTTCAAAAAATTGATACAAACGATAATGCTGGAAAAAGAGTAATTTTGTATCAGTCCACAATAAAAAAAAACATTCTTTCCAAAAAGTGGAAACAGCTCACTACGGTCGAGTGAATTGCTCTCAAACAACCGTCGAGCTTGATTTGCCGGTAGCTAGCTGCTTCACACCATGAGTATAAGTCTCCGAAACATTTTCTGTTAACTGCATACATGGATACCAGTACACTGAAAGGCTCTAAGAGAGCTAACTGCCCGCTGGGCGCTACCTGTTTATCCCGTATCGAGGACAAAATGTCAGGGACAAAAATTCAAATTGCATATACGGATAATATATGATTTTTGTAATGGCTGCTCTCACAATCGGTTGCAACTACGAAAGCTGTACAGCGTCCAATTCGTTCTGAGTTGTTACAAAAGCTGTCCAGATATTTTGTTTTTGCAGTTGGCTTTTGTGACTGTATATCCACTATGTTCTTACCGTTACATTCCAAATCAGTCTGTAACTATTTCATAATCTGAGTCTTTTTCAGTAACGAATCGGACTGGATTTGCTACAGACCACACAATACGGAAATCTTTATGTATATCAGTTCAATCCGATAGAAAAACAAATCGAAGACAAAGATATATATCTAAGACTTGTTCATGCAACAAATATTTAAACTTGAATCTATGTTGTTTTTTGCTTTTTTACTCACAAGTTGAAAAACCAGAAGCTAGGTTTGTGACAGTTGAATTGCAGCTCCTATTATTTGTAGATGCAAGACACAGTAACAAATAATATATTGCTCAAGAATAAGCATGTTGTGAAAGCGCAGCCTCAACATCGCTGGCCCTGTTTTCCTTCGTGAAAACTTCCTCATCAATTGGTAGTATTGGAACGAGCTTCTCAACAGGCCTCCTGTAGATTCCGCCATTCGTTTGAATCATTGCTGATCGACTTGCTCCATCAGAACTTTTGGTTGTTTCTGTAACTCGGCCAAGTTTGTAATACCCTCGTTTAGCACTATCTTCGATCAACTAAACAAGATCACCTTGGTGCAAGTTTCTGTCAGATTCGCATTTCCATTTGTTTAGATTGTTCAAAGTTGGCGGATACTCCAATCAGAATTGGTCGCAGATGAGAATCGAGAAAGCGTGTGTTTGTCGAAAGCGTTTTTGATGATCGACGAATTCCCTGTGCATGGTAAATATGATAGACAAAGATTTTGTTACCAATCCGAAATTGATTTGGGGTAATTTCTTTTGGAATCGTTCAACTCAGAACTAACTGGCGTCATTGGTCTAGCACTCAATGTTTGCTCTTCAAGACACTTTTCGGTTGAAAGAACAACTTCAGTATTTCATCGGTTCCCCAACATTGCATACATTGCTTTCTCGCAACTTCTGACCAGTCGCTCCCATGAGCCTCTAAAGTGGGGTGCTGCGGGTGAATTGAACTTCGATCTGAACCCTTGTTGAAGCAAATGTTCTTCAATTCTGTCTTTGTTTCATGCCGCGACATGAACTCTTTGAACTCTCAGCCTGATCCAACGAAGTTTGTCCCGTTCTCACTGACCATTTTTTATTGGTTTGCTTCTTCGAGCTATAAACCGAATAATTGCGTTCAGACAACTTTCGGTTTCCAACTTTGGGACTATCTCTATGTGTATGGCTTGTACTGTTAGACAGGTGAACAACCAGCACTAACTTTTCAGTTCCGCGCCCAAATTTTACTGTAAAAGGGCCAAAGTAGTCTATTCCAAAATTTTCAAAAGCTGTTGAAGCATCCATCATTTCTATAGGTAGCTCTGCCATTACGGGAAACATTGTCTGTGCTCTGCCTTTTCGGCAGGTGATACATCTATTTTTTAATGAAAACAAAGCATTTCTTACGCCTATAACCCAGAATCGTTGCTGAACAATGCTTCTTTTATGTTCAGTTCCCTCATGGCTGTAGTCTTTGGGCTCATTACGCAAGAAGAAATCGACAACATGATATTTCCAATGCAATAATATTGGATGCTTTGCATTGAAGTCCAATTGGCGTGTCCCTATTCTGCTTTTGGCACGAATAAATCGCCTTTTGTCAACAAAGGGAAAAAAATGCAAAATCTGGTTGTTTCTCGGAATTGCCTTTTGAACCTTGAGAAATTTCATCTCTTCAGCAAACTGTTTTTGCTGTAGTAACTTGAAGATAGTTGCTTTGGCTTTTTCTTTTTCCTCAATACCAGTTATCTTTGTTGCGGTTTCGTTTTGCTCAAGGCTCGCTGCACATACGCCAATGTAATTACAAGTCTGATAAAACTGTTGAATTGTTCCCTTTGAGCGATTGGTTCCTCTTCTTTGGTTGTAGATATGAAAGCCGTTTGTTTGTCGCTTTATAGGTCAGAGGCCAACTCTAATTTCACCTGTTCAGGTCACTTGTTATCTGGATGCCTCAACCAGGCCAGCCCAGTGAGCCATTCATTATTCCTGAGTTTCTCGAGTTGCTCAACATTCACGGCTCTGGTCCCGTTGTCGGCTAGATTGTTGATACCACTCACATGATTCCTTTGTGAAATTTCCGTTGTATCTAAATTCTCCGCAATTCGGTTCCTTGCAAACACTTGTTTTTTGCGGTGAGAGCTGCGTATCCATTGCAGAACAGTAATAGAAACTCTCCAAAAGTTATCACTTCGTATCTTTGACTTCGTGTTCTTTAACTATCTGTTCTTTCAGTCTCACTGCCATAACTGCCGATTGTAATTCCAAACATGGTATCGAAAGGTGTCGCATCGGTGCGACTGAGCACTTTCCGAATACAAATGCTAAGTCTGCTGAGTGTTCCTTGGGCTTTGAGCGTAGATATGCCACTGCGCAGATTGTGTCTTCAGGTGCGTTGGCAAACACATGAAGTTCCCAATTATCCCTAGCTGTGCTGAATTAACTTCTGTCATGGTTGGTTTCTGCTACCTCTGGAAGCTGGTTTTTCCGTTTCAGAAACTCCTCTCCTTCGTTAGGTTCCACTGAGTTGTCCCAATTTTGCATTTTTTGTCCAGATGCATTTCAGGAGTCGTCTCATTTGAACACTGAATGGTGCAAACAACCCAGGAGGGTCAGACATTGATGAAACTAGAGATAAGACCTTCTTCTGGGTGATTGTGGTTTTAAGTTCTTTGCCAGTACCTCTGCAAATCTGTAAACTATCTTCAGTAACAATCCACTGAAGCTGAAGCACGGATGAAACCACCTTACTAGGTTCTACTTTCATTTGCTTTGTGTCGCTGATTGATCTCAAGTACTCATGGACTTCCTCTGTCACTTTATTGCAGTTGGTGGTCCCCTTTTTCAGTTCGAATCCATGTCTTGACAGAAGAGTTGCAATTGCTTGAAAACATTGATTGCTTCGTCAGGAGTGTCGACTGATTTGATGAAATCCTCCATATGGAAGTTGCTTTGGATTGCTTTTGCTGCAATTAGAAACTCGTCCTCATTGTCAATTGCTACTCGCTTTAGAGCGTAATTTGCACAAAGACATGACGTTGTTACTCGTAAGTCTGCACAGGTTTGTTCATTGTCGGTCGCCACAGGAAACTCAAGCATCTTTTATATCGTTCAGGAACCTGCCTTTTGAGAAACATTAATTCAATATCTGCGATTAGGGCTATTGGTCCTTCTCGAAATGTGAATATTGTTCCAATCAATCCGTGTATAGATAGGGTCCGGCTAATGGCTTGACATCTGGGCAAAAAGCTTGGTATTTGGCTGCAGCATTGCAAACACGTCGAACTATACGCGGTTTGTTGGAGTTAGTACTGGATGGTGTGGCAAATACTCTTCCTCCCAAAAAGTGCATTTGACTTTCGATTTGTTCAGGTTCTTCACAAACCCCTTTTCAACATCTATATCAATTGACTGTTGACACAAATCTTTCAAATTTGATTCTCGTTGGAATTGTCTTTCCAGTGAGTAGAGCTGACCTAGGGCTGAATCGTAGTTGTTTGGAGAATTGGATTCTAATTCACTCCAGAGCATAACCACTTCGTCCGCTAGCCTGTAAAATTTGTCATGTTTTCTAGGAACTTCTGAGCTTGTTGCTCTTTCTTTCATTGACTTTCAACGTTTATTCTGGAAGCATAGGTTTCTATGTTCTACCAGCATTGAACTTTTTCCGCCATTTTCTCTTCTGTGTGCTAGCGAAATGACAAACGTTTTTTCCTCTTTTACCATTCATGGGTCCAATGACTAACCACCCTAATTCCGTCAGGACAGCGACTCTGGTTCTATTCGTGTTCCTATCTTGTAGTCTAATGCCTTTTGTAGTTCATAGGCATGTTGACCAATAATGATGCCAACTTCCATCAAATTGAAACTTCTTTTTGGAAGTACACTCAAGTGGCTGATACTTTGTTTCAATTTGTTCTGGTCATAATTTGTTTTTCCCAATGAAATTCGGACGCCTCAAGCAAATGCACCTTTGAGTGCAGTCCCTCTATTTTGACAGAAACTTTCGTGTCTTCAGATCCTCCGTTTCCGTTTCTTGTATGCCGGCTATTTTAAGAAACAGCTCAGTGCTTTGGGCTTGCAACTTCTCTTGGAAGCTTTGATTGATGAATGATACCGTAGAACCACAATCGAGGAAAGCATATGCGTTTAGCTGGTTGTATCAAATCTAAACTGAGACGGGAACTATCTGCAGGAAGCATGTAACTTCGTTACTTTAATTTTTTGTTTCAGCACTTACGTTGACTGGATGATTACCCTCCTCCATTTAGTTTTCCGAGTGTAGCAATCGGTTGTGCTTTTTAGTACATCCATTTACAAGGCATGCGTTGACTCTGCTATCCTTGATTGCATGTCCTTTTCCGATACATCCATAAAAAACCGTTGCTTCCTCACTGCTATATATCCATCGTTAATATTCATGTTTTTGAATAATGGGCAGTTCCAAATTCGCTGGCTACCGTCAGCTAGCGGACATTGATCGCTTTGCGGTGGCTTCCTTTCTTGATGGATACGTTGGAACTGGCACTGAATTTTGACGTCTTCAAGAACTGTTTATCTCTTTTTGTATTGCACTTGTCTTCTTTTCTGCGCTCGCTTCTAATCGCAGAGAATCCTTCATGCACGAATGCTTTCCTTGATAGCCATTTTTTTAGACATAATTAGATCAGGCCAGTCTTCGTCCTCGTCATCAACATAGAACCACCATTTTTTTGAGTATCTGTGGCAGCTTATCAACTGCCATACATAACGTTGAAATTGATTGCAGGATACCAATTTGTTTGTATCTTTGAGCACGTTCACGAATTTAGAGACAATAGAAAACTGAATTAGACTCGCTGAGTCAAGAAGTTTCACTTGATTTGCCTTTCGTAGGCTCTCGCGCTGCGCATCTATATTTACATGCGATCTTCCGAATTATCTTTCTGGTATGCTACAGACAGCGCTGTAAAGTTGTCCAGAGATTGCGGATTTTGCTTTACCTGTAAGCAGCGTCTTTATGCGGTTCATTTTTTCAGAATTCAGAATCGATTGTTTATCTGGTGTTGCGATAACCATGCTAGACCATTCAGGCCACTCCAGTGGGGTTTCCGAAAAAAACTACTCAACTTCAATTTTGGCAAACTGCTACTGCTGGAATATCCGATGTTAGTGCGCATAGCTACGTTGTGCAAAACATCTCTGTCTTCAGCACTTGCTGAACGATCCCGAGAGTTTAGATATCGTGAATAATTCCTATCTTCACTCCGTTTAGAACTGACATCAAAGCAGGTTTTCGGTCGAGTTGGTGTTTCTGTTTTCCTTATCGTATTGGCCCACTCCGAGACATTTTTTTGAGATCCAATTGAAAGGCGACTTGTCACGAGCGTTCGTTGACTGAGAACGTACATCATGCGTCTCCAACGTTGCAATTTGCGCTCTAACTCTCGCTCCCTTTCCAAAGCGGATGCTGCATCACTAATTTTTTCATCTGCATTTTCAGCTCAAGTTTTTTTCTCTCAGACTGTGTTCTTTCGAGTTGCAATTTTGTTCCGAATTCATTTTCGAAATTATTCATTTTTTCTTCAATCCTTCTTTTTGCTGAGGATGTTTCCGAACCGTTCTCTAGATCTTGGTTGTTTGATTGTCGGTTTCGTGTAACGGTTTTCAGTGTCCTATGGCTTGTGCTGTCATTTCCTTTTGAGATTCTGCAATTATGATCCGTCGGCAATAAATTGATTCCCGGCGGTTCTGCTTCAGAAGTGGAAACAGTTGAATGATTTTTTGATTTGACATACCTTTCTGTCCTTGAGTATATGGTAACCAATCGTTATATAAGCTTTTGAAGAACTCCTGTTGTTCTGTGCAATGCGAGTATAAACCACACTGTTTGCCGAGCAGTTGCTGAAATGGGTTGTCGATCTCTTGTATCTGTTGATCAACTGTTTTGAGTTTGATGGGTGGGTCGGTCTTTTTTCTTTATAATATTTTACAACATATCGTGTTTTTTGTCGCAGCTGCTCTGAGCACAGGTCTTGATCTCTTTATACAGGTTGTTGCGACTTCCTGGTCGAGTCATTTTGTTTCGTAAATTAGGCAGCAGCTTGTTTCCTTAGTGAAAGTCACTAGTACAAAGAATTTAATTTCTAATCTCTTCAAATGGACAGCAGTTTGTATTCCACTGTGCGCGTCGGCGGACCAAATGTAACGGCTGCTCAGTCAATCGGTTGCGACGAGGAAACCTTTACACCGCCCAGAACGTTCAGAGTGGCTACAAAATCTGTCAGCATATTTTGTTTTTGCAGTTCGTTTTTGTAACTGTATATCCGCCGTTGCATTACAATGTTCTTACCGTTGCATTACAATTAATATCGTAACTATTTGCTAATCTTAGTTTTTTTCAATATCGAACCAGACTGGATTTGCTACAGATCAAACACTACAGAACTCTTATGTATACCAGTTCAATCCGATATAAAAACAAATCGAAGACAAAGATATATGTATAAAATCTGTTTATGCAAAAATTATTTAAACTTGAATCTATATTGGCTTTAGCTTTTTAACTCAAAAATTGAAATACCAGAAGCTGGGGTTGGTAACAGTTGAATTGCAGCTCCCATAATTTGTACATATAAGACAGAGTGCAAATAGTATACTGCTCAAGATTAACTTTCAGTACAAGACACACTAACAATTGACTGCTCAAGATTAATTCAAACGCAAGGTACAGTAACACGTTTTTACTGCTCAAGTCAGTTTATTGTTGCAAAATTTTAATTAGTTCTATGAAGAAAGCCGGATATATTCTATTTCGCCCCCCCCCCCAAGTTAGCTAGCAGAAATTTTTTATGACCCCCAGGCGCACGTGCTTTTTTCTTACACAGTAACGTGCTAAATAGCAACATTTAATTTGTAACTAATAAACAACACAGATGGGGCCGAAACAGAATACATCCAGAAAAATTTTTTCTGCGGCTGTTGTTCCTTTTTGTTGTTGTGTTGCTTTTGTTTTTCCCCTTTTTCTCCCTTTCACATGACTATGACTGTACTAGTAACTATATCTAAAACTGGGACTATTACGATGACTAATAGACAACTTATACAAAAGTATTTTCTCTATCTCTGTTTTTATGCTGATGTATTTTCCTTATCATGTTGTGAAAGCGCAGCCTCAACAATTGTTTTTGATCTTTTCCGTTTGTGCCCCCCAGTACGTTATGCGACCCTCCTCCCCCAGTACGTTATGCACCCCTCTCCTCTTTACAGAGCACGTGTCATTACATAGTGAATCATTATGTAGAAGTATTTGGCAGGTGCGTCTGGGGGGTGCAAATAATATACATACACTAAGCTTGGGGGGCACAAACGGAAAAGATCCGATTTTATATCGACCAAACTCGGTTTCTGAGTGCCGTCCTTCTATCGAGACAAAAAAAATTAATGATACATTATCCATGTAGAGAAGAATGATCGGATCATTTCTGTTAGTGCCCCCCTCCAGTTAAGGACCACATGCCATTACATTCTTAAAAAATATGGTAGGTTCGTCTGGGGCAGCAAACACTATGCACCCAGTAAACTGGGACACAAATGAAAAAATTCATGGAACTATTCTGTTTCACCTCCATTCAGTGTTTACACCCCTTCCCCCATTACAAATGTTGTGTTTTATGCCCGTAATTACAAATTATATATTGTTACCTAGAAAATCATATAATACCCAGAACGATTACAAAGGAAAAATTTATACAAATTTTGCAACAAGCTTGTTGTGACTAAGATTCAATTTTTTGTATGATCTCTGTAAGACTACCATGAAATCATACAAATCATATAAAACCTTGGATGATTACTAATCAGCTCGTGGAAAATAAGGAACGTTGTATGATGGGCAACCGGGGTTGAGGATGATGCCAGCAATCCCTTTTTTGTCTTTCATTATAGTTTGTGATGTACCCCGTTGTACCCCCATCACATTATTGTAAACTTACGGTTGGGGGTTGTTTTGGAAGGGGGTGGATTGGTATTGGGGATGACCCATAATTTTTTAGTCGGCAAGTACCGTTTGGAAAACAATGGGCCGCAGACAACACGTGCCAAGGTCCAATAACAGTGCCACCGCATTGGGAATACGATTCACCAACTTGGGTTATGATCATTACATAGAAAGGTCTCAGAGGTGCCTCGTATCCATTGATAATAGCTCGTTCCACAGCCACATTATCATTGCTCTGAACAGCCATATCGAAAGAAACTGTAATGATGAATAATAGAAAATATGATCCCATGTCGAGGTCGAGACACTAATGATTATATCATTTTCGGCATCTTTATTCGTTTCTGCCCCCCACCAGCTTAGTGAGTGCATATGCACCCCCCCCCCCACGCCAGTAACAGGTGCAAAATTTTTAGAGAAAAATTTACTATGTAAAGGCACGTGCTCTATGTAACCGGGGAGTATAACTTTCTTGGGATCTATTCTGTTTTGCCTCCTCCCCCCAGTGTTTTTTACAACCCCAGTTACAAATTATATGTTGTTATATAGCACATTAATATGTAAAAAATTAGCACGTGCCCCTGGGGGGAGGGGGTAAAAGGCATAAGCCCACTAAGCTTGGGGGGCAAACAGAATAGATAGCGTTCTTAGGGGACAGATACGGAAAAGATACCTCGGATCTATTCGGAAACGGGGGGCAGAACAGAAAAGAACGTATGGTGGGCGGTGTGGTTCATTTACCCTTAACTTAAAAAGACAATACTATAAACAAAATTGAGTCTATTCTGTTTTCTCTCCCCCCCCCCCCTCCCCCTCATTGTTTTTGCTAACAAAATTTCTAATTATATCCATGTTAATATGTAAAAATGAGCAGGTGTGGCGGGGAGCGCAAAAACTATACCCGCTAAGTTGTAATTTGGGACGGGGCAAAACAGATGGGATCCACGCAGTAGTATTTTTATCGGCAAAAGTTTAGAGCTTAAGTTTTACATTTAAAGGATTTTTAACAACTCAGTCAGGTTCAAATTAAAGTCACACTGACTCGGGAATTTTGTTCATACCTCTTTAATTATTTACCGGAAATTTGTGTCCAGAAATAGCGTTGAGGCACAAAAGCATTAATGAGTGCCTTCTCAGTATTTGGAGAAAGCCAGGCTTATCTTCAAAAATTTAAAAATTAGAGGCGGAGAGGTTAGTTTGTATATGTTAGCACACGAATCTTAGCGTCCCGACGGAATTTTTGCCCTGACACGAGGGCGCTTGCGCCCGAGTGCTGGGCACAAGGCCCGAGGGTGGGCTAAGATTCATATGCTAACTTAATTAAAAACCAAAGGGTACGAAAGGGCTTAAACTTTAATTAAAATTGAAATTAAGAGTACAGTTTTGCAAATTATTAAACGAGAAGTTTTCGTCAACTTTTCTAATTTTTTCCTGTTTTCCAGCTGTTTCAATCATTTTTTTGCTCCATTTTGACATCGCTATCGAAATTGTTGCTATCATGAAACCTTTTTTGCCCTGTTTGGCAACCGCTAATTTCATTTCTGCGAGATATATCGAACTATTTACTAGTAGAAAGCCAATCTTTCTTTCTGTTAAGAGCGTTAGGAATATTTTTTATAATTGCTGGAGAATTGAATTATGTTTTCTTACATCAAGCGGACCGCTAAGTTATGGCCGCAAAATTTCCTTTTTTGCACGTGCTAATTGCTAATTGCACGTGCCCCCAAGTTTTAGCTACCAAAAAAATTGTACCCTGTGTGCTCTAACAGACACTGAGCTAATACTTACTTGAGTGGAAATATAAATGTTTGTCCTAAACTTGGTGTCCTATAGGATATTTTGTTTAGGAAAAAAAGTTGGAAGTTTAGTTCTTTAAGTCTACGTTTAATCTTTCGAACTAAAAAATCTATTTTTGGCACTTGAATCAATTTAAATAATCGGAATCTATTCTGTTTTGCCCTCTTTCCAGCTTAGTGAGCATAAATCTTTTATGACCCCCAGGCGCTCTTACGTAGTAACGTGCTATATAACAACTTATAATTTGTAACTGGGGGTCACAAAAAACACTGGGGTGCCGAAACAGAATAGATCCAATAATCGCCTGCTTCATTATTTGAGACGGATACATTTGGTTAGGATCTTTTCCGTTTGTGCTCCCCCCGTACGTTTTGCGCCCTCAAGTTATAGAGCACGTGCCATTACATAGTATGTCTCTATGTAAAAATAAGGCAAGTGCGTCTGGGAAGGCACAAGCAGAAAAATATCCTTTGGTTCATATCAACTCCTATATATTTTAAAGCGTCTCAGAACAAATTATTTTGTGTTTTTCTGGTTTAATCCTATCTTGAAGCGTTCAACACTTTTGTACCGTTTTGGTTCTATAAATTTGTCGGAAAAAAACTTAGTCTTCCTCGGGCCTCTTTCCCAACAACTGAGTGCAAGAGCCTTTGTGTCAGAGCAGTAAGTCCCTCGGGCGGGTAAGACTTTGTTCTAACATATACGTAAGCTTGTGAATATGTTTCAAGTATAGGTTAGGTGACTCTGCTCAAAGTCACTGAAACTTTGGGCGTTTATCGAGAACCACGAAGCGCTTTGAGATCTTAAGTCGGATTGTCAAAGTGACTTCTTCAGAGTTGCGTAACCTTGCTCAAAACACACACCTGCACTTTTTAAATTATCGAAAGTCGGCAGTTTCAGATTTTAAAATGCCAGAAGGTCCCACTTAGCCAGAAGTTAATTTCTGCGGAATTTCGCCATTTTAAAACGTTCTCGTTTCGTGTTTAAGGCATGGTTATGTGACCCTGTAGAAGGCACTTCGCAATTCTGACTTAATATCTCGAAACACTTTGCAGTTCTCCATAAACGTCATTTTTTTCAGTGATTTCAAGCATAACCAGTCTTAACCACTACTTAAAACACAAAACGTGCACACTTTAAAAAGACAAAAGTTTATGGAATTCAAACTTCTGGCTAAATATACGGGAACTAATGGCATTTAAACTTCTGGTACACTAGACTTTCGGGATCTTAAAACGTGGACGTGAGCGTTTTAGTTCAAAGTTCTGGCTAAGTATATAAGAAGTTTCCCCATTTTAATATCAGTCATTGCAGAGTTTCGGCATTTTAAAAAGTTCTCGTGAGTGTTTAAATGAATATTATCACACTGTTTTTATAACCTTCGAGACATTGGATCGTTTCCTCTTGTGCTACCCCTCCCCCCAGCTTAGTTAATGTATTTTATTTGTATCCGGTCGTCAAGTTTGCCATGAGTTTACATGATGATTTCTTACGTAATGCCAGTTGTTCTGTAATTGGGGGTGCTCAGTAACTAAACAGAACAGGCTATTTGTTTTGCGGTACAAAAAACCGCGATTGGAGCAAAACTCAGTCGGAACTACATTGGTACAACCGAAGCCTTTGGTTTATATATGTATTTAACCTACGCTTTCTCATAGGAGAAGTTATTGTATGCTGTGAAACTATTTTAATAAATTTGGTTTGAAAAGTGAACTGACAATGAATGTGTCCATTCTTTTGCAAATCCAGCTGGTCTCTCTGTATTAAACACAAGTGAGAAGACTACAATTATTCAAAAACTCATAACGAGACTTGTTTTCTCTTGCCAAAATTATTTCGATTATTGTCAGCCAACAATCATACGTCTGTCTGTATGTCCAAGGTATTATTTTGTCAGTTAACAAAACCTTAGTTCTTACTTGCAGAAACCAATGCAGTAATTGGAACTCAACTCTCTTGCCGGAAGCTTTAAGATCACCCAATATAGGCTTGAAAAACATTCCCTTCATGCAATTTTTTTCACCTCTTCTTTGACGCCATTGCTCAGGAAACCATACAGCAACTCCTGCTCAGGATTTGGATAAATATCACCACTAGAGAGCAAACACGTAGGTTATCGAAATAATTTTGTCTGGGAATGGAAATAATTTGGGGAAAGGGGTTGTAAAAAACAACATTTTTGGGTTGTAAAAGTCAAAAAAATAACTAATCTTGGACAACAACAAAATTGCAGCAGACATGGAATTGCGAGCAAATTTTTGTGATTCTTATTTATTCACAAAAAAGTAATATCTGTTGTTTTTGAGAAGTTGATTTTGTTTTTCCACCATTAGACTCTCGAGTTTTTATATTCCAAAAGGATTTAAATTAACATCTTCATTTTATAGATTTGGTGAAAATATTGCACGTCAACTATCTTCATTTAAAAATCCCATTAGTTTCTCTTGCAATAGTGCCTAGGTGTTTGATCAATTGTTCAATGCTAAAATTTTCAACGCTAAAAATAACATAACTTGACGGTCATAGCTTCGTATTTACGCTAAGATTATCAAAATATTTGGTTTTCACCGCTGATGAAACCTAGAAGAACCGATTTACAATTCTTATCTACTCCCGCCTGTACCTTAAATCGTTCGATAAAAATGACTCAAAATAGCAAAAAAATTTTGACTACAATGTGGCAATTATAATCGATTAAAGAAAGAGCTTTGATACAGCAATATATTTATGATGTCGTTTAATCGTTTGTTTCGAACAAAATATCGTCAGAAGTAATCATATTATCATTATTGTGAGAGAAACAACTTTCACTTTGAAATGTTTGTTTTATCCGCTTTCCATTTTCAATTTGTACCTTTTGGCATAACGGCAACCTGAAGAGCATGTCATTATAAAAAGGCCTGATCTCTGTCTAACTGGACAGACAGAACTTGGAGAACAAACTAAGTCAATAGGTAATGTTGAGTAGCGGGTCCTTTTAGCAGATCTTCAGTCATTTTTTTCTAATATAGTTTTTCAATGCGTTCTTAAGCTCTCAGTTCATCAGTTGTTGTTACCTTACAAGCTACGGATTATTTTTTCAATTCTGACTGTTGTACAATTATCTCTTTGAAAGAAACCCGGTGCGTAGTTCCATTAATGTATCTTAAAATGATTGCAACCACAAATCCTTTTCGCCGTCGACTAAAAGTGCAGCATTGATGTTCTAGAGGATTTTTCAGCTGAAATAAATTTTCATTGCTTTAACTTTGACTTGCTTTACGTTGAACATTAAACTCTATTTCATACAGTTTTAACGGTGCGCATTAACTTTCAGTGTTTTTAGTTTCCTTTGTTTTTAGTGCATAGTAGTTAGTGGGCTCTGATAATATTAAAGGTTAAAAACTCTATTTGTAGTTTTTATTTCCACTCCTATCACTCTTTCTCTCCAAATCCAAAACCACTTTAATTATAATCCAAAAATCTTACCGCCCAATACGAAAGTTAAGCTATTCTACTGTAAAGTGATTTTAGGAGCGTGATGCATTTGCTTTGTAAAGCAGCTCTCATTATTTCTCTCAAAACCCGTTCTTTGTTCATCGTAGATTGTCTACAATCGCTTACTTGTCATATTTGGTCTGACCGACAACATTTTGTACACGGGGATTATACACTAAAGGAAACAGCTGATCGGCAGAGTCAATCTTAGAAAAACTTAGATTCAAAAAAGCTTTTGTTCTTTTCACACCGCACTCAAACCCGCTATCTAATTTTTTTAAAAGCAAATTTCCAGAAATTTGATAACGCCAAGTCTCCAAGTTGATAACGCAGATGTTAGACTGGGCTGCCTCGAAGTATTCAAAATTGTCCGGGCAAACCATTGGGGCTAGCGACGAGATTCTCATCTCATTTTTCAAAAACATGGGAAAATTTCTTTCTATTTCTAGAGGAAATAGAAAATAAACGATGAACTGAAAACAAACAAACTAAGATCATCAAAATATTTGGTTTTCACCGCTGATGAAACCTAGAAGAACCGATTTTCAATTCTTATCTACTCCCGCCCGTACCTAAAATCGTTCGATAAAAATGACTCAAAATAGCCAAAATTTTTTGACTAAATGTGGCAATTATAATCGATTAAAGTAAGAGCCTTGATACAGCAATATATTTATGATTCAAAATGGTCTGTGCAAAAAATTGGGGCTAGCATCGAGTTTTCTCATCTCATTTTTCAAAAACATGGGAAAATTTTTTTATTTCTAGAGGAAATAGAAAATAAACGATGAACTGAAAACAAACAAGCACAAAAGAACAAATCATCCATCATAGAATTGATCCGATTTTGGTTTCCAGAATAATACATCATTATTTTGTTTAATCAGCAAACCTTTAAACGTGGGTTAGCAGAATGTAGATCTCTGCAATTTATTATACCAATAAAGCTAAAACTTCAGTTAAGAACTACTAACTCAATGTAACAATTTCTTGCAAAATTGCACTTTTTTGAAGAATTATATAATAGTGAGGCGCGGTGAGGCGCAATTTATTATACCAATAAAGCTAAAACTTCAGTTAAGAACTACTAACTCAATGTAACAATTTCTTGCAAAATTGCACTTTTTTGAAGAATTATATAATAGTGAGGCGCGGATATTCTGTTTGCTCCTAATTTGGAAATATCTTCAGAAACTAGATTGCAATAAATGCTTTCCCTAGTTTATTTGGACGTAATACACGTAACTTATTCGATGTGATCTATTTTGTCAATTTATAAATAAAATGAGCCCGTTTTCAGAGCAGTTAGTTATTTCTCAGCAAAGAGAAATATACTTAACATAATTTCACAATATATTTCTGAAAATGAATTGTTTCACCTTCATTGATTATCAGAGCGAGAAGAACTTTGACGTGGATTTATCTAGTGCGCTGTTGGAATTGTTTCGAATCATAGTAGCATTCACAACTGCAATGAATCCGGTTGCCTCATGAGTTATTATTAGTTTAGTTAGAACATAGTTTAGTTTAGTTAGACTGTGACGGGAATCGAATCATTACGTACTGACGTACAATAACCCAGTTCTCATTTATGTTGTCACTATAGTTCCAGCATTGACCCCCTCTCATATCTCAAAGTCCAAACTTATTAAATTGATGGTTACTGAATATACATGACTGCCTCCATCTTTTCTGTGTACAATCCGATTTTGACGAGAAACTGTGAAATTTTCCCAAGAGTCAAAGACTTTTTGGATGTTTTCGCGTACGGTTGTTTTTTCATTGTGATTTTGGGACTAATTGTGCAAAATTTATAATGTGAATCCAGTAGAGCCTAAAAATCAACAGTACTATGAAAATCAACAATTTGGGCTATTCATTCGATTTAACACCTCTGACCAAAAAAACTGCTGTTCACACATCTGTCCAAAAAAACTGATGAAACAACATAAGTTTTCTCATTTTCGCAACCTCAACCAACATAGCGGAGCAGTTTATAATGAAAATGCTTTTCTATTAATGTGCTTGAATCATTCTGGGAAAAGATTCAAACAGAATACTACTAATTAGGTGAACATGTAAAATGGAAAGAGTACCACGGTTTCGGCTGTCATGATTTGATTGGTTAACAGTTTATAACTCTCCCAAATTTAACAGATAGAAAGATCACTATAAAAGAAGGTGTTTAGGTGAAGGATATCAGTGGCACTTAAATACCTCTTGAGAACATCCAAATTCCTCTCTTTTTCCCCAATTATCAGAGACCAGTAACAAGACAAACTTGTTGTGTGAGCTGGACAGTACACAGTAGACCAGAAAAAAAGAGTAAATTAATTTATTCTGTTTGTTTGTTTGCTTGTTTGTAAAGGGTAGGAACAAGAAAACAGATACTGGGAAGGAGCAAAAAGGCCGCTTGGAGGCTGTGCAGAAATTACGAAGAACAAAGCTGAAGAGACAGTGTAATGGGGACACAATAGAGTTCATGGGGAAACCAGAATTTATAAGAAAAATGAAACCGATAAGGGTGTTCACTGGTCAACACTGCAGACGACTTTGTCAGACAGCTGTTGTTCCGGTGATCAGATTGAGTTGTTGAAGATCTTCACGGAAGCATATACCAGAAGTGTGCTTTCGTCCTCTAGATACGCTTACCTTCAAGAAACTTTCAAGAGGAGAATGCAATGTAACCTGTGGTGAGCTAAAATTTTTAAAAAAATCAGCAGTTGTTCTACCAAGTACAAGTATGGTGACGACCAGAGTTGTTATTAGCCTCGCAGAACGTCTAATAGAGTACATAATAAGGCAAAAAGGCATCCACGAGGACCGAGGACCGTTGACCCGGAAAAGGCGACATAGGAGAGCAAGTAGAACAGTTAGCGGATGGTAGCCGACTCTACAGTAAAATTGCCGAAGAAGCAATGCCACGAAAACAAAGAAAAGCAAGACTTAAATGTGCTGTTAACCATTGTCCGCGTCAAATTTCAACATAAGCGGTCTATCACGGCTTAAATAACGCTTAACTGTCAAATTGGACTCTTGTCTGTCACACAAGAAGCGTTAATGGAATTCCATGCCACCAGATGAAGATCATATACGGAATTCAGTCTGGATTCATAAATGATTGATGTTTTGTCGTACACATTGAACTGACCTGTGTGCGGTGGTAAACTATGATTCATTATATCGCTTTCATGTCTTTTTAAACAAGCCTAAAATTTCGTTGGATGACTCTAATTTAGTCTTTTTAAAAAAACTCAATTGAATGAATGAATTAGTTTTATAAACTACGATGTCATAAAAATTATGCTGAAATATTATTTATTAAAACGATCAAATCATCATCAAGTTTGTACGATAATTAGTCCTAAAAATGTCAAATTCGATGTCAGCTTTAGTTTGTTCTCTGTTGCGGTAATCTACTCATATCAATAATCCAGTTCTCCAGTTGCAAAACAGATTGTATTGTTGTTGTTTTTGTTTCTGTTGTTGTTGTTGTTGCTCCTGCTGTTGTTGTTTTTGTTGTTGTTGTTGTTGTTTTTGTTGCTGTTGTTTTTCTTTTTCTTGTTAATGTTGTCACATTGAGATAAGGTAAAGTTTTGCATAGCAAAATATGGGTTTTTCTAAACCCTGTCGTAAATGTGCTTACTAATTTTTGTTTTTATGCATATTCGTGTGGACTAAAATATTTTGAGTATAAAACGAGGCTTTCAATTGCATTGACTGCAGGTTTAAAAAGTTGCCGTCACTTAAACATTTTCTTACTTTCATTTTGTAACTTTAAATCTTGATTGCATTTCTGACGTTTTTAAACAATTTTCAGCGTTGACACCTCAAGCTTTACTTTGCTGGCCTCCCAGTGATCTAATTTTGTCTGGTCATAGTCGTACAGTTTCAAATTGCCGCACTTTTGAATCACAGTCGCAAACTTTCCAGTCGAAACTTGGACGCACTTTTTCGAAATATTCGCAATAAGTCGGACAAATTAGAATAATGGCTTAATTTTTGTGCGGATCTGATCATGGCAAATTATTGTCTGAATCAACCGGTATATTTCCACTACCTCACCCCAGTTGGGACAACCGCAATAAGATATTAACCCTGTCTGAATATTATTCAATCCTCAACCTCGTTTAAAAATTATTTACCCCGAAATTGAGCCGCCAGCTTGGGGTGGCCAAATGGTATCCATGCAGATTATTGCCCATACCTCGAATTCTCGATTTATGAAGATTTTTTTGGTGGATTAATATTGACAGTAGATGCACCTGGTCCTGCATCCTGTTAAAGATGAAAAAACTTAATTAAAGAGTTTAGCTTTTTACATAAGTAGTCATGGGGAAACCAGAATTTATAAGAAAAATGAAACCGATAAGGGTGTTCAATGGTCAACACTGCAGACAACTTTGTCAGACAGCTGTTGTTCCGGTGATCAGATTGAGTTGTTGAAGACCTTCACGGAAGCATATACCAGAAGTGTGCTTTCGTCCTCTAGATACGCTTACCTTCAAGAAACTTTCAAGAGGAGAATGCAATGTAACCTGTGGTGAGCTAAAATTTAAAAAAAAAATCAGCAGTTGTTCTACCAAGTACAAGTATGGTGACGACCAGAGTTGTTATTAGCCTCGCAGAACGTCTAATAGAGTACATAATAAGGCAAAAAGGCATCCATGAGGACCGAGGACCGTTGACCCGGAAAAGGCGACATAGGAGAGCAAGTAGAACAGTTAGCGGATGGTAGCCAACTCTACAGTAAATTTGCCGAAGAAGCAATGCCACGAAAACAAAGAAAAGCAAGACTTAAATGTGCTGTTAACCATTGTCCGCGTCAAATTTCAACATAAGCGGTCTATCACGGCTTAAATAACGCTCAACTGTCAAATTGGACTCTTGTCTGTCACACAAGAAGCGTTAATGGAATTCCATGCCACCAGATGAAGATCATATACGGAATTCAGTCTGGATTCATAAATGATTGATGTTTTGTCGTACACATTGAACTGACCTGTGTGCGGTGGTAAACTATGATTCATTATATCGCTTTCATGTCTTTTTAAACAAGCCTAAAATTTCGTTGGATGACTCTAATTTAGTCTTTTTAAAAAAACTCAATTGAATGAATGAATTAGTTTTATAAACTACGATGTCATAAAAATTATGCTGAAATATTATTTATTAAAACGATCAAATCATCATCAAGTTTGTACGATAATTAGTCCTAAAAATGTCAAATTCGATGTCAGCTTTAGTTTGTTCTCTGTTGCGGTAATCTACTCATATCAATAATCCAGTTCTCCAGTTGCAAAACAGATTGTATTGTTGTTGTTTTTGTTTCTGTTGTTGTTGTTGTTGCTCCTGCTGTTGTTGTTTTTGTTGTTGTTGTTGTTGTTTTTGTTGCTGTTGTTTTTCTTTTTCTTGTTAATGTTGTCACATTGAGATAAGGTAAAGTTTTGCATAGCAAAATATGGGTTTTTCTAAACCCTGTCGTAAATGTGCTTACTAATTTTTGTTTTTATGCATATTCGTGTTGACTAAAATATTTTGAGTATAAAACGAGGCTTTCAATTGCATTGACTGCAGGTTTAAAAAGTTGCCGTCACTTAAACATTTTCTTACTTTCATTTTGTAACTTTAAATCTTGATTGCATTTCTGACATTTTTAAACAATTTTCAGCGTTGACACCTCAAGCTTTACTTTGCTGGCCTCCCAGTGATCTAATTTTGTCTGGTCATAGTCGTACAGTTTCAAATTGCCGCACTTTTGAATCACAGTCGCAAACTTTCCAGTCGAAACTTGGACGCACTTTTTCGAAATATTCGCAATAAGTCGGACAAATTAGAATAATGGCTTAATTTTTGTGCGGATCTGATCATGGCAAATTATTGCCTGAATCAACCGGTATATTTCCACTACCTCACCCCAGTTGGGACAACCGCAATAAGATATTAACCCTGTCTGAATATTATTCAATCCTCAACCTCGTTTAACAATTATTTACCCCGAAATTGAGCCGCCAGCTTGGGGTGGCCAAATGGTATTCATGCAGATTATTGCCCATACCTCGAATTCTCGATTTATGAAGATTTTATTGGTGGATTAATATTGACAGTAGATGCACCTGGTCCTGCATCCTGTTAAAGATGAGAAAACAATTATAGAGTTTAGCTTTTTACATAAGTAGTCTAAACATGGCGATATAAAAATTAGCAAAATTTTTCAGACTAAAATTTGTAATTATCAGATGTAAAAGTTCTTTTTAAAAACAGTCAGAAGAGTGTATCTAGTTATGACAAGGTTGCTATGTTTATGTATTTAATTGAAATTTTCATTTCAACATAGAGGAACAATTGTAGTTGTCACAGAACGTTTTACCTTACTATCTATCATGGGCGGGAAGAATTGAAGTGATTTGTGAGCCGCTGATAGAGATGCGTATCAGGACGGGTTTAACTTTGAGATTTTCAGATATTTTTTGTTAATTTGAAGTTTGGATACCATATGAGACGCAAATATGGAATTCGTGGCAACCAAAGGAAGATCATAAGGGAACTTGTGGTTCCTGTAATAATGCAACTATTGTTCTTGGTTATGATTTACAGGTTGAACTGAACACTTCGCGTATGATAAAGTGCCACTGAACACTATTCAAAACTCAACCCTCGTAATATAAAACAGGATATTTTCAAGAACTAAACGTGACAGCTTGGGTCAAATTTCAAAACCTCTTCTTATAAAAAGCCTCTTTTTCAAACAATGCGCCGAGTTGCAGAAATAGCATCCAATTAACGAGTTATTAACTGTTCTATGCCAGACAAGTACACAGATATCGACAATGGCTACCAAAATTAATGTTTTGTTCTTGTTACAATGTTTCAAAATGTAACAAACCAACTGTTTCAACTTTCAAACACATT
>NC_134476.1:32458923-32506636 GCF_964194025.1 Convolutriloba macropyga | reverse complement strand
AGCCATCGGTAGAAATGGTCGCACCCATTCCCGGGTATCAGGGAACGCCACCATGTGTGAACTGGGACCACCCACCACGGGTTAATGTGGGACCACTCAGCCCCGGGTATCAGGGGTATAGGATTCAAGGAAAACGTACCACGCCCATAAATGCAAAATCTATAATATTGGTAAATTTGAAATTTGGTATATTAAAAAAGACGGAGCAAAAATCAGCGAACAAGTTTGACCTGATCCTTATACAAATCTAGAAAAATTTCAATGTTTTTTAGCTAAAAATGAGCACGTTCACCCAGAAGAAAATCGCAATTTTTGGGGACAGCCACGTTTAACGGCTGCAATTACCGGAAAATGTTTCTGTGCTTGGCAAAGGCGGTGAGAGAGACCGCCATTGGCAAAACTATACAACTGATTTACGAGGCTGCGGTATTATGATGCTTATGATTGGCGGGAATGATATCTGTCCGAGGGACATCTTCACCTCTGCTGATATGACTCTGAGAGATTTAACTCTCGAAATCAGGGAATTATACAATTATTGCCAACAACATAATTCCGTTGTGTTAACAGCAGATATAGTTCCGCGGCTAAAAAATCCGGAGGGGATACGAACAATGAACAACAGGCTGTTAAACAAGTTCAAGAAAAAACACAACGAATTTGCCGCAGTTGTAGGGAACGATTTTACTGATGGTGTCCACCTGAGCTCATATGAGTTTTTGAATGAGTATCTTATGAAGAAGATAAAGCTTCTCACCGAGAGTTGAATTCAAATTTTGTTCGCTTGAAATTTAGTTACTGATCTGCTCGTTGTTGCCGATTAACTTTGTTGCGTGCTTTTTTTTTGCACGTTGAACTTTGAAAATAGTATTGTACTTTAAGTAAATTTGTTAATTTGAGCTATAGATAGCATATTTTGACGGCTTTGTGACTCCATTTTTGTCCTATTTATATTCAAAGTAATTGGAAAAATTTCACGGTGAACATAGTTTCATTTGAGTAATCCGATTGTGTGGCTTAAACAATAAGTAGTTAAATAGCATTTGAACAGTCAATTGTGTGGCTGGTTGGAAAATCGATAGCGTGCTTTAAACAATAGGTAGTTAAATAGTTTGAACAGCCGATTTTGTGGCTGACTGAGAGTCGATTGTGTGGCTTATACAATAAGTAAAATAGCATTTGAACAGCCGATTGTGTTTCTGACTGGAAAGCCGATTGTGTGGCTTGACACGGAGTATACCATGTGTAGGTAGAGTGTAAAACAAAAAGAATTTTTGCCATAGCTTGTCTAGGAAAAAAGTTAGCTTTTCATACGCGAACTTCCGAATTTCTCGATTAGCTATTTTTATATATAGTTATTTTTGATTGGGTCAAGGAGTTGTTCAAATCAAACCAAACTGGGTATGGAGTGTCCCCTGTGTAGTTAAAAAGCATAGCAAAAGAATTTTCGCTATAGCTTGCCTAGGGAAAAGCTAGTTTTTCAATCGGGGATTTGCAAATTTCCCGATTAGCGAATTTTAAATATAGTTAATTTTGATTGGTTCAAGGAGTCGTTCAAATTGAAGGAAACTTGGTATGGAGTATCCCCTGTATAATAGGAGTTTTAAACGAAAAGAATTTTTGGTATAGCTTTCCTCTGGAAAAAGTTAGTTTTTCGTACTGAAATTTGCGATTAATTCGAATAGTTAATTTTGATTAACTTTGAAAAATAGGTCTTTTTGATTAGGTCATAGAGTTTTCCAAATCGGATCAAACTTGGTATGGAGAATCACCTGTGTAGTTAGAAAGAAACAAAAAGAATTTTTGCTATAGCTTGCCTAGAGAAAAAGTTAGTTTTTCAATCGGAGATTTGCGAATTTCCCGATTAGCGAATTTTTAATATAGTTATTTTCATTGGTTCAAGAAGTTGTTCAAATTGAACTAAACTTGGTATGGAGTACCCCCTGTATAATAGGAACTTAAAACAAATAGATTTATTGGTATAGCTTGCCTAAGAAAAAAGTTGTCTTTTCATACGGAAATTTGTGATTATTTTTCGCTAATTTGAAAATTTTATTTTAAAACGTCTTTTTTTTTGCAATCGGGTCTTAGAGTTGTCGAAAGCTAAGCAAAAACATTCTAGGAGTCCCACTTTTGGTGTGGCTCCAGGTGCAAAAAGAATTTTTGGCTTAGGTTGTATAGAAAAAAAGTCGTCTCTTAGTTGAGGTTGACCTCATGCACGACACGAAGGTAATGCAAAAACAATACTCGTCTGTAATGCAAAATAATAACATGTCTGTTGGAAAGTTGGAGAACCTACTCAAGTTCTTCAGGAACTTATCCAATTTCGCTAAACAAATTGTATATATCCTGAAAGCACCAATGTGTCAATTGACTGAAAAGGTAACCGAAATCCAGAGCTCATGAGATTTTCAGAAGAACTGACTTATTCAATTAGGGTGTCTTGGGATCGGTACTTGACAATGATGAACAGCTTGAACCTTTCCTATCAACAACTTTGCAAAACAACTCTACACTTTATTCACGAGAAATGTTCAACGTCATCCTGCGTTTTGTATTTGGAATAACTTCTAATGGTTTGGGAAAATTTTTAAGGAACAAAATTTTTCAAAAATATTTCTCTGATATAATTCTTTGCCTCAATCGTCACCGGCTGAGCACAGCAGTTGTATTTGCTGCCAATCCGAGAGGCTGAATTCAACACCAGGAACCAATATTGTACGGCACGAGTTACAATACGCCAGCCACCTCTGTCGAGCCTAATGGGAAAAAACATCTCAAAAAAGCCCAGCTCAAAATGATATTTTCCCCATATAATCTCAAAGCTTGACTAAGAGAGCGGAAAATTTAAAAAAAGTCGCCTCAAAATACCAAAAGACAGAAGTCATGAAGAATTTTTGGCTTAGCTTGTATAGAAAAAAAGTTCGTCTCTTAGTTGAGGGTTTTCGCTTATTTGAAAATTTTATTTTAAAACGTCCTTTTGCAATCGGGTTCTAGAGTTGTGGAAAGCAAAACAAAAGCAACCTAGGAGTCACACTTTTTGTGTGGGTCCAGGTGCAAAAAGAATTTGTAGTTTAGCTTGTATAGAAAAAAAGATCGTCTCTTAGTTGCGGTTTTTCGCTTATTTGAAAAATTTATTTAAAAAACGTCTTTTTTTGCAATCGGGTCTTATAGTTGTGGAAAGCAAACCAAAAGCAACCTGGAAGTCCCACTTTTTGTGTGGGTCCAGTTGCAAAAAGAACTTTTAGTTTAGCTTGTATAGAAAAAAAAGTTCATCTCTTAGTTGAGGGTTTTCGCTTATTTGAAAATTTTATTTTAAAACGTCTTTTTTTTGCAATCGGGTTCTAGAGTTGTGGAAAGCAAACCAAAAGCAACCTAGGAGTCACACTTTTTGTGTGGGTCCAGGTGCAAAAAGAATTTGTAGTTTAGCTTGTATAGAAAAAAAGATCGTCTCTTAGTTGCGGTTTTTCGCTTATTTGAAAAATTTATTTAAAAAACGTCTTTTTTTGCAATCGGGTCTTATAGTTGTGGAAAGCAAACCAAAAGCAACCTGGAAGTCCCACTTTTTGTGTGGGTCCAGTTGCAAAAAGAACTTTTAGTTTAGCTTGTATAGAAAAAAAAGTTCGTCTCTTAGTTGAGGGTTTTCGCTTATTTGAAAATTTTATTTTAAAACGTCTTTTTTTGCAATCGGGTTCTAGAGTTGTGGAAAGCAAACCAAAAGCAACCTAGGAGTCACACTTTTTGTGTGGGTCCAGGTGCAAAAAGAATTTTTAGTTTAGCTTGTATAGAAAAAAAAGTTCGTCTCTTAGTTGAGGGTTTTCGCTTATTTGAAAATTTTATTTTAAAACGTCTTTTTTTGCAATCGGGTTCTAGAGTTGTGGAAAGCAAACCAAAAGCAACCTAGGAGTCACACTTTTTGTGTGGGTCCAGGTGCAAAAAGAATTTTTAGTTTAGCTTGTATAGAAAAAAAGATCGTCTCTTAGTTGCGGTTTTTCGCTTATTTGAAAAATTTATTTAAAAAACGTCTTTTTTTGCAATCGGGTCTTATAGTTGTGGAAAGCAAACCAAAAGCAACCTGGAAGTCCCACTTTTTGTGTGGGTCCAGTTGCAAAAAGAATTTTTAGTTTAGCTTGTATAGAAAAAAAGATCGTCTCTTAGTTGCGGTTTTTCGCTTATTTGAAAAATTTATTTAAAAAACGTCTTTTTTTGCAATCGGGTCTTATAGTTGTGGAAAGCAAACCAAAAGCAACCTGGAAGTCCCACTTTTTGTGCGGGTCCAGTTGCAAAAAGAACTTTTAGTTTAGCTTGTATAGAAAAAAAAGTTCGTCTCTTAGTTGAGGGTTTTCGCTTATTTGAAAATTTTATTTTAAAACGTCTTTTTTTTGCAATCGGGTTCTAGAGTTGTGGAAAGCAAACCAAAAGCAACCTAGGAGTCACACTTTTTGTGTGGGTCCAGGTGCAAAAAGAATTTTTAGTTTAGCTTGTATAGAAAAAAAGATCGTCTCTTAGTTGCGGTTTTTCGCTTATTTGAAAAATTTATTTAAAAAACGTCTTTTTTTGCAATCGGGTCTTATAGTTGTGGAAAGCAAACCAAAAGCAACCTGGAAGTCCCACTTTTTGTGTGGGTCCAGTTGCAAAAAGAATTTTTAGTTTAGCTTGTATAGAAAAAAAGATCGTCTCTTAGTTGCGGTTTTTCGCTTATTTGAAAAATTTATTTAAAAAACGTCTTTTTTTGCAATCGGGTCTTATAGTTGTGGAAAGCAAACCAAAAGCAACCTGGAAGTCCCACTTTTTGTGCGGGTCCAGTTGCAAAAAGAACTTTTAGTTTAGCTTGTATAGAAAAAAAAGTTCGTCTCTTAGTTGAGGGTTTTCGCTTATTTGAAAATTTTATTTTAAAACGTCTTTTTTTTGCAATCGGGTTCTAGAGTTGTGGAAAGCAAACCAAAAGCAACCTAGGAGTCACACTTTTTGTGTGGGTCCAGGTGCAAAAAGAATTTTTAGTTTAGCTTGTATAGAAAAAAAGATCGTCTCTTAGTTGCGGTTTTTCGCTTATTTGAAAAATTTATTTAAAAAACGTCTTTTTTTGCAATCGGGTCTTATAGTTGTGGAAAGCAAACCAAAAGCAACCTGGAAGTCCCACTTTGTGTGGGTCCAGTTGCAAAAAGAATTTTTAGTTTAGCTTGTATAGAAAAAAAAGTTCGTCTCTTAGTTGAGGGTTTTCGCTTATTTGAAAATTTTATTTTAAAACGTCTTTTTTTGCAATCGGGTTCTAGAGTTGTGGAAAGCAAACCAAAAGCAACCTAGGAGTCACACTTTTTGTGTGGGTCCAGGTGCAAAAAGAATTTTTAGTTTAGCTTGTATAGAAAAAAAGATCGTCTCTTAGTTGCGGTTTTTCGCTTATTTGAAAAATTTATTTAAAAAACGTCTTTTTTGCAATCGGGTCTTATAGTTGTGGAAAGCAAACCAAAAGCAACCTGAAAGTCCCACTTTTTGTGTGGGTCCAGTTGCAAAAAGAACTTTTAGTTGAGCTTGTATAGAAAAAAAAGTTCGTCTCTTAGTTGAGGGTTTTCGCTTATTTGAAAATTTTATTTTAAAACGTCTTTTTTTGCAATCGGGTTCTAGAGTTGTGGAAAGCAAACCAAAAGCAACCTAGGAGTCACACTTTTTGTGTGGGTCCAGGTGCAAAAAGAATTTTTAGTTTAGCTTGTATAGAAAAAAAGATCTTCTCTTAGTTGCGGTTTTTCGCTTATTTGAAAAATTTATTTAAAAAACGTCTTTTTTTGCAATCGGGTCTTATAGTTGTGGAAAGCGAACCAAAAGCAACCTGGAAGTCCCACTTTTTGTGTGGGTCCAGTTGCAAACAGAATTTTTAGTTTAGCTTGTATAGAAAAAAAAGTTCGTCTCTTAGTTGAGGGTTTTCGCTTATTTGAAAATTTTATTTTAAAACGTCTTTTTTTGCAATCGGGTTCTAGAGTTGTGGAAAGCAAACCAAAAGCAACCTAGGAGTCACACTTTTTGTGTGGGTCCAAGTGCAAAAAGAATTTTTAGTTTAGCTTGTATAGAAAAAAAGATCGTCTCTTAGTTGCGGTTTTTCGCTTATTTGAAAAATTTATTTAAAAAACGTCTTTTTTTGCAATCGGGTCTTATAGTTGTGGAAAGCAAACCAAAAGCAACCTGGAAGTCCCACTTTTTGTGTGGGTCCAGTTGCAAAAAGAACTTTTAGTTGAGCTTGTATAGAAAAAAAAGTTCGTCTCTTAGTTGAGGGTTTTCGCTTATTTGAAAATTTTATTTTAAAACGTCTTTTTTGCAATCGGGTTCTAGAGTTGTGGAAAGCAAACCAAAAGCAACCTAGGAGTCACACTTTTTGTGTGGGTCCAGGTGCAAAAAGAATTTTTAGTTTAGCTTGTATAGAAAAAAAGATCGTCTCTTAGTTGCGGTTTTTCGCTTATTTGAAAAATTTATTTAAAAAACGTCTTTTTTTGCAATCGGGTCTTATAGTTGTGGAAAGCAAACCAAAAGCAACCTGGAAGTCCCACTATTTGTGTGGGTCCAGTTGCAAAAAGAATTTTTAGTTTAGCTTGTATAGAAAAAAAGATCGTCTCTTAGTTGCGGTTTTTCGCTTATTTGAAAAATTTATTTAAAAAACGTCTTTTTTTGCAATCGGGTCTTATAGTTGTGGAAAGCAAACCAAAAGCAACCTGGAAGTCCCACTTTTTGTGTGGGTCCAGTTGCAAAAAGAACTTTTAGTTGAGCTTGTATAGAAAAAAAAGTTCGTCTCTTAGTTGAGGGTTTTCGCTTATTTGAAAATTTTATTTTAAAACGTCTTTTTTTGCAATCGGGTTCTAGAGTTGTGGAAAGCAAACCAAAAGCAACCTAGGAGTCCCACTATTTGTGTGGGTCCAGTTGCAAAAAGAATTTTTAGTTTAGCTTGTATAGAAAAAAAGATCGTCTCTTAGTTGCGGTTTTTCGCTTATTTGAAAAATTTATTTAAAAAACGTCTTTTTTTGCAATCGGGTCTTATAGTTGTGGAAAGCAAACCAAAAGCAACCTGGAAGTCCCACTTTTTGTGTGGGTCCAGTTGCAAAAAGAATTTTTAGTTTAGCTTGTATAGAAAAAAAAGTTCGTCTCTTAGTTGAGGGTTTTCGCTTATTTGAAAATTTTATTTTAAAACGTCTTTTTTTGCAATCGGGTTCTTGAGTTGTGGAAAGCAAACCAAAAGCAATCTAGGAGTCACACTTTTTGTGTGGGTCCAGGTGCAAAAAAATTTTTAGTTTAGCTTGTATAGAAAAAAAGATCGTCTCTTAGTTGCGGTTTTTCGCTTATTTGAAAAATTTATTTAAAAAACGTCTTTTTTTGCAATCGGGTCTTATAGTTGTGGAAAGCAAACCAAAAGCAACCTGGAAGTCCCACTTTTTGTGTGGGTCCAGTTGCAAAAAGAACTTTTAGTTGAGCTTGTATAGAAAAAAAAGTTCGTCTCTTAGTTGAGGGTTTTCGCTTATTTGAAAATTTTATTTTAAAACGTCTTTTTTTGCAATCGGGTTCTAGAGTTGTGGAAAGCAAACCAAAAGCAACCTAGGAGTCACACTTTTTGTGTGGGTCCTGGTGCAAAAAGAATTTTTAGTTTAGCTTGTATAGAAAAAAAGATCGTCTCTTAGTTGCGGTTTTTCGCTTATTTGAAAAATTTATTTAAAAAACGTCTTTTTTTGCAATCGGGTCTTATAGTTGTGGAAAGCAAACCAAAAGCAACCTGGAAGTCCCACTTTTTGTGTGGGTCCAGTTGCAAAAAGAATTTTTAGTTTAGCTTGTATAGAAAAAAAGATCGTCTCTTAGTTGCGGTTTTTCGCTTATTTGAAAAATTTATTTAAAAAACGTCTTTTTTTGCAATCGGGTCTTATAGTTGTGGAAAGCAAACCAAAAGCAACCTGGAAGTCCCACTTTTTGTGTGGGTCCAGTTGCAAAAAGAATTTTTAGTTTAGCTTGTATAGAAAAAAAGATCGTCTCTTAGTTGCGGTTTTTCGCTTATTTGAAAAATTTATTTGAAAAACGTCTTTTTTTGCAATCGGGTCTTATAGTTGTGGAAAGCAAACCAAAAGCACCCTGGAAGTCCCACTTTTTGTGTGGGTCCAGTGTCAAAAAGAATTTTTAGTTTAGCTTGTATAGAAAAAAAAGTTCGTCTCTTAGTTGAGGGTTTTCGATTATTTGAAAATTTTATTTTAAAACGTCTTTTTTTGCAATCGGGTTCTAGAGTTGTGGAAAGCAAACCAAAAGCAACCTAGGATTCACACTTTTTGTGTGGGTCCAGGTGCAAAAAGAATTTTTAGTTTAGCTTGTATAGAAAAAAAGATTGTCTCTTAGTTGCGGTTTTTCGCTTATTTGAAAAATTTATTTAAAAAACGTCTTTTTTTGCAATCGGGTCTTATAGTTGTGGAAAGCAAACCAAAAGCAACCTGGAAGTCCCACTTTTTGTGTGGGTCCAGTTGCAAAAAGAATTTTTAGTTGAGCTTGTATAGAAAAAGAAAGTTCGTCTCTTAGTTGAGGGTTTTCGCTTATTTGAAAATTTTATTTTAAAACGTCTTTTTTTGCAATCGGGTTCTAGAGTTGTGGAAAGTAAACCAAAAGCAACCTAGGAGTCACACTTTTTGTGTGGGTCCAGGTGCAAAAAGAATTTTTAGTTTAGCTTGTATAGAAAAAAAGATCGTCTCTTAGTTGCGGTTTTTCGCTTATTTGAAAAATTTATTTAAAAAAGGTCTTTTTTTTGCAATCGGGTCTTATAGTTGTGGAAAGCAAACCAAAAGCAACCTGGAAGTCCCACTTTTTGTGTGGGTCCAGTTGCAAAAAGAATTTTTAGTTTAGCTTGTATAGAAAAAAAGATCGTCTCTTAGTTGCGGTTTTTCGCTTATTTGAAAAATTTATTTAAAAAACGTCTTTTTTTGCAATCGGGTTCTAGAGTTGTGGAAAGCAAACCAAAAGCAACCTAGGAGTCACACTTTTTGTGTGGGTCCAGGTGCAAAAAGAATTTTTAGTTTAGCTTGTATAGAAAAAAAGATCGTCTCTTAGTTGCGGTTTTTCGCTTATTTGAAAAATTTATTTAAAAAACGTCTTTTTTTGCAATCGGGTCTTATAGTTGTGGAAAGCAAACCAAAAGCAACCTGGAAGTCCCACTTTTTGTGTGGGTCCAGTTGCAAAAAGAACTTTTAGTTGAGCTTGTATAGAAAAAAAAGTTCGTCTCTTAGTTGAGGGTTTTCGCTTATTTGAAAATTTTATTTTAAAACGTCTTTTTTTGCAATCGGGTTCTAGAGTTGTGGAAAGCAAACCAAAGGCAACCTAGGAGTCACACTTTTTGTGTGGGTCAAGGTGCAAAAAGAATTTTTAGTTTAGCTTGTATAGAAAAAAAGATCGTCTCTTAGTTGCGGTTTTTCGCTTATTTGAAAAATTTATTTAAAAAACGTCTTTTTTTGCAATCGGGTCTTATAGTTGTGGAAAGCAAACCAAAAGCAACCTGGAAGTCCCACTTTTTGTGTGGGTCCAGTTGCAAAAAGAACTTTTAGTTTAGCTTGTACAGAAAAAAAAGTTCGTCTCTTAGTTGAGGGTTTTCGCTTATTTGAAAATTTTATTTTAAAACGTCTTTTTTTGCAATCGGTTTCTAGAGTTGTGGAAAGCAAACCAAAAGCAACCTAGGAGTAACACTTTTTGTGTGGGTCCGGGTGCAAAAAGAATTTTTAGTTTAGCTTGTATAGAAAAAAAGATCGTCTCTTAGTTGCGGTTTTTCGCTTAATTGAAAAATTTATTTAAAAAACGTCTTTTTTTGCAATCGGGTCTTATAGTCGTGGAAAGCAAACCAAAAGCAACCTGGAAGTCCCACTTTTTGTGTGGGTCCAGTTGCAAAAAGAATTTTTAGTTGAGCTTGTATAGAAAAAAAAGTTCGTCTCTTAGTTGAGGTTTTTCACTTATTTGAAAATTTTATTGTAAAACGTCTTTTTTTGCAATCGGGTCTAAGAGTTGTCGAAAGCTAACCAAAAGCAACCTAGGAGTCCCACTTTTTGTGTGGTTCCAGGTGCAAAAAAAAGAATTTTTAGATTAGCTTGTATAGAAAAAAAGTTCGTCTCTTAGTTGAGGGTTTTCGCTTATTTGAAAATTTTATTTTAAAACGTCTTTTTTTGCAATCGGGTACTAGAGTTGTCGAAAGCTAACCAAAAGCAACCTAGGAGTCACACTTTTTGTATGGGTCCAGGTGCAAAATGATTTTTAGTTTAGCTTGTATAGAAAAAAAGATCGTCTCTTAGTTGAGGTTTTTCGCTTATTTGAAAAATATATTTAAAAAATGTCTTTTTTTGCAATCGGGTCTTAGAGTTGTGGAAAGCAAACCAAAAGCAACCTGGAAGTCCCACTTCTTGTGTGGGTCCAGGTGCAAAAAGAATTTTTAGTTTAGCTTGTATAGAAAAAAGTTCGTCTCTTAGTTGAGGTTTTTCACTTATTTGAAAATTTTATTGTAAAAACTCTTTTTTTGCAATCGGGTCTTAGAGTTGTCGAAAGCTAACTAAAAGCAACCTAGCAGTCCCACTTTTTGTGTGGGTCCAGGTGCAAAAAGAATTTTTAGATTAGCTTGTATAGAAAAAAAGTTCGTCTCTTAGTTGAGGTTTTTCGCTTATTTGGAAGTTTTATTTTAAAACGTCTTTATTTGCAATCGGGTCTTAGAGTTGTGGAAAGCTAACCAAAAGCAACCTAGGAGTCCCACTTTTTGTGTGGGTCCAGGTGCAAAAAAAGAATTTCTAGTTAAACTTGTATAGAAAAAAAGTTCGTCTCTTAGTTGAGGTTTTTCGCTTATTTGGAAGTTTTATTTTAAAACGTCTTTATTTGCAATCGGGTCTTAGAGTTGTGGAAAGCTAACCAAAAGCAACCTAGCAGTCCCACTTTTTGTGTGGGTCCAGGTGCAAAAAGAATTTTTAGATTAGCTTGTATAGAAAAAAAGTTCGTCTCTTAGTTGAGGATTTTCACTTATTTGAAATTTTTATTGTAAAACGTCTTTTTTTGCAATCGGGTCTTAGAGTTGTCGAAAGCTAACCAAAAGCAACCTAGGAGTCCCACTTTTTGTGTGGGTCCAGGTGCAAAAAGAATTTTTAGATTAGCTTGTATAGAAAAAAAGTTCGTCTCTTAGTTGAGGTTTTTCACGTATTTGAAAATTTTATTGTAAAACGTCTTTTTTTGCAATCGGGTCTTAGAGTTGTCGAAAGCTAACCAGAAGCAACCTAGGAGTCCCACGTTTTCTGTGGGTCCAGGTGCAAAAGGAATTTTTAGATTAGCTTGTATAGAAAAAAAGTTCGTCTCTTAGTTGAGGTTTGTCGCTTATTTGGAAGTTTTATTTTAAAACGTCTTTTTTTTGCAATCGGGTCTTAGAGTTGTGGAAAGCTAACCAAAAGCAACCTAGGGGTCCCACTTTTTGTTTGGGTCCAGGTGCAAAAAGATCTTTTAGATTAGCTTGTATAGAAAAAAAGTTCCTCTCTTAGTTGAGGTTTTTCGCTTATTTGGAAGTTTTATTTTAAAACGTCTTTATTTGCAATCGGGTCTTAGAGTTGTGGAAAGCTAACCAAAAGCAACCTAGGAGTCCAACTTTTTGTGTGGGTCCAGGTGCAAAAAGAATTTTTAGATTAGCTTGTATACAAAAAATTTCGTCTCTTAGTTGAGGTTTTTCACTTTTTTGAAAATTTTATTGTAAAACGTCTTTTTTTGCAATCGGGTCTTAGAGTTGTCGAAAGCTAATCAAAAGCAACCTAGGAGTCCCACTTTTTGTGTGGGTCCAGGTGAAAAAAGAATTTTTAGATTAGCTTGTATAGAAAAAATTTCGTCTCTTAGTTGAGGTTTTTCACTTTTTTGAAAATTTTATTGTAAAACGTCTTTTTTTGCAATCGGGTCTTAGAGTTGTCGAAAGCTAATCAAAAGCAACCTAGGAGTCCCACTTTTTGTGTGGGTCCAGGTGCAAAAAGAATTTTTAGATTAGCTTGTATAGAAAAAAAGTTCGTCTCTTAGTTGAGGTTTTTCACGTATTTGAAAATTTTATTGTAAAACGTCTTTTTTTGCAATCGGGTCTTAGAGTTGTCGAAAGCTAACCAGAAGCAACCTAGGAGTCCCACGTTTTGTGTGGGTCCAGGTGCAAAAGGAATTTTTAGATTAGCTTGTATAGAAAAAAAAGTTCGTCTCTTAGTTGAGGTTTGTCGCTTATTTGGAAGTTTTATTTTAAAACGTCTTTTTTTTGCAATCGGGTCTTAGAGTTGTGGAAAGCTAACCAAAAGCAACCTAGGGGTCCCACTTTTTGTTTGGCTCCAGGTGCAAAAAGATCTTTTAGATTAGCTTGTATAGAAAAAAAGTTCCTCTCTTAGTTGAGGTTTTTCGCTTATTTGGAAGTTTTATTTTAAAACGTCTTTATTTGCAATCGGGTCTTAGAGTTGTGGAAAGCTAACCAAAAGCAACCTAGGAGTCCCACTTTTTGTGTGGGTCCAGGTGCAAAAAGAATCTTTAGATTAGCTTGTATAGAAAAAATTTCGTCTCTTAGTTGAGGTTTTTCACTTATTTGAAAATTTTATTGTAAAACGTCTTTTTTTGCAATCGGGTCTTAGAGTTGTCGAAAGCTAACCAAAAGCAACCTAGGAGTCCCACTTTTTGTGTGCGTCCAGGTGCGAAAAGAATTTTTAGATTAGCTGGTATAGAAAAAAGTTCGTCTCTTAGTTGAGGTTTGTAGCTTATTTGGAAGTTTTATTTTAAAACGTCTTTTTTTGCAATCGAGTCTTAGAGTTGTCGAAAGCTAACCAAAAGCAACCTAGGAGTCCCACTTGTTGTGTGCGTCCAGGTGCGAAAAGAATTTTTAGATTAGCTGGTATAGAAAAAAGTTCGTCTCTTAGTTGAGGTTTGTAGCTTATTTGGAAGTTTTATTTTAAAACGTCTTTTTTTGCAATCGAGTCTTAGAGTTGTCGAAAGCTAACCAAAAGCAACCTAGGAGTCCCACTCTTTGTGTGGGTCCAGGTGCAAAAAGAATTTTTAGATTAGCTTGATAGCAAAAAAGTTCGTCTCTTAGTTGAGGTTTTTCACTTATTTGAAAATTTTATTGTAAAAAGTCTTTTTTTGCAATCGGATCTTAGAGTTGTCGAAAGCTAACCAAAAGCAATCTAGGAGTCCCACTTTTTGTGTGGGTCCAGGTGCAAAATGAATTTTTAGATTAGCTGGTATAGAAAAAATTTCGTCTCTTAGTTGAGGTTTTTCACTTTTTTGAAAATTTTATTGTAAAACGTCTTTTTTTGCAATCGGGTCTTAGAGTTGTCGAAAGCTAATCAAAAGCAACCTAGGAGTCCCACTTTTTGTGTGGGTCCAGGTGCAAAAAGAATTTTTAGATTAGCTTGTATAGAAAAAAAGTTCGTCTCTTAGTTGAGGTTTTTCACGTATTTGAAAATTTTATTGTAAAACGTCTTTTTTTGCAATCGGGTCTTAGAGTTGTCGAAAGCTAACCAGAAGCAACCTAGGAGTCCCACGTTTTGTGTGGGTCCAGGTGCAAAAGGAATTTTTAGATTAGCTTGTATAGAAAAAAAAGTTCGTCTCTTAGTTGAGGTTTGTCGCTTATTTGGAAGTTTTATTTTAAAACGTCTTTTTTTTGCAATCGGGTCTTAGAGTTGTGGAAAGCTAACCAAAAGCAACCTAGGGGTCCCACTTTTAGTTTGGGTCCAGGTGCAAAAAGATCTTTTAGATTAGCTTGTATAGAAAAAAAGTTCCTCTCTTAGTTGAGGTTTTTCGCTTATTTGGAAGTTTTATTTTAAAACGTCTTTATTTGCAATCGGGTCTTAGAGTTGTGGAAAGCTAACCAAAAGCAACCTAGGAGTCCCACTTTTTGTGTGGGTCCAGGTGCAAAAAGAATCTTTAGATTAGCTTGTATAGAAAAAATTTCGTCTCTTAGTTGAGGTTTTTCACTTATTTGAAAATTTTATTGTAAAACGTCTTTTTTTGCAATCGGGTCTTAGAGTTGTCGAAAGCTAACCAAAAGCAACCTAGGAGTCCCACTTCTTGTGTGCGTCCAGGTGCGAAAAGAATTTTGGATTAGCTGGTATAGAAAAAAGTTCGTCTCTTAGTTGAGGTTTGTAGCTTATTTGGAAGTTTTATTTTAAAACGTCTTTTTTTGCAATCGAGTCTTAGAGTTGTCGAAAGCTAACCAAAAGCAACCTAGGAGTCCCACTCTTTGTGTGGGTCCAGGTGCAAAAAGAATTTTTAGATTAGCTTGATAGCAAAAAAGTTCGTCTCTTAGTTGAGGTTTTTCACTTATTTGAAAATTTTATTGTAAAAAGTCTTTTTTTGCAATCGGATCTTAGAGTTGTCGAAAGCTAACCAAAAGCAATCTAGGAGTCCCACTTTTTGTGTGGGTCCAGGTGCAAAATGAATTTTTAGATTAGCTGGTATAGAAAAAATTTCGTCTCTTAGTTGAGGTTTTTCACTTTTTTGAAAATTTTATTGTAAAACGTCTTTTTTTGCAATCGGGTCTTAGAGTTGTCGAAAGCTAATCAAAAGCAACCTAGGAGTCTCACTTTTTGTGTGGGTCCAGGTGCAAAAAGAATTTTTAGATTAGCTTGTATAGAAAAAAAAGTTCGTCTCTTAGTTGAGGTTTTTCACGTATTTGAAAATTTTATTGTAAAACGTCTTTTTTTGCAATCGGGTCTCAGAGTTGTCGAAAGCTAACCAGAAGCAACCTAGGAGTCCCACGTTTTGTGTGGGTCCAGGTGCAAAAGGAATTTTTAGATTAGCTTGTATAGAAAAAAAAGTTCGTCTCTTAGTTGAGGTTTGTCGCTTATTTGGAAGTTTTATTTTAAAACGTCTTTTTTTTGCAATCGGGTCTTAGAGTTGTGGAAAGCTAACCAAAAGCAACCTAGGGGTCCCACTTTTTGTTTGGGTCCAGGTGCAAAAAGATCTTTTAGATTAGCTTGTATAGAAAAAAAGTTCCTCTCTTAGTTGAGGTTTTTCGCTTATTTGGAAGTTTTATTTTAAAACGTCTTTATTTGCAATCGGGTCTTAGAGTTGTGGAAAGCTAACCAAAAGCAACCTAGGAGTCCCACTTTTTGTGTGGGTCCAGGTGCAAAAAGAATCTTTAGATTAGCTTGTATAGAAAAAATTTCGTCTCTTAGTTGAGGTTTTTCACTTATTTGAAAATTTTATTGTAAAACGTCTTTTTTTGCAATCGGGTCTTAGAGTTGTCGAAAGCTAACCAAAAGCAACCTAGGAGTCCCACTTTTTGTGTGCGTCCAGGTGCGAAAAGAATTTTTAGATTAGCTGGTATAGAAAAAAGTTCGTCTCTTAGTTGAGGTTTGTAGCTTATTTGGAAGTTTTATTTTAAAACGTCTTTTTTTGCAATCGAGTCTTAGAGTTGTCGAAAGCTAACCAAAAGCAACCTAGGAGTCCCACTCTTTGTGTGGGTCCAGGTGCAAAAAGAATTTTTAGATTAGCTTGATAGCAAAAAAGTTCGTCTCTTAGTTGAGGTTTTTCACTTATTTGAAAATTTTATTGTAAAAAGTCTTTTTTTGCAATCGGATCTTAGAGTTGTCGAAAGCTAACCAAAAGCAATCTAGGAGTCCCACTTTTTGTGTGGGTCCAGGTGCAAAATGAATTTTTAGATTAGCTGGTATAGAAAAAAGTTCGTCTCTTAGTTGAGGTTTGTAGCTTATTTGAAAATTTTATTGTAAAACGTCTTTTTTTGCAATCGGGTCTTAGAGTTGTCGAAAGCTAACCAAAAGCAACCTAGGAGTCCCACTTTTTGTGTGCGTCCAGGTGCGAAAAGAATTTTTAGATTAGCCTGTATAGAAAAAAAAGTTCGTCTCTTAGTTGAGGTTTGTCGCTTATTTGGAAGTTTTATTTTAAAACGTCTTTTTTTTGCAATCGGGTCTTAGAGTTGTGGAAAGCTAACCAAAAGCAACCTAGGGGTCCCACTATTTGTTTGAGTCCAGGTGCAAAAAGATCTTTTAGATTAGCTTGTATAGAAAAAAAGTTCCTCTCTTAGTTGAGGTTTTTCGCTTATTTGGAAGTTTTATTTTAAAACGTCTTTATTTGCAATCGGGCCTTGAGTTGTGGAAAGCTAACCAAAAGCAACCTAGGAGTCCCACTTTTTGTGTGGGTCCAGGTGCAAAAAGAATCTTTAGATTAGCTTGTATAGAAAAAATTTCGTCTCTTAGTTGAGGTTTTTCACTTATTTGAAAATTTTATTGTAAAACGTCTTTTTTTTGCAATCGGGTCTTAGAGTTGTCGAAAGCTAACCAAAAGCAACCTAGGAGTCCCACTTGTTGTGTGCGTCCAGGTGCGAAAAGAATTTTTAGATTAGCTGGTATAGAAAAAAGTTCGTCTCTTAGTTGAGGTTTGTAGCTTATTTGAAAATTTTATTGTAAAACGTCTTTTTTTGCAATCGGGTCTTAGAGTTGTCGAAAGCTAACCAAAAGCAACCTAGGAGTCCCACTTTTTGTGTGCGTCCAGGTGCGAAAAGAATTTTTAGATTAGCTTGTATAGAAAAAAAAGTTCGTCTCTTAGTTGAGGTTTTTCGCTTATTTGGAAGTTTTATTTTAAAACGTCTTTATTTGCAATCGGGTCTTAGAGTTGTGGAAAGCTAACCAAAAGCAACCTAGGAGTCCCACTTTTTGTGTGGGTCCAGGTGCAAAAAGAATCTTTAGATTAGCTTGTATAGAAAAAATTTCGTCTCTTAGTTGAGGTTTTTCACTTATTTGAAAATTTTATTGTAAAACGTCTTTTTTTGCAATCGGGTCTTAGAGTTGTCGAAAGCTAACCAAAAGCAACCTAGGAGTCCCACTTGTTGTGTGCGTCCAGGTGCGAAAAGAATTTTTAGATTAGCTGGTATAGAAAAAAGTTCGTCTCTTAGTTGAGGTTTGTAGCTTATTTGAAAATTTTATTGTAAAACGTCTTTTTTTGCAATCGGGTCTTAGAGTTGTCGAAAGCTAACCAAAAGCAACCTAGGAGTCCCACTTTTTGTGTGCGTCCAGGTGCGAAAAGAATTTTTAGATTAGCTTGTATAGAAAAAAAAGTTCAACTCTTAGTTGAGGTTTGTCGCTTATTTGGAAGTTTTATTTTAAAACGTCTTTTTTTTGCAATCGGGTCTTAGAGTTGTGGAAAGCTAACCAAAAGCAACCTAGGGGTCCCACTTTTTGTTTGGGTCCAGGTGCAAAAAGATCTTTTAGATTAGCTTGTATAGAAAAAAAGTTCCTCTCTTAGTTGAGGTTTTTCGCTTATTTGGAAGTTTTATTTTAAAACGTCTTTATTTGCAATCGGGTCTTAGAGTTGTGGAAAGCTAACCAAAAGCAACCTAGGAGTCCCACTTTTTGTGTGGGTCCAGGTGCGAAAAGAATTTTTAGATTAGCTTGTATAGAAAAAAAAGTTCGTCTCTTAGTTGAGGTTTGTCGCTTATTTGGAAGTTTTATTTTAAAACGTCTTTTTTTTGCAATCGGGTCTTAGAGTTGTGGAAAGCTAACCAAAAGCAACCTAGGGGTCCCACTTTTTGTTTGGGTCCAGGTGCAAAAAGATCTTTTAGATTAGCTTGTATAGAAAAAAAGTTCCTCTCTTAGTTGAGGTTTTTCGCTTATTTGGAAGTTTTATTTTAAAACGTCTTTATTTGCAATCGGGTCTTAGAGTTGTGGAAAGCTAACCAAAAGCAACCTAGGAGTCCCACTTTTTGTGTGGGTCCAGGTGCAAAAAGAATCTTTAGATTAGCTTGTATAGAAAAAATTTCGTCTCTTAGTTGAGGTTTTTCACTTATTTGAAAATTTTATTGTAAAACGTCTTTTTTTGCAATCGGGTCTTAGAGTTGTCGAAAGCTAACCAAAAGCAACCTAGGAGTCCCACTTGTTGTGTGCGT
The DNA here is from genome assembly GCF_964194025.1 of Convolutriloba macropyga. Classification (NCBI taxonomy): domain Eukaryota; kingdom Metazoa; phylum Xenacoelomorpha; order Acoela; family Convolutidae; genus Convolutriloba; species Convolutriloba macropyga. The sequence continues at coordinate 32,488,758 of NC_134476.1, read as the reverse complement.
CCAGGTGCGAAAAGAATTTTTAGATTAGCTGGTATAGAAAAAAGTTCGTCTCTTAGTTGAGGTTTGTAGCTTATTTGAAAATTTTATTGTAAAACGTCTTTTTTGCAATCGGGTCTTAGAGTTGTCGAAAGCTAACCAAAAGCAACCTAAGAGTCCCACTTTTTGTGTGCGTCCAGGTGCGAAAAGAATTTTTAGATTAGCTTGTATAGAAAAAAAATTTCGTCTCTTAGTTGAGGTTTGTCGCTTATTTGGAAGTTTTATTTTAAAACGTCTTTTTTTTGCAATCGGGTCTTAGAGTTGTGGAAAGCTAACCAAAAGCAACCTAGGGGTCCCACTTTTTGTTTGGGTCCAGGTGCAAAAAGATCTTTTAGATTAGCTTGTATAGAAAAAAAGTTCCTCTCTTAGTTGAGGTTTTTCGCTTATTTGGAAGTTTTATTTTAAAACGTCTTTATTTGCAATCGGGTCTTAGAGTTGTGGAAAGCTAACCAAAAGCAACCTAGGAGTCCCACTTTTTGTGTGGGTCCAGGTGCAAAAAGAATCTTTAGATTAGCTTGTATAGAAAAAATTTCGTCTCTTAGTTGAGGTTTTTCACTAATTTGAAAATTTTATTGTAAAACGTCTTTTTTTGCAATCGGATCTTAGAGTTGTCGAAAGCTAACCAAAAGCAACCTAGGAGTCCCACTTTTTGTGTGCGTCCAGGTGCGAAAAGAATTTTTAGATTAGCTGGTATAGAAAAAAGTTCGTCTCTTAGTTGAGGTTTGTAGCTTATTTGGAAGTTTTATTTTAAAACGTCTTTTTTCTGCAATCGAGTCTTAGAGTTGTCGAAAGCTAACCAAAAGCAACCTAGGAGTCCCACTCTTTGTGTGGGTCCAGGTGCAAAAAGAATTTTTAGATTAGCTTGATAGCAAAAAAGTTCGTCTCTTAGTTGAGGTTTTTCACTTATTTGAAAATTTTATTGTAAAAAGTCTTTTTTTGCAATCGGATCTTAGAGTTGTCGAAAGCTAACCAAAAGCAATCTAGGAGTCCCACTTTTTGTGTGGGTCCAGGTGCAAAATGAATTTTTAGATTAGCTTGTATAGAAAAAAGTTCGTCTCTTAGTTGAGGGTTTTCACTTATTTGGAAATTTTATTGTAAAACGTCTTTTTTTTGCAATCGGGTCTTAGAGTTGTCGAAAGCTAACCAAAAGCAACCTAGGAGTCCCACTTTTTGTGTGGTTCCAGGTGAAAAAAAAGAATTTTTAGATTAGCTTGTATAGAAAAAAAGTTCGTCTCTTAGTTGAGGTTTTTCACTTAATTGAAAATTTTATTGTAAAAAGTCTTTTTTTGCAATCGGGTCTTAGAGTTGTCGAAAGCTAACCAAAAGCAATCTAGGAGTCCCACTTTTTGTGTGGGTCCAGGTGCGAAAAGAATTTTTAGATTCGCTTGTATAGAAAAAAAGTTCGTCTCTTAGTTGAGGTTTTTCACTTATTTGAAAACTTTATTGTAAAAAGTCTTTTTTTGCAATCGGGTCTTAGAGTTGTCGAAAGCTAACCAAAAGCAATCTAGGAGTTCCACTTTTTGTGTGGGTCCAGGTGCAAAAAGAATTTTTAGATTAGCTTGTATAGAAAAAAAATTCGTCTCTTAGTTGAGGTTTTTCACTTATTTGAAAATTTTATTGTAAAAAGTCTTTTTTTGCAATCGGGTCTTAGAGTTGTCGAAAGCTAACCAAAAGCAATCTAGGAGTCCCACTTTTTGTGTGGGTCCAGGTGCAAAATGAATTTTTTGATTAGCTTGTATAGAAAAAAAGTTCGTCTCTTAGTTGAGGGTTTTCACTTATTTGAAAATTTTATTGTAAAAAGTCTTTTTTTGCAATCGGGTCTTAGAGTTGTGGAAAGCTAACCAAAAGCAACCTAGGAGTCCCACTTTTTGTGTGGGTCCAGGTGCAAAAAAAATTTTTAGATTAGCTTGTATAGAAAAAAAGTTCCTCTCTTAGTTAAGGTTTTTCGCGTATTTGGAAGTTTTATTTTAAAACGTCTTTATTTGCAATCGGGTCTTAGAGTTGTGGAAAGCTAACCAAAAGCAACCTAGGAGTCCCACTTTTTGAGTGGGTCCAGGTGCAAAAAGAATTTTTAGATTAGCTTGTATAGAAAAAAAGTTCGTCTCTTAGTTGAGGTTTTTCACTTATTTGAAAATTTTATTGCAAAAAGTCTTTTTTTGCAATCGGGTCTTAGAGTTGTCGAAAGCTAACCAAAAGCAATCTAGGAGTCCCACTTTTTGTGTGGGTCTAGGTTTGAAAAGAATTTTTAGATTAGCTTGTATAGAAAAAAAAGTTCGTCTCTTAGTTGTGGTTTGTCGCTTATTTGGAAGTTTTATTTTAAAACGTCTTTTTTTGCAATCGGGTCTTAGAGTTGTGGAAAGCTAACCAAAAGCAACCTAGGAGTCCCACTTGTTGTGTGGGTCCAGGTGCAAAAAGAATGTTTGGTTTAGCTTGTATAGAAAAGAAGTGCGACAATGAGAATAGTTGGAACATTATGTGCAATCGCACATTAACGAACCTCATTGTTTCATTCTAGTTTTAATGTTTATTATATTTTATTATATTTGACATTATAATACATTTATTGTTATTTTACTTTGTCTGTTTAGTGTTTCTGTTTTGGAGAGAGCTTTTCGAGCCTAGTTTTTTTAGCTAGTGCTCTGCTCAATTCTCCTATAGTTGTTTGTTTGAACTCCGCCGTAGCCGGTCCCCAGCCCGGTTGGAGAAGGAGGAAGAGAACACACCCAAAACATACTGGAAAATCTCAAAAAGTTGTTCGTTAGTTCAACTGTAGGTTTTTTCCGACAGTATTTAACCTATTTCATACTTTTGCTCGTTAATGATCAGAATTTAGCTCGTTAATGATCAGAATTTAACCCGTTAATGATCAGAATTTAGCTCGTTAATGATCAAAATTTAGCTCGTTAATGATCAGACTTTAGCTCGTTAATGATCAGAATTTAGGCAGACTTTGACTAGGAAGCTCGTTCATGTAGGCAGACTTTATTATGATGCTCGTCCATGTAATCAAAAACGCTATTTACCCCCTTATGCGTTTTTAGTTGTCTGATCATTAACGCACATCTCGACCTGGGGCCGTTTGTTGCAGCTGAAAAAGTATATCACCCTGAAAAACTGAGGGGGGAACTTTTTTGTATTTGTTGTTTATTTAATCAATTTCTGTTGTTATAGCAACCTTCTGCATCATTGTAATAGTTAATGTTAAAATTAGACTTACAGTTTTAGTCACGTGATAATAAAAAAAATAACACAGCAGCACAAAAAGCATTCAACAATAAAACAATAACTGCCGCAGAAAAGGGCTTTCTTCCTATAACTCAGCAAAGATATTGCAAAAACAGACTGTGTTAAGTAGCAAATAAGGTTTACTGTTTTAGGTACCTTAGATTTTCTTGAGAAGAAACTCGTTATTTAGCGCTATGTTGAAAATAACTCTTGATCTGCAAATTATTTATTACTGTTTCCTGCTTCTGCGAATTACTTGTGCTGCAAATCACCTGTTTCAAAACCCAGCTTACTTCTAGTATCTCAGCTAGTGCGCATGAGGAGCACAACCAGCTAAAGAAGATTTGCTCTTAATTTTTTGCATGAACAGATCTTGTTCAAATATATTTGCATTCAATTTGTTTCCTTATTGAACTGAAATGGTATAAGTAGACAGATACGTTGGCGCGTGACCTGTAGCAGACCCTGTGGAATTCGAAATAGAAAACTAATATAGCAATAGGTCACAATAGAAGAGTCACCATTTGAAATTTTAGCCAAACGGTGTTATGAACACAGCGGATGAAAACTTACAAAAGCCAAAGGCAGACAAACTATGTGGACGGATTTGGAGCTAAAACGATATGGGCGCGTAAAGGTTACCTCGCCAACAACCATTGGGTTGAGCAGTAAAAGTTGATCAGCCGACCGGTATAAGTTGACAGATACGTTGGCGCGTGACCTGTAGCAGACCCTGTAGAATTCGAAATAGAAAACTAATATAGCAATAGGTCACAATAGAAGAGTCACCATTTGAAATTTTAGCCAAACGGTGTTATGAACACAGCGGATGAAAACTTACAAAAGCCAAAGGCAGACAAACTATGTGGACGGATTTGGAGCTAAAACGACATGGGCGCGTAAAGTTTACCTCGCCAACAACCATTGGGTTGAGCAGTAAAAGTTGATCAGCCGACCGGACCTGTAGCAGACCCTGTGGAATTCGAAATAGAAAACTAATATAGCAATAGGTCACAATAGAAGAGTCACCATTTGAAATTTTAGCCAAACGGTGTTATGAACACAGCGGATGAAAACTTACAAAAGCCAAAGGCAGACAAACTATGTGGACGGATTTGGAGCTAAAACGACATGGGCGCGTAAAGGTTACCTCGCCAACAACCATTGGGTTGAGCAGTAAAAGTTGATCAGCCGACCGGAACACTGGAATACACACTGCTGTCCAAATTATTAATGAAATTACAAACATAGTTTCTTTCAAACACGAGACTGTCCTTAAAGAATCAAAGTGCTGCCTAAAATAGAAAGCAAAGTGACTCAAGACTCAATAAGGGAGCCGCACTTTAAGTTGAAAAGACAAATTTGAACCTACTTAGAGCATCCTTAAGCAACAATGAGAGAATGGTACGACATAAATCAAAAAAACGATTGAGCCAAAAAATCTGAAAGTGTTCATCAACAGAAAGGGAGATTGACAACCGCTTTCAAGAACTCCTTGATACACGAAGTCGTTTGAATTCTTTTTGCAATCATAAAACAGATCATGAAAAGTTCTTCATCGAGTTGGATGCCGACCGTGTGCCATTTGTACACGGAAAAAAGTTATGACTTATCAACCAAAGACGTTGTAACAAATTATGAGCAATTTTTGCTAAAAAATTTTTCTTGTTAAATATTCTTGAAAAAATCTGAAAATAACAACTGGCGAAGGTAAAAAAAAATGAAAACAAATGGATTTGAAATTGAAACGCAATTGGAACTCAAAAGGGCCGAATTTCATCTTAAATGCTGATGAAGATTTCTGTGGCGTAGCTTAGATATCCGGAAAAAAAATCAGAGCTAGAACGCACATTGCAAAAAACTTTGACAAGCCATCATTCAATTGCATCCGGAAAATAAGAGACGTCTGGGAATGAGCTAAAACAACGCAAGGAGACCAGAACAGCAATTTGAGCCAAAACCTGTTTCAACGTAGGCCCACAACAAAAAACATACGTAGCCAGTATTCAAGAAACTTGAGCATTTGTCATGCGAAAAAGAACAGCAATTTCATGACTCAGAAAGCCTATTTCATAACTCATAGACTACACATAGACTACTTACTTATAGACTACATACATACTGTGATCGTCAGCAAAGCTCCACGTTGTATATGGCAGTTGATAAGCTAGCACAGTTTCTCAACGAGAAATAGTGGCGCACTGTCATGGCAAGGACAAAGACTGGGCTAACCTTAAATTGCTTGCACAATTGCTATCAAGAAAGCCTTTCGTGCATGAATAACTCTCAAGGTATAAAGCTCAACGCAAAGAGGAATATAAGAGACAAAATTATCTCAAAAATACTCGAACATCAGTGCAAGTTGTTTTTTTTAATAAGTAAAGCAAATGGAAATTAATCACTTTCAGATAGCAGATGGCATTCATCTTTTTTGAAACTGTCCATTACCCACGAGAATGAGTGTCAATGATCAATATACTGCATGGAGAAAACCTCGTTTAATTTACGGATATCTTGTAAAAAGGACTTGTAATTAAACATTGCAAAGTCACCGTTTGTGGTGCAAATGTATGTGTCAAAAAACAACATATTGCTACATTTAAAAAAGCAGGCGGACAATTACAGCTACAAAGTCAAAGTAGACGGAAGATGTGAAAGTGGCAGAGAAGATTCAAATATGGCGAGAATGAAATAAAGCGCTTCCGCAATCAAGATTTTCAGTACATGAAAGAAAGAAACGCTGGTAAAAACGTTGGTTGAGGTTTTGACAATATTTACAGGTGAGTGGAATGATCGTGAGACCTGAAGACTCAACCAAATTTCAAATTACTAAACAATTAGAACTCAACCACGGTCACTTTCCTCGATTTAGCAAAGATTGAAATGGGACCCAAACCTCGAATATTTGAGTCAACAATCAGTAGATACAAAGTTGAGAAAAAATTTATGGGAACATTAAAAGAATTAGTAGTCAACGGCACTCTTGTGAACGAATTGTATTTGCCGCACTATTCTGTGCTAAATCCGCTAATGATCGAAAAAGTCCGTCACATTGAAATGTTGCATCAAAAGACATAGAAGTATGCCTGATTAACAATTTCCTAACTGAATTGACTGACTGCAGGGGTTGATTTGATTTGAACATTTTTTTGATTTCGTGAAGGATCAACAACTCGGACGGATTCAAGGTTTCTGCAGATGTGAGTTCTTCAACGGGACAGGACCTGTTTGAAGTTGTTATAGAGATCAAAAATTAGTTAACGGCCGTGAAAATACTTGTACCTGTGACACGTCTTTGGAGTCAAAAGTTCTTCAACGCGCATTAGCGAATCAGCAGCGATCAGTTTTCTATGGCAAAGAAAGTCAGAACACTTTTTAAATGGACCAATAAATCAAATCAAACTTCAAAAGAAGCTATGGAAGTGTCAACTGAGCCAAAAGGCCTTCTTTCAATGAATGGAATTCAGCAGCGATCAGTTTTCTATTGCAACAATATCAACTTACAACATTTTTTACGTGGACCATTAAATCAGATGAGTAAAAACTTCAAAAAAGCTAAGGAGGTGTTGATTGAGCCAAAAGACCTTCTTTCAATAAATGGAATTGAGCTGAAGAAGTGGCTCTGCAATAACGATGACGTAACTGTGTCAATAACGGACGACTCGAAATCAATTTGGAAATCCAATCAGTTTTATGTTGAGTCAAATACAGAGGGAACATCTGTAATTGGGCTCCAATGGATTTCTACTGACAGTATTCTTGATTTCTGCAGCGGTATCAAGAAAAGATCAGACTACCATAACACAGAAGCAGGTCTTTTTTCTGGTATCTTCAGTATTTGACCCAATAATATTATATACTCCAATCAGTGTTCACATGACACGACAAATGAAGACCATCTGATGTTAAAACGGACAAAATTGGGACAACGAAGTGGAGTCCAGGAAACCAGCAGAAACACTAAAGGGAACGACTGCGATTGCAGCTGACACTAGCATACTGGACAATCCTTCATTACCATGAAGGAAAAAGCGGAAATTTTTTTGTGTGCTGAGGTATGTGAAAACATTGTGTGCTATGCCCCATCTACATTCACAACCAAAAAAGTAATGCCTTAAAAATGGCCACGATTGGGATTGCAAGCGGCAGTCAAGAAAGTATTACTGAATGGACACACTACATAAAATCAGGATACAGAGTTCGGTAGCATTCAACTACAGTACGGCAGTGGGTTGATAGCATGTAGTAAAAAACAAGTGTTAAAACAAGATACGGGATAAAACTGATGTTTCACAATCAAAACCTGTAAGTAGTATTCACAATCAGGCGAACGTTGGCACCAGTGCAATTAATAATGAGATATCGAGCAGCTCAAGGAAAGCGAAATAATTACCAGGACGGATCAATCGAAACAACCAGATTTTGAATGACCTGACTGGTCAACTCGATCTGTTCTTCTGATGGAGAGGACTCACACGAATCTCCATAATCCAGGCCGAAGAAAAGAAACGGTTGATTAAGTGGAATCCATTTAGCGATTTCAACCGTATGTTTAAAAAAAGGTCTATCTGCAGCGGGCGTTGAACAAAGCCAGATGAGCAACAATAAGAACTGTTGTTAAGGAAAAACAGAGTGCAACGACAAGCGTTTTCAAGCTGTTGCAGAAGAACAGTTTGCTGAAGAGTTATAATATCTCAAAATTGACAAAGTTCAAGTTGTAACAGTTGAGAATCTTCGTTGATAAGCAGTGTCTGACATTACAAGCTGCGCAAACAGAGAAAGTTCCACCAGTGGACACTCACGGTTGTCTGAACGCATATTGCAATGTAGAACGAAGAATAAACTTTGGACCTCTAGATCTGATGCAAATGCAACCTAGCGAGGGCACTTAACTTTTTAAGAGTATGGTAGGGATTCGTCAGGAGCTTGAAAAGCAAAGTAGGCAATCTTGGTGAAATATTCAACTATGGAAAATGTTCTTTCAATCAGAATATGGCTTGCTGATTAAATATTGAATGCAAGACCATTGTCAACTGTCCATTTTGACGCGAAAAACGTGGGAACTAATATCTCAAATTACTTTTTTATTGACAACATAAATGAATCACTATGAGGTTTATCATTTGCAGAGGAGTTTTCAAAAAAATGTCTCCCTCAAAAAACATGCCTATTTGAATATCATTTGAGACAGATTAAAACAAAGAACATCCGCCGACACTGAAAAATTGGCAAAATTGGAAATAAAATCCCACACAAATCTGAAAAACCTGATCTCGTTTGGTTGGACAAGAATGGATATAACAACTTCAGCTCTGTCACAGAAACCATAGAGGGTTCTGACGGAGCAATGCAATTAGCAAAGACTCTAGCAAAACAAGGGGTCTACAAGACGCATTTTGTGAAGCTCGTTCCAGTACTTCTAATTGACGGAGATGACGGAATACAGAGCTACTAACGCCGGATATGAGCTGGCAGAGTTTATGTGTGCAAAAAATATACCAACACAAAAAGCTGAGATTGCGAAAGCTCTTAGGTATTGGCCGTTTGTTTATAAAACTTTTGCTGTCATAGCAACTTTTCACGTCGAAGTTACAGTTATAACTTAAGTTTTGCTCTTCTTTTTCACGTTATAGGAAGAAATAGGGGAACTAAAACAGCAACACAAAAAAAACTCAACAGCAACTTCCGCAAAAGACCTCTTTCTTTCTATAAATCGGACAAAAATTGCGAAAACAATTTATCTGGATCAATAGACTCCCCTTACGGTGTCTTGTACTTCAAAGTCCTACTGTCTTTTGCCTTCCAAATTTTCTCGTGCAACGAATTGTTACTGTGTCGTGTAATGAATATTAATCTTTAGCAGTAAGTTAATGCTACAAACTTCAGTTTAAGTGAAGTGCTTAAGCTGGAACACATTTTTCACAAATCGCAAATTCTTATTTTTCATCTCGTGTGTTTAAGGAGCTACATCAATTTAGCTTCAGTTCGTTTCGCTTAAACAGGTATTGCTGAGGGTGTCCCAATGGTCACCTACAACTGCTTTTGGCGGGCCAGATTTGCGAGCTTTGGTTCTCAATGCGTCTATGTAAATTGCAGCGCAGTAGGTGAAATCAGCGATAGCCGTTTTGTTTTAACCTGTAACTATTGTTTACAGCAAAATCAACTGTTCCTCAGTCAGTCGCTTCAAGCCTGAAAGTCAAATACGCTTTCAATTTCACCATACAAGTCATTTCACTGTCACAAATTGCCATTATATTGCGCAAGGCAACAGGTCTTTTGTTTTGTGAGCCATTGCGTCAGCTAGCTGTTTAATGAGGTTAATCTTGTTCAAAGGTGGAGCCGGGTTGGGGGAGGGTGTAGACTAACCCAGCACAAAGTTGTTGCAAGTGGGAAATGAAAGTTGATGCATATGATGGGTGTGGCATAAGGTGAATAAATGTAAGTCGCCGTACTAAAGGGATGAGTTGGTTTCCTCTTAGAGTCTCAGCTATTGCACACTTGGTAGATGGGATTGCGTTAACGGAATTGAGATAAAATTGGGGTGGTAGAGTCGGAAAACGGCTGTGAATAGCTTATCTGTTAGACAGGTGGTTGGAGACGGGGAACAACAAATGGCGGCATTGTAAGCGGGGTATTGGTTGCATTTGCTTGTTGTAAGTGGTTTTGTTTTGCGCTGATTTAATCATTCTGGGAGAAAATGGGATGTTTTTAGTGAATGAACTGGATGGAGTCTGAGGGAGGTGTTTGCGCTGGGGCCGAAAGTTTATTTAATGGCTTTAGGGTAGTGCGTTAGTTAGGATCAATAGGGGATTGCTACGCCAGTGGGCTTTTGGGAAGTTGGGCTTTTGGGATTGCTTGTAACGGGAACAGATTTTGTTTTCGGTGGGCAGATAATTGACGTACTTGAGCTATTACTTGGGATTGGCCAGCAAACGGAATTAAAGTTGGTTTTATCAACAATTGTGGTGGAACGAACTGAAGTACAAAACACTTGGACCGGAAGTTTATGGAGGCAACGTTGACATTGGAGTTAAATGTTTTTAAGTAGTGGAGGCGGGGAATTGTGTGCCTATTGGAACTTCATTTCTGGCGTTGTCGCTATCATCTTTCATCTCTAATGTCAACGTGGTATTGTTACAATTGTTTCCTTATAAAACGTTGATGTATTCCGCATTGGCTATGACAAAAAAAACATTTCAAATTTTCCGGCAGACTGTTGTTTTCAGCTCAGCTGCATTTTTTTAAAGCGCCATAAAAAAGTATGGGACGTACTTTTAGGAAATTCAATTCTTTGTTATATTAGCAAGTAATGTTACGCAACGAAGTCAACGTATTATCATACATCGAGATGCTAGAAAATGCAAAAATTCAAAAATCAAAAGCAACGTTTAGTGCCTATAGCGACGATAGCAACCTATGGTTTTAGACGGCAAAGTCCTTTTGAAGCTCTTTCAGCAGGAATCATTTTATTTTTGATTCTCAGGATTGAATCTGTTCACAATTCTGTTTCAAACCGACAAACAACAAAAAAAAATTGAATCCAAATACGTCAAAAAAAATTGAATCCAAATCCAAATCAAAATTGAATCCAATTGAGTCCTTTTTGAGAGCTTGACTGATTAATTTTACATAGTATCAAGCACACAGAAAGGGCTCTAACATCAGTTTTCTTGTTTAACATTACGCTCGGGTCGAGGAATTCGTCGAAATTTATGTAAGAAATGCGGTGACAACCGCTGAAAAAAAATTTTTTCAGCGGATTAATCTTGCATAATTATCCGCTTAATGTGCTGAATTTTCAGCACCTTTCTTACATAATTTCAGCACTTTTCAGCACATTAAGGGATAATTATGTAAGATTAATCCGCTGAAAAATATTTTTTTTTTCAGCGACTGTCAGCGCATTTCTTACATAATTTCAGCACTTCTCAACACTTTTCTTACATAATTTCAGCACATTAAGTGGATAAATATGTAAGATTATTCCGCTGAAAAATATCTTTTTTCAGCAATTTTCAGCGCATTTCTTACATAATTTCAGCACTTCTCAACACTTTTCTTACATAATTTCATCACTTTTCTTGCACATTGTTTTGCATTATTCACCATCTGTCAGCGCATTTCTTACATAATTTCAGCACTTCTCAACACTTTTCTTACATAATTTCATCACTTTTCTTGCACATTGTTTTGCATTATTCACCACCTTTCAGCGCATTTCTTACATAATTTCCGCATCTCTCAGCACTTTTCTTACATAATTAGCGGGTGAACCAAAAAAAAGTGGGGGGGGGGAGCTGACCAACAACCAGCCTCTCAACGGGGCAGGGGGATGGTGCAGCTATTGGCAAACACTTTTACATAACACTTGAGTCGCAATATGGTCTGTTTTACACTCTACCTACACAGGGGATACTCCCTACCACTAAAAGAAGTCATAAGATTGTCATCTGATCTCAGGATAACATGTAAGAAAGGCGCTGAGAAGATGTTCAAAACTTTTAAGAAAATTATTTATTTTATGTAAGAAAGGTGCTGAATCCGCTGAAATTGAAATTTTCACAAGTGCTGGAAGTATGTAAGAAAGATGCTGAGAAGCTGCTGAAATTTGGTAAGAAAATTGATGAAATTGTGTAAGAAAGGTGTTGAATCAGCTGAAATTAAAATTTTCAGAAGTGCTGAAAATATGTAAGAAAGGTGCTTAATCAAATGCTGATTTTGTTTAAGAAATGCGCTGAAAGGTGCTGAAATATTTTTTTCAGCGGATTCACCAAGTGCTGAAAATATGTAAGAAAGGTGCTTAATCATATGCTGATTTTATGTAAGAAATGCGCTGAAAGGTGCTGAAATATTTTTTTCCAGCGGATTCACCACCAAATTCTTAATTTTCAGCGCATTCAGCACAAATCTTAAATAATTTCAGCGCATTCAACGGATTTCTTACAAAAATTTCTGCTTACAGCTGCTGACTCCTCGACCCCGGCGCCGCAAGAAACGTACATAACAAACTAACATAGAAACAGGCAAATATGCTGAATTTTTTCGGCGGTTTTCACAGCCTTTTTGAAGACCAGATTTATATGCAAGCGTTGAAAACAGTTACAGAAAGGTGATTTTTGCTGAAATTTGAAAAAATCAGAACAATATCCGTCGCACTTCTTCTCGGTTTGTGCTTTAGAGCTGTCTTTTTTTCGAATCGAATTTTACTTCGAGAAAGTTTCTTCATTTTACTATTTGGGGATTGAAAAGGCAAATTGCTGGTTTCAACTAAAGCATCTTGGCATTTACAAAAGTTTAGTTTCTGAACCCTTCGATTACTATTGAAAAAACGAGAACTCTTGCTGTAGGCTAAAAATCCGTGGAAAGGAGTGAAGTAATTTATGTTCAAATGTGACAATGTTTTGTCGCATTTGTCCACGATTTGGTCAAATCGGACAAAAGGCCAAATGTAGGTTCTGCAGCATGATAAGCTGTAAGAGAAAGCAATTTAAATTGAAAAATAAACAGGATGCTCGTTAATGTGCGTTGGCACATGATGTTCCGACCCTAGCTCATCTATAATTTTGACACATTTGTCAACCAAATGAAGAGATAATCAAAAATATGTGTTTGAGTTCGAAAAATTTTTTACACAACCAAACTACAAATTGAATAAAAAAACACCACGCCTCATTAGAGCGCTCACGAGAGCTGCCCTTGAAAAGACTACGAGAAAAAAAGCAAACAACAAAATAAGCAGAAACGAAAGTTTCAGTTTAAGGGTAAAAACTCAATATTCTAATTTAAAAGCACCTGGTAACAACGTCAAAATGCAGTCGGATGAAACCTTAACTACACACAGTTACTTCTTCCTAACTACACAGCATATGGGAACTTTCCTTAATGAGACTACGCAATAATTCGACAAAGAAAAAAAATAATTAGGCAAACTTCAAAAAAGACAATCAACCTTTTTTTCAAACAAAAAAGTTAAAAAATCTCAAAATCTTTAGCTTTTGATAAAAAAAATTTCGTATTAAGTATTCTAAAAGTCATTGCAAATACAATAGGACCTGTCTTTGGTTATACTAAGTCACAGAAAGAGAGTAAAGATGCAGAAAAACACGAAAAAATACAAACAATTTACGAAAACCCAAATTATTGAAACCATTATAATCATTAGCTTTTATCTGAATATTATATGTTTTTAATCCAATTTTCATTTAAAACCAATCAACTAAGTATATGCCAAACAATTTAAGTTCAATTTGGCCACATTTGAAACTTATTGGGATCTGTTATTACGCACATGTGCTAAATGAAGAGAGAAAAACGCAAATATCGAACACTCAGAAAGCTTTTTTGAAAACGCATATCGTCCAATAAAAACATCAATTATGTTAAATTGTCATTAAGATAATTTAAATTTTGAATTACTGGGAAATAGATTACACCTCTAAATGTTGAGATCAAGTTAAAGTTTACAAAAAGAACAAAAACTGAAAAGTTTAAAAAATCTTTGAAAACGAATATCACACACTTTTGGACTATTCGTTACAAATTGAGTGTTTGAGTAAATTTGTTTGTTAAATCCTCAATTAGAAGCTTATGAGTCCTGTCAGTATTTTACGGCTACATGGAAAATAAAAAAAACTGCAAAAGCAGCAAATTTAAAAAAGTTCGAGAAAAATGTCAAAGCCAATAAAAAAAATTTGAGTAAATATTTTTCATTTTCATATCCTAATTACATTTACAATATAACATTTTTCAACTGCATTAGGATTTTTTTTAACAATTTGACTTCAAAAGATAAGAACAACTATTTTAAAACCAATAAAATTTTGAGAGAATCCATAGTATCAACGCCATTAAATTCAAAAGCTCTGTGATGTTTGTCATGCATAAGTTATCAATAGAAAATCACAACAAGCCTAATGAATATGAAAACAACAACAAACACAGAAAAAAAACAAAATTTCAAAAGGAAACGTGGGAGAAGAAAGTGTCGAAGCCATTTAAACCATAATCCTTTTCCCTAAAAACTTTATCTATGATCCATTCAACGTCTTCTTCAAGCCAACAGGAACTAAGAAAAATAGGATAATGTGATAAGATTTCAAAAGGAAACAAAATTACGATAAAGTATCCAAAAACTGAAAAAAATTATGAAAACCAGTGGCATGGAAGTCACAAAGCCAATAGTTAGAATATAAAACCGCTAACCAGATTAATCTAGTTTGCAGTAGAAAAGAAGTTGATCTTGATTTTGCTGAGATTGACTTTCAGTTTGCGAAAAAAAGTTTTAAGATCGGTAAATGTTTAAAATCAATTCGAAAAATTATTTTAAAGTCCTAACAGCCATTAAATTCAATAGTTGTCAATGAAAGACAAAGAAAGTTATGCCTCGATGAGACAAGGATGTTTGAAATTATAAATCATCAATATGGCATCACAATAATTATTATGACTGTGAAAACAACGACAAATACAGGCGAAAATCAAAAATTTCAGCAGAAGAGTGCAAGAAGAAGGTGTCAAAGCCATTTAAACCAAAAATTTTCCCTAAAGACTTTACCTAAGATGCATTGGACGTTTTCACTAATTCATTGGGGACCATCAATATTATGATAAGGTGATAAGATTTGAAAAAGAACCAAAATTACGAAAAAAAAATCCTGTTTCTTCATATTGTTCAAACTCCATGAATCAAAACTTTAAAACCAATAGTTAATACCAATACAACCAGATAAAATCTCTAACCAGGTTATTCTAATTGCAGTGAAAAGAAAGTGGGTTCTGTGTTTAATGAGATTAAGTTACAGTTCGTAAAAATAAGTTTTTAAGATCGGTGAATGTTCAAAAAATTTTCGAAACTTTTTTTTATAGACTCAACAGCCATTATATGTCCACTCAAAACACTATATAGGTTCACTTAATGCATGTTAGGAAACCCAATGCACTTTCTGTTAGCAATTCGTTGCCATAGGACTCCAAAAATTTTACAAAATCTCCAAAAGAAATTCAAAAACTCTTTAAAAGTTTCAAAAACTCTGAGTTGAAGCCAAAAAAAATGATTCCTTGAAAACGGATTTTTTGATTTTTTATCATTGGGCATCATTTGACTGTAAATTGCATTTGCCATTAACGGAACCTTGATTCGAAATATGATGACTTGTCTGAAAGTGATTAAAAAACAATAAAAAATAGGAAAATTTCCCAAAAAATAGCTCTCAAATTGAATTCGATTTTTTTATATTTACCTTCCCTAAGAGACCAGAACTTGTCTTTTTTATCGTCTTTTGTTTGTTGATAACACAAAAATGTTTCAATTTGTAGCTTGAAATGTAATTTTGAATTAATTTTTTTTAAAGAAAATATCTAAATTTGAACGAAAATTACACTGAATGTAAACAAAATCATGGAAATATCCGGTGTTCACACAAAACTTTAAACCTCGATAACTCCTCGAAAAAAAACGAAATTCAAAAAAATCTTTTTAATTTCGAATTCTACGCGGGTCGGGCTTTTTATTGATACCACCCACATTTCTCTACGATGAATATATCGATCGGCCAAAATTGACTGAGCAAAAAAACCATTTGAGTATATAGTTCCTTCCCCCAACAAGTGGGGTCGGAACAATGGAGGCCCTCTTTTTAGACCTGTCTGTGATTACGTTCATAAATTTGTTAGCTCAGCGAAATAAATTTTCAATCAATGATATGTTGTTCTGATCTAGTAGATATGCTACCGGGTCGATTGCACTCCCTGCATTCCTCTGTTTTTGTTATTGTAGTGGAGAGCATTTTGTCGAAAGGAAAAAAATAAGGCGTAAGAGATTATTTGACAGCAGAGATAAAATGATGCTTTTGAGTATTAAACCCCGCCCATCTTGGCATAAATCGTGATGATGTAATTGTAGGCTAATGTTAACTAATTTTGAGAAATTGGCCCCCAGCAACGTAGTGATGCTAGTCCGACGAGGTAATACTAGACAAAACAGTTTAAAAGATCGCAAAAACTGCTAAAGTGTGGGGACAGAAGGGGGGTCTTGCAGTCTTCAGATGGGGGGGGTGTTGTGTGAATAAGAGTGCGGCTGCAGTGAGAGACTCTTTAAGAACTCCTCCTATTGAATTCGCTTACTCATAAATCGTTTTAGCCACTTTGGCAGACCAACTCTTGCCTGGTTTTACATCCTTGGCAGCACATTGCAGCCTTGAAAAACATTGGAATTTGAAGCTTAATTTTCCTTTAAAGTCGTCTCCAGGAAGCTTCTGTCATATATCTTTTGGGAGTAACAATTCGACCCTTGTAAAAGATTGAGGAAAAGCATGCAACTATTGGTTTTCTTTTTGTGGTTGCTGATTAAGTACTATTATACCTTCACCGAATTTAATCTGAACTTAGGCATGTTCATTCGCTTATACATCATCATTTTAAAAATGGGAAAAGTCTGCACTGTCGTAATTATCTTCCAAAAGTTGTTCAAACTTTTCACCAAACATTCTTATCCAAACTTTGCATTCTTTATTCCCAGCATTTTTCTTATGTTGAACAAGGTCGTCCCATTTTTCGCCACATGGTATCTTAACCATGTATTGCCTCCAATTGCAGCCAAATTTTTGGATGGTCGCGTTTCTGGGTAAATTTGCAAAAAAATCGTAGTCTAAACATTCCTCAAAATCTTCAATTTGGCGTTTGTCAATAATTCCGGCTTTATCCAGTCGGTTTTGGTTTTGCAAAACCATGTACAACCAGTACATATTAATTCTTCCACGTCGTGAAAGCTCGAACATATCCATTACGAATATCTTGTAAAAGGGTGCCAATTTTATTTTGTTAGCAAATATTTTGTCGTTGATCCAGACAAAAAATTGGTTATAAACCTCATCCGGGTAATGAACCAAAAAATTGCCCTGGTCATACGCGTTTATGAAATACAACGGATTTGCTTCAAGGTCAAAGTACAATTTCGCCATTGAATTGTTTTCGTTGACTATGATAGGGTTCTGTAATACATGGTTGTTGACATCTCGAAAGACGACAGCAAAATGAGGTTGGAAGTTCGATTCCCGTTCATGACATTCGCCACTTTCAAGTTTCTCATAACTGCTGCACAAAAACGAATACGTGATGAATGCTTTGTTCACTGTGTTCTGAAACTTTGTGGTATTTGATCCTAGTCGTACTTCAACTTTAAGAATTGGAATCTTTTCATCAAATAGCCAGTATCGCATGAATTCTGTTACATTCACTGTCGAATACGGACAATCTGTTAACTCATCAACAACAAATTTTGCCGTCATTGATTGATAGGGAAACTTTGCAAGTATAACACCCATACACACCATCAAGTTATCATTCATTGCGGCGTCTAGTAATGATACAGCATATCCGGCCTTGTGGTAGAAGTCTGCAGCAAATCCGAAAAAATCGAAGTTTTTAACAGCGAGCACTTTGTGCGAGTCGTCGTGCACTGCCATTTCTTTCAATGAGTGGGGCCTCGAAACAATTGAATTTGCATTGATTGATAGCCGATTGAACTTGACCAAAGCCCGGGTGACTTCTGATTGGAAGAAGGTTGTGAAGCCTTGAAAATTAGTTGAACATTAGTAAAAGTTTCTTTTGCAAAATCGGATCTCTGATCTATTTTGCCCGAATCTTTATTGGAACTTTTTACAGCAAAGGTTTAAAAATGGCGAAAATTAAACTTCCTTTGATATTGGTAAAATCAAAAAACCCAACGCACAAACACCCATTTTATTGCGTTTGGTCTTTTCGGGCAATAATCCATTCACAATTTTCTCAGGCACGGCTAAGGCCCACAAGTCATGGCTGAATTTATTACAGCCATTTTCTATGTACAAATTGACACATATAGTGAAACCGGTTCATCTTACTTAAATATCTTTTAATTATCTCCTAATTAACTTAATTTCCAAATCGCCTTGAGTTTTCCCCCTAGTACACAAAAAAACGAATTATCTTGGCTCTTATATGTTAATAAATGCTCAAACGAGGCAAAGATAAACGCGTAAGGGAAATTCAGTTTTAAACTCTTTCTCGCATGTAATAAGAAAATCAAACGGAAATTTTTTTTCTTTTTAAAATCGAGAAACTTTCCACGCCTGTTAGCTCTGCCAATGACTACATAGCAACGCTCAGTAGCATGAAATTTTCTTGTATTACAAACTTGATAAGTTTTTTTTAAGAAATTATAAATTATCTTGCTTAGAAAATATTATGCTTAGTCATTTTGGTATTATTAACAGTTGAAACAAATACTGGGTTTATTGTTGTGGGCAATTAATTTGTCACAATGGGCACTGTGGCATTGCGTTTCTGTTCTGACGTGAGAAGGTTCACCGTTAAAATTTTTACTCAGTTCAATCATGTGTTTCGATCTGAATTAAAAAAAGAAAAGCTTGCGATATTTTTAGATAATCTCGGGATAAATCTGACAAGGGCTGGAAAAACATGCGATAAGACTTCTTTGAATTTACAGGAAAACAGTTCTCAAATTACTGGGTTAAATATATTCCGACTTTTTTGGCTAATTTTTGTGTGACTGAGTTCAATTCGTCTACGTTAATCCTAGTTTTTTACAGCATTTTTTTAAAATTCAATCATAGTTTTCAACTTAATGAAATTGCTTGCTGGTTATTCTTGAAATATGCAATTTTCCTGGGCTCGGACTTTCTTGCAGATCAGATTATCATGATAAACTTTCCAAGCCCCATTCACGCCGGCATGCAAAGAGACATTATTTTGTGAATTACAAGCTATGTTTTCAAAAGTTTGCACACTGCGACGTTCTTATAAAAAAACTTGAAAATCATTTTTTCCAAATTTTTCTTATTCCAGTTAAATTGTAGCAGAAAACGGATAAAGTTTTTGCAAAACAGTCACACGTTTTTCGACAGTTTACACTTCCTCGCTTGTGAAGTTGTAAACTGAATTTTGAATCTCAAAAGTAGATGGAGGGAGTTAAACGCAACTGAAAATATAATTAGTCATACATTTAAAACATGGGATAATACTGTTCAGAGAAAGAAATTTGATACTTTTTAACTATGTTAAAATTGGATCCGTCTGCTCACATTTTAAAACCCTCGCGTTAATATTAGAGATCGCGAACTCCATTGGGGTAATGTAAAGCACGCAGTGACTACGCAGTGACACAGCAGAACGCTAGTGATTCTAGAATGCTTGACTCATTATGCTCAGACAAACAGCAGTCCCCTTCTCATCATTCACAGACAAACAGCATTCAAAACGTCATCATTAAGTTTATGCTGATTCAATGCTCAGTCTGTCAGATTTATTTAGTCTGCAAATAACAGGATTCAGTGATGAGTGAAATTGGAATTTAATGATTCATTAATAAAATGCTATGTGCGGCAACTCCGGGGCCCCAGATCTTGTATAACTCTCAGTCTAAAAGTATAAGCTATAGTTTTCACGAAGGTTCTTCTTTATCAAAAGAAGTCTCCTACCCAAAAAATTGATTTGCGTAATCTTGAGCAATACAGTCGATATCTGCGATGGTCTTAAAGATCCAAAACTTATTTTGATGGAATGACTTCTATATCCAAACCCGGACTTTGCCATTTTAGTTTTTGACTTATTTGGTAATTCAGTCTTCTTTATTCACAAAGTAGAGGTTGGTTGTCGAAAAAATTACCTTCATTGAGCCATACATTGGACCACCATTCATTAGTCATGAGTCCTCCAGTCCACTGGTGTATTATCTCATGTATTATAATCGTATAAGCGTTCTCACAGTACCTGTTAAACAAATCTATTTATTCAATTAATAAATGGATTGGCTCTCACTAAGACTTTTCAAGGTCGGATTCTGGGACAGAAGTCATTTCTGATCACGTCTTCGAGCACTCACAAGGGAGCTCTGCGCTCGACGTACATAGCCTTGAAGTCGCAAAAGTGTCAGAGCGCACGACAGTTAGGACGATAATAAGTACATGTTCTGATTAGAGATTATTTCGGTCCTCGATGAGCTAATCAGAGGTTAACTTGAGTACACAATAGTGTTATTAGTGCAAAAATAGTGAGCGAATCAGTTGCAATTATGAGTTCACGTGATCAGAGTATGTTTGAAAGCGAAGAAATTTGATCAGACCGTGTTTTGCAAAAGATTACTCACAAACTAATGGGAGCTTGCAAAATGAACTAAATATTGCACATTTTTGAAGCTTTGCTGATTTCAGAGATGTGAAATACAGTAATTAGAAGAGGAGGAAATCGAACCAAGAAGTATATATTGTGAAATCATAACATAAATTAGGTCCTAACTCAATATTTAATATATAATATTTAAAAAATCTAAACCATTTAAATTGTGGCGAATTGATCACCATAGAAGTATATATCCTTCAGAATTTCAGTCAGAAATGATCATAAAAAATAGTTTTTTGGTATCGATAGAGTTTTTTGAGCGTTGTTGCCTACAACCTCACACTGGGTTCAGAAGTTCAAGTCCAACCACATCTAGTTACTGTTATAATAAGGCAGGACTATTTTTTGACTTAAGAGGTTTTGTCATTTCTCAATATGTATTTTAAATTAGGATCCCTGACACAGAAGCAGCCATAGTATTTTGTTTTCTCAGGAACGCAAATTGCACAACTTAGAAAATTGTGCAGAACATTTTATTTTTGCCTCTAAATCGAAATTAATAGGTATCACGCTTTTTTTGGAAGGATGAGAGAATAATTGATAAAAATGAGACAATACTTGATTAAAATCCTCAGATCTTGTTTTTATCATTTGGTACCACATCTTTTTGATAATGTAAACAAGTAATAAAAATTGAGAAAGGACAAGGAGGCTCGTTAGTGTGCGATTGCTCATCCACAATTTTGGCATAATTGTCTACCAAATGAGGAACAGATAGAAAAACCCAAAAATTCAAGTAATTTTGAAAAAAATTGGTGTATGAACGAAAAGATAGCCTCCAAAGCAACAAAACTCATTAGAGTATAAAATGTGCATTAGATTGATGAGATATTAAGAAAGCCAGTCAAGACGAATAGCAAAATCAAACAACAACAACAAACAATAATTACATAAATAACTTTATGTACGTTTTAAAAACCAAAACTTAATAACAAAGGCAAAATAGCGTCAGATAGAACCGAAACTAAACAAAATAATTTGTAATTTGCAAGAAAAGATAAGAGACCATTCCATAATAAAGCTTGGTAACAGTTAGATAACAAAGAACAAAAACAGTTAAGTTGAAAATTTCGCTTAATTTTTTTTACAGAAAAAAAATATTTTAATGACAATTAATTATGAAAACCATTAGATATCAACTAAAATATCCAATACGCTAACGGTTACTAATGTTTCAATGGAAGGGCATTAAAACTTGTCGGTGTGGATAAAAAAGAACAGCAAATAGACATCAAACAAAAAACAATTATAATTGGCCAGAAAACGATTTCGAATTCATAAAGCCATATTTTGGCCCTCAAGATATCTTTGATTGCAACTTCTTCAAACACGCATAATGCAGTACGTGACATCTCATTAATGAGACAAGGTAAAAAGTAGAAAAAAAGAAAAAAGGGCAAAATTATGTAGTCCTGCTGCTTTTTTTTCGAAAAAAAGTTACTTCCGAATTCATGAAAACCATTAGTTACAAAATGAAAGCGTTATAGAGGTTCTTTTATTCGTCCAAGTGAAGCCCTTGAGACCTGCAATGATCCAGAGTATGTCATACGTCTACAAAAGAACGTCAAATATGACAAAAACTAAAAACGAATTCTTTAAAAAACTAAAAACTTAAATAACGAATTCTTTAATAACATTAGATTTTGTGACACTAATCCCTTTTGATAATTTCCCTTTACACCAATAATGTCATAATGTCATATTTGGCCTTTAATTAACAAGACCAAGTACACAGACAAAAAAGGAGCAAAATTGCGAAGATAAAAAGTGTTTTTTATATTTTGGAAAACAAGTGTTTTCAAAGTCATGAAAGCTATCCGCTATCTACTGATATCATAACATCGGCTCATCTAATTTTCTTTTTTATGAAGAGCCCATGAAACTGGTCATTCATTTAAAAGGAAACTTCATACGACTAAGAACACAAAAATATAAAGACACTTAAAGACAATATTCAAAAACTCAATTAAATTCTTCGAGAAATTAGTGTCGAAGCCGTTTAAACCAGAATCTATGCCTATCAAAAAATTTTTATGTTCAATTGTACCTTTTTGTGAACGCCAAAAATGTTAAGATGTGAACTGTCGATAATATGATAATGTGACAAAACGAGAACAAAAAAAACTTGAAAAATGGGCAAATTAAAAAAAAATAAAAAAAATGTGAACTCTAGTGGTGTCAAAGCAAAAAAAACCATAACTTTAAGCATGAAACCGCAATAGAGATTACATTTTAAACCAGTAGAAAGATGATTTTTTTTGCTGACAGTAAGCTGCAATTTGACCAAATTAAGGAAAAAATAGAGTCAAAGTTCAATAAGCCAATATTTATTTAAAAATTAAATATTTTTAAAAGTCAAAACTACCAAAAGCTTTCTAGTATAAAACTGGATGCATTAATTTGCAGCTGCATAGGAAGCCAATTGGACCTCTCATTACTCAGTTTCGATTTGAAACGTTCTCTTCTTTAATTAATATTAAAAAGATGCAAAAAAAAACTAATTGCATTTTAAAAAAACCGACTGATTTCAATCCGAGCGATTTTTGGATTGTAGCAGTCCAAGATTTGTCAAAATCAGACCTGCTAATGCTGTTCGTTCATTAGGAACACTTATATAGACATAAATAATTTGTCAGTTAATGTATCAAAATTAATTGCTCCGTTTTTGATAATCAACGACTAAAGTTAACAAAAAACGGCAAAATTTTGATTACAGAGCGCTCTCAACGGAAATTGAAGAATAAAGGTCCCTTTTGAGTCTACAGAGACTCTGTTAGGGGTGTTTGGGTGTTCACTTCCGCTAAACGTAATCAAAGTGGACTGAAGAAGCTTATTTCGTGCTGTTTTTGATGAAAAAGTCTGAATTTTGAAACATTAGCCCAAATTTTTGACAAAATAATTTAAAAAATTGTCGACAATAGTTTTTTTGTCTTTAAAAAGTTGAACAACACTTTTTAAAAAAAATTAAGAAATTTTAGCAAAATTGACGAATTTTTAGTAAAAATTTCTGGAAAATGTGAATAAAAACGACGGAATTCACTCTACTTTTTTCTGAAGTTTAAACCTCGATAACTCCCTGTAAAAAAACGAAAATATACTCTACGCTGGACGGGCTTTCTAATGACAACAATCTTAACTCTCTACGATGAATATATTGATCGGCCAAAATTGTCTGAACAAAAGAAACCCATCAGATTGTATAGTCCCCCCCCCCCCCCCCCTCAAGAGGGGTCGGAAAAAAAATCATCTTCTGACCAACAATAATTTTTTGGCTGAGCGATTGAGAATTGAAAATTTTGTGTATTGTATCAGTTGTTTTTGTATCAATTGCCTTGTTGGCAGAATATTTATTATCTTAACAACCGTTGATGCCCGTTTTTCCGACTGTCAGACAATAAAACCTAAACAAATACTTGAAACATATCTGGTTTCGAAAAACTTGCCAAAATAAAGGACAACAAGGTTTTTCCATCAAAAATAATGTTGTAGGAAGGTTCCTTTGTAAAAACAAACTAGGAAACTGGATGATAAATTTGACAGCACAATAAAAACACGGACATTGAGAGGCTAAAGTAGAAGAGTGTCAAGTTCTAAATTGAAAAGTCCAAAAGTGCCTAATATTTTAATTAAAATCTTGAGTTATTATCGAAATTAAAGCCATATCATCAAAATATCTGCGTTTCTTTCTGATGATCTTTTGATTTTGTTACTTTGCTTAGATTAAGTTGTTTTTTGGCAGTAATTGGAGGGTACTGGCCGTGCCTATTATTAGATATATCTGTAAGAGTTTCTGATACCTCCTAGCAGAACAGTTTTTAAAACTCCATTCAATAAACAATTTCATACATCATAGCAACAAATTTGTTTTTTTAAGGCAGCATTAGTTTTCGATTATTTTAAAAGGATGAAATCATTTTATTTTTTTAAAAATTGAACTTCTTGATACAAAAAGAGCACTCAATTGTTTCTAATAAAAATATTTTGACATGATTTTGCAAAAACAACTTACCATAATTTTCAGATGTTTAATTTTTAGTCAGTTGTTTGCAGTTACCGAATAATAGTAAATCGTCACGGGTGATCGCTAATTTAGACCATAAGAAATAATTAATTCATTTTTAGTTTTCAATTGGAGAATTGACGTAAATTTTTCCACTATTCAAATTTCGGTGCATTGATGAATTTGTAATAAACACAAAAGTAGTTTAGATAACTCCATAATCTGTTACAGAATTAGAGTTATGTCCTATAGTTGCATATCTCCTTATATTTCCTACAGTTGCAACAAAGCTCTGCTATATAGCAAATTTGTGAGCTCGATATACCACAAGCTGGGTTATTACATTTTTTTAAATTAGTTGATCCCAAACAACTCAAACACGAATTCATCTAATGATAAATATATCACCAGGTCAGAACAACTCATTTAAACTCTACCAATTGAAACAACCCAACTGTGGTGTGCGTTTTCTCCTTGTACTTCTAATGATTTAGAGCTTAGAGGACTCGAACCTACTATCTCCAGAACCGCTGGGTCGGGTTATTACAAATGTTTATTTTTATTTTTTTCAAGGTTAATCTATAACTGTTTCCAGTCTTTGTAACAATTTGATTTATCTCTTCAACTTGATGCAATGTTCAAATTTTTCTTATTAACGGATTGAAGTTATGGTTCGAAAATTGATTGTATTATAAATTGAACACAGTACTCTGTACATTAATTTTAAATGAGTTTTCTCATACGTAAAATATGTTTTTAACAATAAATTCGTGTCGACAAGTTTCTCACCAAGGTTGACAAAATATCGCATACTTTCGTGTTGTCCCGGACTGAGTTTCAGAGTATTTCAGCGCTGAGCTACCAAATATCACGAATAAAAACTTAATCCAGTTATGAAGCATTGCATCTCCAGAATATTCATTTTTCTTTATGTGCAATTTTTCTTCATTATGACTATATTGAGGTCATAGAGTTTGCCCAGGCTAAATTTATGATCCATAGTATGAAAATTACTAATTACCTAAATTTAAATCTGAGTGGATAAATGTCATTTATTTGTAGTTTTTAACTGGTAATTACTATAGTAGTTTACACACTCGTTATATTTAAGCTTGTTTGCAGGCAATTACCACAAAGTCCATTTAGCTTAGTTTACGCCATGCTACGCAAGTTAAAAGTTACAAGTACCCACGCTGAAGTTCGAACCGCATACAAAACAAACCTTGTTGGCGGGAGTTAAGCTGAACTTATTATTGTTCATGACGTAAATTTTACCCAAAAATCAGACTGGCCAGTGTAAATTGTGACATGAACAGAGTACTGGCCATCCAGAAAAAAAAACAGAATGTCGTTAGACTGATTCAGCGCTGATTTGCTCTGCCACGAACCTCTGGAGGGTTACGGAGCGTCGACTTAAATAATTTAAATCTTAGTTCCTTAAAGTACGGTTTCGTTAACAATTGGTTGTTGAAAAGCTAAGAGCATTACCGGATCGAAAATTTTTGTGGCGTGCAAGATGCGTAGATTTCACTTGACATCGTGATCAGTCCAGCATTTTCCATTCCCCCAATTGATCTATCCATAACTGTCAAAACAAAATCAATCTTCGGGGATATTTTCCAGCGAATTTCGAAACGACTCTCGCAATACGACAACGTAAATTGGACTATTTGTTCAACAACTTCACGGATCTCTTTGTAGTGTAACAATGCGTTAGAGTAAACTTGAAAAAATCGAATGGGAATTCCAAAATAGTCAAAGTTTAACAACAAACGATGGTTTTTAGTATTTAAAACAGCAAAAGCAACCAAATACGCTGGAAGCGGAACCGTTTCCTCAAATTCGTACACCCTTTCACTGCCATTTGAGATCTCGGATATTAGCGGGGTGTTGAAAAGCACAGCGTCGAGCGTTTTATCCGGATCTTGCATAATTTTCAAGCTAAATGTAAAATTTAACCGGAAATAGGGATCGTCAAAAGTAGGGAACACTTTTCGGGCAAAGGATGGTTGAAACATGGTTGCCAATTCGTATGGAGGTTCATCGTAGGAAGGAACTGCATAAACTCCGTTACGCGACCCAAACATTTTAATTTTAAAATCATACTCGAAGACTATTTTCAACTTCGGATAAGGTTCTTCTGTTTCTAAATGTATGATTAAAGTTTCGTACTGCACCACAAACTCAAAATAACTATCAATTATATCACCATCTAGCGTCGAAACTTCTAATTTTGTAAATTCCAGTCTGTAAGCGTGAATAGTTATGTCCTTAAAGTTGTCTTCATCAACATTATCGACATAGATAGTTGTTTTTACCTCAAATTTAAGATCTTTATTGGCGTGGTAAGTTAAATTAATAATTTGCGCGGAAGGATAATAATTTCTGGGAAGTCGGTAAGCATCGTGTTCCCTCGATAATTTAGCGCCACTGGTAATGAGCGCAAGATGAAATATTAAAATAATTTTTACTGGACCGTAAAACCCATTGCTTGACATTTGAGGTAACATCCGAACGGAACTTAGCCAAACAATTTTTGATTCTTGATAAGTTAGTAAAGAAATTTTCCTGAAGAGTTGAATGCTTCGTCGAAAAGCAATAGTTATATTGCAATGATTTTCAATATCCAGACTCTATGAAAAATCTACAATATTGATGAGGGGAGGAACAACGTTCAACGGTTGAGCAATGACCGCATGTCAGACAAAATCTTATCACAGGTCAAAGTATGGCTTTTATCAAAGGTAATTCAGCAGTTCAAGTTCTTCTATTGACTCCATGGGCTATCTTTTTATGTGTAATTTTAGACCGGATTGATTAAATCTTTAAGTGGTTCCATATACCTTTTTCTGAATTCTTTTTAATTTGGCCCAAAGTTTAGATTTTTGTACAGCAGTTAAGACAGTCCTATTTCTAGTCAGTAATGTCAAATTCCATCACATAAAAGCACCCGACCTAAAGACACCCGGGTAACTGCGCGTAGTCAATAATATTTTTTACCAGAATTTGAAATTGTTCAAGCCAGAAGTTCTTTGCTTAGTACTTCCATTGCCAACAGCGAGTAGTTTTTTTAAGATTCTGGTTGTTGTATATAAATTAAAATTTTAACATTTCTGTAAATCTCGATAGATTTTTTACTGAAAAAACGCATGAACCTAGCGTGTATTGATTTATGATATTCGATTCATAACCTTTAGAGTAAATACCTTCCAGTTGTTAATTTCTGATTTGATCTACACACGGTTAATGTGTTCCGTCAAGTTCAACACATTGTCCGCTGAAATATTTGTTCAGCAGACCCCGTCAAATTTGAATTATCTTCAGTACAAGCTGAATGGTTTATTCCTTTGTCCTTCAAGTCATTGACAAATTTCTTCATAGCAAATTGAAGAAAATTGTCTTTTCAGAAAATTGTCTTTTCGAAAATTGATCTTTTAAGAGACCATCGAAAATTGTCTTTTCAAAAATTGTCTTTTCAGAGACTATCTCAATCATTACAATCAATGACACTGATTAAATTGCGCTGTTAAGAGATCTTAAATGAACAATAATTGTTACAAAAAGAGAACGAACGCGTTCAAACAATCAAGTATGACTTTTTAAATGTTCGAAATAAATTATTTTTGTTAGAAATCTTTCGACAATTTTTTTGGGAAATTTCAAGCAAATATGAATTGATCTCCCTTATACCTTGAAGAGCACTTCACCGAAACCCCCAAAAAGCATAAATATTCCTGTTCAAAGCGTTGATTGCAATGATTTTTGAAAGGTGAAATACCAAAGCTACCATTTGCAACTTAATAAACCCAATTTTTTTGCAGCTTTTTTGAGTTTAGCTACATCACATCTTGAGAACCTAATCTCGACAAAAAATAAACAGCATCGACGAACAACAAAACATTGCTACATTCTTTTTAAAAGGTCTCATAAATGAATTATTTTGGCTGAGGATTGTTACACGTCTTATAAGAATACTGAAACTCTAACAACGATATAATGTCATTCACCGATGTGTGACAAGTTTGGGACTAAGCTGTAAATTTTACTAATTAAATTTTAATTCAATTGGATTAAATCTTTTGATTAACCACAAAAATTTTTGCGGCTGTTGTTTTTCATTTTTCAGACATGTGTGACGGCTGAATGTATATTCAATAAAGAGTAATTCGATTTTTCTGTTTACTCTTGAAACAAAACATAAAAAATTCTTGGGGCCATGTTTGCTCGACAAAAAGTCAACCTGTAACGTGTTATTGAGTTTTATACTAGACAAAGTATACTGTTTCAGTTTGGCGAATGTTCCATGTTCTGTGATGCCGAGCAAATAATGTAAAAGAGCGCAAAATTCAAGTAAACAAAGTATTAGGAAAAAGTTCAATTTCCATCGTGATGTTTTTAAAACACAACAGTGCTACTATACTACATCCAGAGAAAATTAATAGAGAAATTTTTTAAATAAAACCATACTTGCTAAGCTATTTTGCACTAATCTCCGTACAATTTATAATTAATATGGGGAGGTACACGAAAATAAGTTAATACTTTAACAACAATTAAAACAAGTTGTTTTTTCACCAGTAATTCAGTTTGAACTGATCTTATATGCATATATGCACGGCACTTGGTAAGGTGATAACATAATCAAGAGCTGTAAAGTTAGGTGACATAAACGTGATGTTAACTTTATTTGGATTTTCCTAAACATTATTTCACTAACGATATAGAAACAAATATATAACTTGATTTTGAGCTGTTACGTTAATAAACGAAAACTGTTTTCGAGAAGAATGAAGTATAGAAATAAAATCTAAGCCTCAAAATACTGTTCTCAGCTTTGGAAATTGCAGTAAGTGATAGAATTCTCAACAGAAATCAAAGTCAAGGGTTGAAAATTTTGTGATAAAAAGCAAAAAAACAAAAACAAATAAAACTTTACTCAGCAAACACGAAATTTTGGTTGCCAATGTATCCTCAGATGTAAAAAATGGTGAACAAAAATAATTCTTCCGTGAGAAAATAATATTGTTCAAGTTTGGCACTTATTCAGTTATTGAAACTATTTTATTGAATCATTTATTGAGTTTTCTATGTGATCTCGTTTTTCAGTGTTTTTTTTTCATACGGTCAGAGAATAAGTTTTTTTTTCACAATTGTTATCACACTTAATTGATATTATAGAAGCAGATATTGAGAAATTGAATTGGACTTTGATTGGTAATTTGATTTTTGGTAATTTTGATTGAGTGTGAAATTTTATCAGGACAAAATGCCATGATAGATAGTTAAGTAAGGATAATTGAATTTGGTTGGGCATATGGCTCAAGCAGAAAAAAGACAGATTATAGTTGTCTCTATACTTTTTCAACTGCACGGTCTTCCACAAAACACACAAACACACA
>NC_134476.1:32307398-32458723 GCF_964194025.1 Convolutriloba macropyga | reverse complement strand
CATCAAAACAGTGAGCACAATCAAAAGTTTCAGATTTTTCCAACAAATCCTTAACAATCTATCTGTTACATTTAAAGTACCAAAATAGATGGAAATATGTTATGGTATAAATTTTGGAACAAAAGCAAGAGTGAAATTGACAAAAGATACGTTTTTGTATGCAAACCAAACGAAAAAGATCAACGCTTGTCGGTCTCGAAACGAAGACTCGTGTATTCTGTTATGCCGCTTTTATTTCTGTTCTGTTCGGTTTGGATATTTTCTACCGTTACTACACACATGATTATGACTGTCAAACAGCTCCTCTAATTATTTCTCATTCGGTCCATGAAAATCGTTTCGTAATGTCCCTCTTATCGTATGCAATATTTGTGGGAATCCCCGCGGCCTATTCGCTCAACTTTTACCGACAGGTTATAACGCAATTATTCAATGCTAAGTCCAAGAAACTTGGTGGAAATTTGAACCTGATTGTTGCGTTCAGCTTGGGATGTATTACCTGGCTGGTAACGGCGATTCTGAAGGTAACAAGAATTCTTGTGCATCACGTTGTTCAATTCTCAAAGTTGTGGTTAAATTTTTTTAATATGCTCACAAAAAAGAGCAGGCCCTTGTCGGGCTCGGATGTAAATCTTGTTCTCTTGTAAGAACCTTGCAAGACTATGCATGTTCTTTCATGCTTTTTTCTTGCATGTTCTTTCATGCAAGACTATGCATGTTCTTTCATGATTTTTTCTTGCATGTTCTTTCATGCAAGACTATGTATGTTTTTTCATGCTTTTTTCTTGCATATTCTTTCATGCAAGACTATGCATGTTCTTTCATGCTTTTTTCTTGCATGTTCTTTCATGCAAGACTATGCATGTTCTTTCATGCTTCTTTCTTGCATGTTCTTTCATGCAAGACTATGCATGTTCTTTCATGATTTTTTGCAAGATATTGCAGGATTAACATCGTCTTGCAAGAATCTTGCAAGATCAACAACCAAAATTTGCAAGATCGATGCAAAATCAACATCCAAAAATCATCCGAAAAAAGCCAAAAAATGTATAAAAAATTAATTAAAACGTTTCAAAATATGCGAGAGACTCCAAAAAATTACAATAGAGCCTAGAGATCTATATTAAGGGCCTAGAAACCGATCCTATGCAAAAATACAAAGCTATAAAAATGTCTGCAAATACAAAGAAAAAGAATGAAAAGAGCATCACAGGAAAAGCAATAGGGAATTAATCAAAATGGGGCTTCAAAAAAACTGTACTTAATCTGAGCCTATTTTTCTTCAATTATTTCAAACAATTTTTTTGAAAACATTTTCTTTTTCTTTCTGTTGACTGGTTTCGCTTCCAGATCGTTCACGCTGTTGTTCACAGATGTCCTTTCCTCGTCTTGGGATGTCGTCAGATCCTGAAGAAAAGAAGAAAACTGAACAGAACAACAGAACAGCAGCAAAATAAACACGCATAATTGGGCTCGGTTAACCCCCCGCACCTAGCACAATATGACAAAAGCAAAGCCCAAAAAAACCTAATGCCTTTGTTGAACACCTACGAGTGCATCAAGTGCACAAAAAGGGGAAAAGCCAGCATAGGCAAAGAGATAACCCTCCAACTCAAACCCTAAGCATCCAAAGACAACACAAAAAAAGCAAAGCAACAAAAGATTAAATAAAAATTATAGTAAGATAACTGACTTTTTCATTTTAGGTTCATGGTGTTTGAATCGTATTTATAATTCAAATTTGTATAAATCATATAAAACTATAAAATGGAAGTCTGAGAAGGTCTAAAAATCACGTTTTTGGTGCCTAATAAACAAGTCACACTTGATGTATGCAATAAAAAACTGTTCATTGATTCAAATTCCTGGAAATCAAGGTTTAAGTAGGTTATCAACGGCAAAGCACATATGAACATTTCCATAGTTTTGTGAGGACCTTTTGTTACCCCAAAATTTATTATCAGCTCTGATTTAGCCTCAAGAAGAGTGCTGCTCTAGTATAGTCCTGATGATTGCTCTACTGATAACAAAAGTTACTTTTCTGAGCCAAATGTATCTTGAGCTCTAAAATTAGCAAAATATGAGCTATTTATGAACAACTTCTGTATACCTACCCTGCCTCAAACTGATTTCCCCAATTTTTAGTTTTTTACCAGATCTTCCAAGAGGGCCAAAACGTTCCTAAACGGCCAAAAAGTGGCGATTTTTTTATCCATATATATATATATATATATATATATATATATATATATATGTATATATATATATATATATATATATATATATATATATATATTATATAAGATGTTTTCTAAAAAGTATCAACGAATACTGCATTTTTTAAAAAAGTTTTTGAAATAGCTACTATTTAAAGATTAATCAGTGTCATATACAAACTTAGTCCTGTAGACAAATGAAAAAAACCTTATGTTATCGTTAAGTAACTCGTAGGATTATGGTTTGTAAGTATTTTAAGTGTTTGTTCTAGCTCAACACGCTATTCAATGTTATTTTTTATGGTATTGGAGCCCCATTTTTAGTTCAATGTAATATTTAAGCTGACTCCTGAACCCAAATAAACAGTCTAATCAAGGTAGATCAGAAAATGGTATTCCACATAACGGTTAATCACAAACATCATAACTAAGTACAATTGAAACAGATTTTATGTCAATTGAGACATTGGAATTTTGCAGATTGAATTTCTGATGTTAATCTTGCAAGAATCTTGCAAGATCTTGCAAGATTATCATTATCTTTCAAGATCTAGCAAGACAAACATCATTTTGTAAGGATTTTGCAAATTTTTACAAGATTAAACAAAAGTCCGAGACTGTGCGGCTTGCAAGTATTTGCTGAAACGGTACAAACTAGTGCCTCTTCCAATTGATTTTCTCAAATGATTTCCAGATCTATGCTCCAAAAACCTGTGATTAAAGTATGCACCAAAACCACTTGTGTATCTTCGATAGAAATTTCACAGAAACTTTTAATTGGATCAGTTAAATTTTTTTTCCGAAAAACGAAAAGCCTGAAAAATATCGATAGTTTCATCGAGATTTTTTGATCGATAGTTTCATGATCAAAAAATTTTCATTCTGGCTGGAGGAGTTTTGAAGCGCCCAGTAATTTCAATTATTTGTAGTGTCCTTACCCAGTGCATCGATTCCCGATAAATCCTGATAGGAAAATGGGAAAGTTACCATTCCCAGTAATTGGCTAAAATTGGCAATTCATGGCGTAAATTAACGCCTGCAGTTGCTACTTGCAGTCAAAACTTTTTTCCCCGTTTGGAAAGTACAAGTAACTTTGGGGATATATCTTTCTTGGAAATATCCTGCTATTCTTGTTAGTTTTCTCGACAGGAAAAAATCATCTGTTTCAAGAAAAATCTGACAGGCTCTCAGCGCTCAAATAACGCCCACTCTATTGTTTTCCTGATTGATTCAAAGTATCTGGTCCATAGAAATCATTAGAAATATCAGAGGAACAAAAGAAAAACTAAAAAAAACTGTATTCAGTGTGGCTACGGCTTACTTTCTTTTGTGTGGCTAAAGCTGGCTCCGACTGAATTTAATCTAAAAATGTTTGGGGCAAGACTTGCAAGAATTAACATTCCGATATTAAAATCGGTTTCAGAAAGATTTGGTGAGAACTAGCAAAACGAAGATAGAAAATGGTATTCTGACTGCTGTTATTTTGCTTTGTATTAACTATCCCAGGAAAAGAATACAAAAAACACGAAATATGAGCCAAGTTGCAAACAAAAAACGGCAGAAAAAAATTGCTGAGCACAATTTTGATGTATGCATTTTTTGAAGGGCAATTTAACACAAAGAAATCTTGTGCACTGTTAGAGAAATATTAACAATTTTTATATTTTAAGGCTGTTGTCAACTTTTAGTCCGTGGTTTTCCGGACATTTTCAGCTCTTAATTATTAATAATTAAGTTTAACGCAACAAATTTTCAGTAAAAGATGTATCTAAATTGGAATGTATTTATAAATTTGATTGTCTTCAAAAATTTTGAGCCAATTTTAGCAAATTTACTTCAAATTTTCTACAAAAACTCTTTGAAACAATGAATAAGAGAATTGGCCAATTATGCTCACAAAACATCAGAAAGGACAAAAATTTTGGAAAAATTCTCGACAAAATCGTTTTCAATTTTACTTCCAATTTTATAATTACGGATACAATTGCCTCACGAAGTCCAGAACTAGTTTTGGAGATAAAATAAAGAAGACATAAATGAGCAATGTCAACATTGCGTAAGGTTAGCCCTCAAATGGAAACTTAAAAAAAACTTTTTTTTTCGTTTCCCATATTTTATTTGTGTGTTGTTTGTGTGTGTGCGTGCGCTTGTTTGGGTTTATTTACGTGAGAACGAGTGTGTGCGTGTGTGTCTGTGTTAAGTGTTTCGTGAAAGGTAGAGAGAAAAAAGTGTTATTCTGCGAGAGATAGTTCCCTTGATTGTTAGACACAAGTAGCATGTCGAATCAGAGTGCAAAAAAAACTGTCAAAAATCATTAGAAAACAGGAAAATCACGTTTTTATTTATTACAAATTGCTGCTTTTATATGCTTCAAAACCAAGCTTATGGTTTTAGCTCTTGTTAGTAGCGCATCTGCAAGATTTTAAAAAATAGGATTTTCATAATACGCATGAGATACAGAAATCACAAAATTTTCCGAAATCTTTTTGTTGAAGCCGTAAAAATAGTTTTTTTTCCAATTCGTATAGGTTGCTTTCCAATACTCACAATGGTTTCTGTGAGAGAAATTTATTGTTCTTTTTTGCAACTTTAAGAGTTATGTTTGATTATTTTGTGCTACGCAAAGACTCCATAGACCCATCTTGTTTTTTATTGGTACGCCACCTCTACTGCTTTAAAGTTTATTATGTTGGAGTTTTTTGGAAACTCAGTGTTTCACAATAAAATTTCTAGCAATCAAAGCAAAACGCGCAGAATTAAAAACAAGAAAAAATTTTAAGGTTTAAGATCTTAGCTATGAAAATTTCTAATTGATCTGAATTGATAATATTATCAGTTCAAATTAATTGCAAGTTTTCATAGTTAAAATCATAGATCTGACAAAATAGTTAACATCACTTCAGCACTTTATGCGTCTATTGATGAAAACTTCCTTAAGCCTGAATTCGCAAAAAACTATCAAACAGTCAACTGTAAAACAGCAGTGTAATTAATTAGTTAACGTACCAAAAAAAAAAGATGGTTCGTGCGCGGCTTTGCGTGTCACAGAATGTTCCAACATAACTTTTAAGGTTGCCAGAAAATTTTTTTAATTTTTTATCGAAGAAACCGATGGGAGTATGCGAAAGCAACCTACATGTAATGAAGAAAACTATTTTGCGGCTTGGAATAAAAATTTCGGAAAAATTTTTGTCATTTTTTGTGTCTCAAAAACATAATCAAAAACAAAATCTCGTAGATATGTTACCAGCGAGAATTAAGAAAAACACAATCTTGTTTATAGACAAAACTAAAGCTGTAATTTGTAACAAATAAAAAACTCATTGTTCCCTGTTTTATGATTTCTTTCAGTTTTTTGTCTTCCGCCTCGAATTGGTATTTGAATCTAACATTTAATGGAACTAAATATATAAAACTACTCTTTGTGTCTTACACAAAATAACAAACGCTTAGTACACACACACTCACCCACCCACACACACATACACCACACACACACACCACACACACACAAGCACACGCACACACACAAGCACACACACACACACACACAAAATCTCTGACACAAAAAAAATTTGATGAATTTTTAACGACTTACCTTATTCATGACTAATTCTGATCATTTATGTCTTCTTTGTTTTATCTGCAAACCAAATTCTTATCTTCTTGAGGCCATTGTATCCGTAATTAAAAATTGAAAATAAATTTTACTGAATTTTTTCCAAAAGTTTTGTCTTTTTTGATGTTTCGTGAGCTTAATGGGGCTCAATTTGTTTATTCGTAGATGTGCTAACAAGTGGATTTGGTTGAAGACGTATTTGGCTATGAACTCAATTAAATTGAAAAATTGAAGCAAACACAAGCCATTTTTCTAAATTTCTAAGATTTTCAACAGTTTTTTCACTCTAGCTCTACATGAGTCTAGCATTTAAATGAACTAATATTCTCTGTCTATGTTTTTTACCAAATGCTACAAACATTTCATACACAAAAACGCAGTCACATACTTAAACATAGACAAGCTCGCGCACACACACACACACAAAAATACACAAATAAAAAAGCCGACAAAAATATTTCTAATACAAACTTTTGCTTTTATCAGCTTATATTTACCCACCGTGTTTCATCTGTTTTGATGCCCTGTTTGTTTTGTATTGAACTAATTGAGGACTAAACGTGGACTTCGTAAGGCAATTTTTTCGGTGAATTGAAAGTTGACACTAAATTTCAAGTAATATTTTTGGAACTAACGGATCTAAATATCTCAGAAAACTACTCTTTGTGTCTTACACAAAATAACATACGTTTAGTACACACACACCCACCCACCCACCCACCCACCCGCACACACACACACACACACACACACACACACACACACACGCGCACGCACACACACACACACACACAATCTCCCACACAAAAAAAATTCTAGTGAATTTTTTACGACTTACCTAACGCATGGCTAATTCTGTTCATTTATGTTTTGTTTGTTTTATCTGCAAACCAAGTTGTGGTCTTCCTGAGACAATTGAATCCTTAGTTATATACCTGAAACTAAAAATTGAAAATAGATTTCACCGAAATTTTTACAAAAAATTTTGTCTTTTTTGATGTTTCGTGAGGTTAATGGGGTTCAATTCGTTTACTCACAGATGTACTACCAACTAGAATTGATTGAAGAAGTAATTGGCCTTGAACATAATTAAATCAAAAAATTGTAGCAAACGCAAGCAATATTTCTATTTTTCTAAGAATTCCAACTGTTTTTGCACTCTAGTTCTACATGTGTCTAACATTAAAATGAACTAATACTCTCTGTTTATGTTTTTTTCTTAAAAAAACACATGCTACAAACATTTCGTACACAAAAATGCAGTCCCATACTTAAACATAGACAAGCTCACACACACACACACACACACACACACACACACACACAAACACC
Organism: Convolutriloba macropyga; assembly: GCF_964194025.1. Lineage (NCBI taxonomy): Eukaryota > Metazoa > Xenacoelomorpha > Acoela > Convolutidae > Convolutriloba > Convolutriloba macropyga. The sequence continues at coordinate 32,451,556 of NC_134476.1, read as the reverse complement.
AAATAGAAAAGCCGGCAAAAAATAATTGTTTCTAGTACACTTTCGCTTCTACCAACTAATTTTTACCCGTCAGGATTCATCTGTTTTTAAGCCTCGGTTGTTTTGTGGACTTCTTGAGGCAGTTTTTTCGGTGAAGGGAAAGTTGACATCGAATTTTAAATTATACTTTTGTACTTTTTGACATATTGTATCATTCTGGACGCGCATAATGGGCCAATTCGTTTTCCTAAATGTCTCATTGATGTGCTGCCAATGAGATTTATTGTTCAAATTGTTGGTTTTAGACATATTTAAATTGAAATTTGAGCAAATGAGTAATTTTGCAAATTTTAGGGACTCCTGACGGCTTTTGCACTCTGCCTCTATTTCTGTCTGATTGTGTTTCATGTAAGGGAATGTTAAAGTTTGTCCCTATAGACTCCTATTTACTAGCAATGAAAAACTTTGGTTATCAGTAAACTTTAGGCTTGGAACTTCCTTCGCTTCCGAGAAATTTTACAGAATTAGAAGTTTCCAATAACCTTTTTCTGACCTAAAAAAGGAAAGAATTTCTGTTTATCTTTCAGATCCACTATTAGTTTTTTATCTGAAGAGTGTCACAGTTAACAAAATATTTAAATTTTCAAATTACAGAAACGCCTACTGTCTTAAAAATATCAGTTGAAAGAGCCATTTTAAAATACTGAGAGATGAAGAATATATATTTCTTTTAATTTAAAGAAAATTATTATCATAAGTTAATTAAGTTTCTCAGTTTTGCGATCACTAAACTCTCTGTCTATCGCGTTTTTCTGTAACGCATTCAAAAAGAGGAGGTTAATTGGAACAATCTGCTAACATAAGGAACACAAATAAAAAAAGAGAAGAAAAGATTTCATTCCATTAAGTCTGTTTTGTTTACATATCCGCCATGTTGATGAGCCTGATATCGCTAGTTCTGATGAAATGAGTAGAATAATTTGCGAAACAACAAAGAGTTTAAGAACGAATACAATTTTCCTTTCAGTTTCACATATTCAAATTTTTTTTGATATTTTGCGAGCTCTGATTGCCCGGGGGTACTTTATGTTGAAAAACATGTTTCATACAGAAAAATTGTTGTTCTCACAATAATTTTTAGTCAGTAGAAAACAAAAAGACGAAAAACAATGCATACCGAAATTTTTTGAAAAAATTAAAATTTTTGATTTTTTCGAAACATTTGGTTAATTAACTAAAACAGTTACTTTTTAGGCTACAACTGCAAAGAATTACTCGCGAAAATCAACAGATCTTTTAACGTAACATATTTTTCTCAAATTTTAATATTTTTTTATATCTATCTTAATTTTCAACGCGATCTGTCATTGGGGCCCACTGACTATCTCCTTAACAATTTGAGATCTTTTAATAATAATCAAATAATCATAATAATATTAATTTTTCGCGACTGGGAACCTCTCAAATAAATTTTTATTGAGATTTAAAAAATGTGATAAAAACTGGATCCGAACATATCCCTAGTACTTCCAGAATTTTAACGTTGTGAGATAACACAAACATCTGAAATTGTTGTCTCATCAGCAAAAGTTGAGATAATTGCTTACACAGGATACACATTTGTTCCCTTAGTGGTATCAAACGGAAAGTTATTAAATTTTTTTCTTTCAATCGCCAAATGGTCTTCACAATTGAAAAAAAATTAGATTTTGAAATAGGAATCCTACAGATTTTCTAGGAGCTAGCTTTGAATATTGCGACTTTTGACTATTTTGGATGACAAAAAATGAAACTAGTTTTTCGACATAAAATATAACTTTTTCGCAATCTATTAGCATTATTTGAATTGAAATGGCCACTGTTGCTAATATTTTAACCAATGCAGTTGTTTTTTGCTGTTTGTGAACAAAGTGAAAAGATATCACTGTCTACATTATTAGGGATTGGTTCAAATTCCTTTGCATAAAAATCTCTCGTATAGTACCTAACATCTTACAATTTCTGATAAGTATCTTAGATGATCTTAGAAAGCAGTAAAATCAGATGAGGCGAAAATCGTGACATCTGAGGCAAAACTTCATCGAGTGAGAACTGATAAACTATCAGATGCTAAAATTTTCATAAACCATCTTAATAGATCTGTGTTCAGGAATCCTGAAAGACCCGGAATCATTGGTGATAAGAGAGCAATACAGAAAAAAAAAGATTTTTTGCCTAATTAGGGTCAATGTGATACTTGTGATGTGTTCGATTACTTACCCATTATAAGCGGGTTAAATTATTTTGATTTTGAAAAAAATATCAAATATGACATTACGCTCACGATATTTGATTTCTAAATGGGATCGCACTATGGAATCAAAAAAATTATGCATGCTTCTTCTATGATTTTCAATAAACCATAAATGGTTCTAGTATGATTGGCGGTAATCATACATCTTTTTTCCTTCTCTTTACGTTTTTAGCTTTATGGATAGAGAATCACTGATGTAATTAAACGACATTATGCAACGTTGTAATCAAAGTATTGAAAGTATTCAAAGTAAATTTACATGAATAGAAATTTGATTTTCTCTCAAGCCAGGTTATAGTTGTTATTGCTCATTGGCAAGAAAACCTGCAGATTTTTTTGCATTTAACAACAATATCATACCAAACAATTTTATTGTTTTCGTGCACCTAAACAGTCAAAAAGTATAATGCACAAGCAATATTTTTAATTTCAGTGCCTTCGGACAGTATACGGGGTATAGTAGTACTAGTCAATGTTTTCATATATGACCTTGTATGATTTGCAAGACAATTTTACAACTTCCAAAAGATTTGATTTTTCTTTGACTCTCAGAATTGTTGTATAATTCCTGTATGATTTCCACACCAAATCATATGATGCCTTTGTATGACAACCAAGAAATATTAACAATCATATATTACTAAGTAAGCTTACCCATCACATAAAAAATGATACCCCTCCCCCAATATGGTATTTATAGGGTGAGGGGTTTGCGTTATATGATAGGGGATAGGTTAGAGTGGAAAACCCCATTAGTGCTAACATGATTAAAAAAATTAAGTATTGGCATATGTCATAATATCCGATTTCACAAGATAAAAATTTAGGAATAGCAAGAGAGGCTGAGCAAAAATAAATATGTTAACCAGAGAAAAATAGAGCCAAATTGCATCTTATAAGAAACAAACTGCGCCCGAATCTCAAAAAAAAAGATATCATAATTCATACATACATTACATGTATATTGTTCCTTATTTCTCCTGTTACAATTCTGGACGTGATGTAGATTTGCGTGAACGTGAATCTATTCTTTTCTAGATGGAATTATGATGAAGTAAATAATTCAATTTATTTGCAGTTACCCTTTCTCCATACCATTGCTGTCATATTACCCGGCTTCCAATCAGTTGTCAGTCCATTTCTGCTATTGATTATACTTAAATCTTTTCGCGAACCTTTCAAACGAAAAGCAACCAAAATTAAATTGCTCTTCAAACAACATCAGATTGAGTGAACAATATTCAAATATCCTTTAATAACCGTTTTTTGTGTCACAATCTCAAATGAACAGATAATCACATTTTGAAACAATTTCCCGCTTTTTCACCCCTTTTAAACCCCTTTTCAACCCTAGTTTAAACGAATATGATTTACCCCCCCCCCCCCCATCATTTCATCATTTCAGTCCTCTATCACTTCACCCCAATTTTAATTCGCTATATAATTGGTACGTTTGACATCACAGATTAGAAGTAAAGAATTTGGGTACAGAAATTTAGTATTTTCAACCAAATAGGAAGGTTTCGGAGAAGGGTTTTCTGGCATAAAGTTTGCGTGCCGAAATGATATAGAGGTGAAAGATATGGTGCTCATCTGGACTTATACTGCAGTTGAATTCAGTAATGAACCAGAAAAAATTCATTATGTAAAACTTAATGAAAATTATTACGATCATATCGCCTTTAAAAAAATAACAGAAAGTTCTTCAGAAACCTCCGAAATGACTCACTCGAGCATGAATATGCTTTTTCTGAATTTGATCTGCAAATTAAGTACTTAAGACAGTGGGTCATCTGGGCATTTATTATTACATCATTTTTTGTGGCTGAACAAACTGAATTCCCGCCAAAATTATTTCTTAGCAGGAACAATGAGAGAGAATAATTACTCAATAATTAGCCGCGGTTTTGCTTGCTCGGCAACAGCTTTTGCTCAGCTATTATACTGTCGCTTTATATTGTCCTCTAATTAAACATTTAAAGTATACCGGCCCTAATCTAGACCCGGAATTTTTAAAAGACAGTCCTGGGCCGATTAAAGGCATGAAGAGACTGTCCTCGACAGTGTTATAGTATGAAAAGAATTTGTCTGGACTTTGCGTGATGTCAGCGTCTTTGGCTTGAACTAAAACAACGGATCTTTTCTGCTAGCGCCCCCCCCCCCCAGCCTTATATAGCCGATAAATTTGCACCCCCCAAAATCTAAGTTTTCGCGAATTTGAAGAGCGATATTTGCAATTCATTGAAACAAGTGTCTAGGTAGATTGAAGGCACTTTTAGATTCGTTTCCTGAAAAATGTTTTAAAAATTCAAGCCCTTATTGTAGCTGATAACGCCAAAAATGATCTAATACAGAAATTTTTATTGATGCTTACGTTATATGCAACAAATGTTGGTTGAATACGTAATACTTTTAAACCATAGCTGTGCTAGCTTTTAGTAAATGCATATTGCTCATATATGTTCACGTATAAGATTACTTAGCTTTAACAATATGTTTACACATTTATAAAAGGGGTGCCTAACTAAGCGGGGGGGGGGGGGGGGGGGCGCCAGCAGAAAAGATCCATACTCTAATTTGGCTAGACAATAAACTGTGTCCTAGAAATTGAGCGGGCTGGGCTGATTTCAGTTGTTATGGAAATTAAAACGACAAGGAAGGATGTCCTTGAATTTAGAATTTGCCCGTGTCAAAATTACACCCAAATTCAAATTTTTAAATTTATTTGATTTTTAACGAAACCCCTACAGAAACAATAATGCATTTATCATATTTTCAGCTGGTGTAAATCTAGAAAGAGTTGGTTCTTTCCCTGTACTCATGCGAAATGTTTTAGCGATTCGAGTGCAGTGAAAAATTTATCCAGATTTCCAACATCAAAAATCTAACAGATTTTAAACCATTGTAAAGCTTCAGGCAACTTTTTCACCCAATAGTTCAGAATATCTTCGTCCAAGGCTTTGTAATGATTTGCCCAAAATTGGTAACAATTAAGTGTGCTTTTATGCAAATCTTCCGTGTTTTATTATTAACAGTTTGATTAGTGAATTTCAAATTTTCCTCCTATTTTAATGGACTCGACCAGTCAAAGGATTCCAAATTCTGATCTATATATTTCAGCGTTTTCCCTATAATATTGTATACTACCTATATTTATACTGATATTATCGCTTTTACTAACGTTTAGATAGTAGTTTATATAAGTAGAGTATGTTAAGAAAAGGCTGCCTTATATCCCTGCTTGAATGTCCCTTCTATAAATCCTGATCCTAGTGTAAAATATGTAAAAGGGTAAAATGATGTCAGAGTGGGGCTCTGTAAGAGGAGAAATGGGAGAATTTGAATTATAACTGTCTTGTGCAGTGAGCTGCAATGGAAGTTCTTTTGAGAACTTTTGGGGCCAATTGTAAAATTTAACAGCTAAGAGTGAGCTGAAAGAAGGTTGCAAGGTGTACGACAAAAAATCACAAACATTACACGGAAATTACAGAAAAGTACCAATTGAAGATTGCCCGTAAGAGGGGGTTAGTTATACCCCAGGTGAAATCTTTTCAACCTCATAAATATATTTGAATCAAAATTCTGAAGTTTTTTGTGGTTAATTATTCCAAGATTTCTTTTAATCAAACTCTACAGATTCGACGTGTCACTTCTAGTGCCTAATGCTGCATAGAGAAAACTTCGCTCTAGAATTTCATTTTGATAAGACCTGACACCATAATTTAGACGATTAAAACTTTTAAAATGCCTCTATCAACGTGTTTCGCTCAGGGTTTTAGCTTTCACTTTTCAGATGCCTCTATCGCACAGTCCTTTTACCCGCAAACCCTTTTTCTAGCTTGTTTTTTGTTTGTCACTATCGGCCAGAAATGGTTTTTGTTAAATTTGTCTTCAGCATCAGTTTTTCTCGTAAAATTGAATCTCCTTTTTAACGAATGGTAACTCTTATTTGTCTAATGTTCTAATTGCGCTCCCATTTTCTCGAAACAATTCTCAGGTTGAGGTTGTGCTCGAAATTGCCTCTGATCAGACCGTCCCCAACCGAAGTGACCTCTGATCAGACAATTTCCAGACCATTGTCCAGGCTAAAGTGCGCTCGAAGCTTTTTCCAGACCATGTAATTCGAGCGCACCGGGAACATGTGTGGGCTCGAAGATCGTCTGATCAGAGGTCACTTCGGTCTGGCCACCTGGACCTGGGCTTATCTTGGTGTTTTGACAAGATAGTACAGGAGTTAGTAGTAGACGCACAAGAGGGATATTGGGATTGTTGGTTGTAGAGGGATCCTGAAGCCTGTTCTACTACTATACCGCTGCTAGTAATTAGTTCCTATGGAATAAATAAGAAACAGATATTATTGTGGAAATCAGATTTTTCGATTTTCGATGTTTAATGAAGTAGTTGACTTTGCTTAACAAAATCCAATAAAACCCCTACATTTTTTCGTCGAATCGTTTGTTTGCCGTCGACTTCAAACATAAGAAACGTTTGCGATGATCGCTTTTCACGGAAGAGAGAATCGGTTTCTTTCATCGCACTGAAAAAAGTTCAGTTAAATTTACTTGAACCAAGTTCAGGTAACTAGAAGTTCAGGTGAAGTTCAGGTGTAAAAGCACCTGAAATACACCTGAACTGTAGTTCAGGTAAATTTTCACCTGAACAAGTTCAGGTGTGGTTACCTGAAAATACCTTTTTTGCATTCAGCAGAGAAACAACAAAAATTTAGCAGTAAACTAAAACACAATACATATAGAAACTTAAGTTGAAACATCAACACATTTATTAGGCAGTGTCCAGCTTTTTTTAAATTTTGCAAAGTTACGGATAAATTTATCATCAAATTTTCCCAAACTTCAATTCCACTGATGTTTCTAGTTCAAAGAAGTAAAAACTGCCTGAAATTTCAGGTAAATTTCAGGTAAATTTACCTGAACTGTAAAAATTACCTGAACAGTTCAGGTGTTTTTTTCAGGTAATTTTCAGGTAAGTTCAGGTAAAAATTCAGGCAGTGATACCTGAATTTTTCAGGTAAATTTCAGGTATTTTTCAGGTGTGTTCAGGTATGGTTCAGGTGAGACCAATCTACCTGAACTGTTCAGGTAAGTTCAGGTGTTTTTTGAGGTAAATTTACCTGAACTTTTTTTGGTGTGATTTTTTAATCGGTAGACGCAACGGTTTTTATCTAAACATTCAAACATCGAAATCGTCAGTTCTGTTAAATCTTATAAGTAAGAAGAGTCGCAGTTTTTTTTATTTTGAACGTAAAAAGCATTGGTTTCTGTCAACCTATTTTAAACGTAAGAAGCTCGTAATGCGGAATCTTGGGATCTGGTTGTAAAAGAGTCACTTTTACCCAAGATGCCCGAGAACTGCACCATAGTTTCAATCCTTTCCTCCAAAGTATCAATCCTTTCCTCCCACATTGCAATCTCGGGACGAGATGTAAGTGTGTGTAAGCGGAAAATTTTGTGGGAAAACAACTGAATGTGCTGAACTTATGAAAGGAGTATGCCGATTGTGTCGACAGTGTAATGTTAGGCGCTGAATGTGCTGAACAAATGTACATAAATTAAGCACTTTAAAATTTCCGGAACTCTTTCCAGAACTAAAAATTCTGGTACGTTTCTCGGAAAAATTCAGCACGTCTTTCAACACATTCTTTGCATAACTTCAAAATTTCAAATATCAGCACAAATCTTACATAAATTTAGCACGTCCGGAAACGAGAGATTTTCAGCGCTTTCAGCATAAAAAATTGCGCGCAGTTTTATTGCTTACTATTGCTTATAAGATAGTCAGCATTTACGGATCTTCAGCTTTTACAAATCTATAGAGCTATTAATCAATCAAAAATCTGTTGTTTTTTAAATGATAATCCATATTTTTTTAAAAAAAAGAACAACTAGAAATCGTCCTACTTTCTTATAATCTAACGGAAGGAATACAATTATAATTAAGCTATCTAGTTTCTTTCAATCAAATCATTTGGTTATGTACTCCAGCTGAGATAACTGCTTTATCATAAGAAGTTACAAAATGTTCCAGTCTTTTGGCAGATTTTTAACTGTTTTGAAGTTGGACTGCTCTAGTGCAATGCTGTTTAACCTTGCTCCGGTGCAGCTTCTGTATAAACAGAAGCTTAAAAGCTTAAAAATTGTAATTGCTTAAGGACAGCGTTTAAATTGACTATAGATAAGTGCTGAAATTGCGTAAGATAAGGGCTTAAATTACTGAAATTTGAGTAAGAAATGCTCTGACAGCCGCTAAAAAGTCCAGCGGATAAATTGTACATAATTATCCGATTAATGTGTTGACAGGTGCTGAAATAAAAAAAAGAAATGTACTTTCAAGTGACCACATTAAACGCATGTGACCAAATAATTATATAAGGGGTACCGCAAATTTTTTAACAGTTACACGTTTTTTGAGCCAGCATCTGCAACGGATAGAAGCGCCTGCTAACACTTTTAATTAAATCTCATTTTTTGCGTCCTACGTTGCGTCGTCTTTTCTTGCAGAGATTTTTCCTGCTAGCTCTTTTTAGTGCCTGTTGCACACGGCCTTGCACCACCATGCAGGAATATATGAGCGGAAGTAGTAATACTATCTGCCATGTTACTGGAGGGGGGGGGGGGGGGTCCGGACCCCCCCCCTACAAGAACTCTCACCACCGAAAAACTGATTTTCTCTTAGTGAAAGCAAGTTTTTTGGTTAAGTTTCGCCAGCCTGAGAGAAATTCTTGGGTTAAGTTGGCTGGCGAAACTTAACCAAAAAACTTGCTTTCACTAAGAGAAAATCAGTTTTTCGGTGGTGAGAGTTCTTGTAGGGGGGGTGTCCGGACCCCCCGCCCTCCAGTAACATGGCAGATATCCGCTGTTGAAATGTTCGCTGTATATAGAATTAGGTGTTACCTAAGTTTTGAACTCTCACTAAATCTTTTTGGTGAAAACATAAAAAACCTAATATAAGACACCAGAAGCCTAAAATTTTTCAAAAAATTTCAAAAATTTTTTCGAAAATTTTTCAAAATTTTTCAAAGTCCTAAAATGGTCTGAAATGGATTTTGCGCTATGAAAGAGCACTCAAAAATGATTTTTTGTTGACTTCACTTTTTTCACCAAAGTAGTATAGGGGTCGAAACATATAAAAATTTCGAATTTTTTGAAAAAAATTTTAAAAATTTTTCAAAGTCCTAAAATGGTCTGAAATGGATTTTGCGCTACGAAAGAGCACTCAAAAGTGATTTTTTTGTTGACTTCACTTTTTTCACCTAAGTAGTATAGGGGTCGAAACATATAAAAATTTCGAATTTTTTGAAAAAAATTTTAAAAATTTTTTGGAGTCCTAAAATGGTCTGAAATGGATTTTGCGCTATAAAAGAGCACTCAAAATTGATTTTTTGTTGACTTCACTTTATTCACCTATGAAGTATGGGGGGTCGAAACATACAAAAATTTCGTTATTTTTCTGAAAAAAAATTTCAAAAATTTTTTGAAGCCCTAAAGTGGCATGAAATAGATTTTTCGCAATGAAGGAGCTTTCAAAAATGATTTTTGTGGACTTCATTTTGTTCAACCAAATAGGACATGAAAAACTCAGTTTTTGAAGTAGTTTGAAAAAAGTCAAAGAGCAGTCAGAAGCAGTTTTTGTTGACAATTCTTTTGCAAATGTTCAGTGTGATGTGGAAAGCTTGGCTTTATTTTTTTTATATACATGTGTAACTATGTATATTTCTATCAAAACAAGTACGTATATTTGCTTACATGTGTTTAAAATTGTAATGTTTATGTAGGAATGAACAATTGAAAGAAGCGAAAGAATGAGAGTTTTATTTATATAATTATGCGTATTCATGTGTATAATGAAAGTATATATGAAAGTGTATATCTGTTTATAAGTCAATATAACTGTGCTTAAGTTTAGTAATGTTTCTATGAGTATAAGCTGAAGTGTATGTCTGTGGGTAGAAATTGTAAATGTGTGTATATGTCAGGACGTTCTTGGTTTTATGTGTGTATGTTTTTCTATATCTATACAGTGAAATGTATGTATATATGTCTGAATGTGTTTATGTATTTATGTATTTATATGTTTGCAATCCGATGAGAGAGAGAGAGATAGAGAGAGGGGAGAGATAGAGAGAGGGGGGAGATAAGTTCCTGGAGGGCAATTTAATTGCCTTGAAGAATTTTGTTATTTGTCTCAACGATCCAATAATATTATATCTTGCACACGGATTTTGACCTTCAGCGTAGCTAAACTCTGTCCCATTAAGCATTGGCAAGCAAAATGTCACAAACTAAGACGACAACAAGTTTTTGATGTTCTGAGCATGTTTTGTTGAAAACTGAAATTTCTTCTCCTATCTAGCTACCATAATAAAAAAACTATTAAGATTTTTCTTAAAAAAACAAATTCAAGCTCTTTGTCATTTACTCCTTGGCAAGAAAATGATAAAATGTTGCAACACAGCAGACAAAAACAACTTTTTGATGTTCTGGGCATGCTTTTTTTGAAAACGAATTTCTCTATACGCATTCAGCTACCCTTCTAGGATTGAGCAAGATTATTTACAGGAAAAAATTATTTGAGATAAATTGTTGAGAGATAAACAATAAATTGAGCTAAGTAAAAAGATTAAATTCTGTAAAAAACCGAAAAATTTGGTGGAAAAACTATGATATGCAGGAGCAGCTGAACGTGTTAGTTAAATAAAGTAGAATGATAGGAATTCGTCAAGAGCTTGAATCAAACAAATAGTGTAATGTTGTACAAGAAGAGTAGTTTCCACTGGAACTGTAAAAATAGCTAAATTTTCAAAAGTTAATTAGCCACTTGATCAATTAAGCAAGAAAGAACACAAGCTTTGTATCTGCGGGGGTTGCTAGAAACAGCTTCAGTAGCGAATAAGTCTTGTTTGCGTATTGGGATTAAAACTAACGGATAATGCGTGCTTTGACTGAAATCTTAAACAAAAGCGAATCGCTTCTTCAGTAAATGGTACCAGCATACTGAATATACATATACTCAACTATTAAACACTGGAAGTAAAATATCAGAGCACCTCAAGCCAATAAAAATCGAATGAGTTCATTATTGTTCTTTCTTGAATCAAATTTTCGGTGCATTCAGTAACCCTGTGTTAAAATTTTGGATTACTTATTGTTCTGTCGACGTTTTAAAATAACATCACCGTAACGATATTTGATAGAGCATCGGAAAGAGTAACCTCCAAAGGAATTTGAAATTAAAAGCGACAGAGTCTGTATAACATATTGGGTTATGAAGCCTAGCGAACATTTCGGAATTGAACACAACACTACTGCTACCTACTACTGCTACTGCCTACTACTACTATCTACAACTACTATCTACAATTAGTACCTACTACTACTACTGCTACCTACTAGTACTACCTACAACTACTACTAGATACTATTAATGTCTACTACAACTACTTATTGGTTCTAAGTTACACTAGTACCTACTACTACTTCCTTTTAATACCTTCAAATGTTACCATTTGTTTACTAACTATCTACAAAAAGCTGTTTCTGTTTCTCTAAAAAATGAAAACAATTCTTATCTCTAGAGGAGACTCGCTGAGCATAAACAACAGAAGCTTTTCTCTATCTCAAGGTAATGTGTCCTGACTGACACAGACCGATAGAATTTAGCCGCTAATTTTTTCAACAATTCATTAAGTGTTTGAAGTTTTTTCGAAGATATAAAAAACGCTGAAGCTATGTTGTATGCGTTAACTCAGTAATTTTCAACTCAATGTTAATTTCTTAATTAACAATTAAGAAATCCATGGTATGGTATATCAAGTGGTACTTAATTAATTAAATTAATTAGAGTTTTTTTGATATGTTCTTTTTTTGAAGTCCAACTTTTTTTATACTTTATTCAAAAATTGCTTGCTTCAAAAATTCTATAGTGTGTACCTTAATGGAAACAAGCGCTTTACAACGTACCTACATTATCAAAAAAACAGGTTTTACACTATATAGTTGTTTTCGTTTGTTTATTCAGATCCACCTGTTGTTTCAGTTGTCAGGAATTACACAAATTTTCCAAATCCCTACGTTTCAAAAACTTGTATAGACAGAAAACTGCTGGGATAGCTTGCCAGAAGGACAATGCGTTTGTTGAGTTTCATATTAACCTTAGCTTCGGCTCAGGATGTGTTCAAAGCTGAGACTGTAATTGTGAACTTGCTATGCATCAAAAGTTTAGCGCTACATGATCTTGCAATTTTTGTTATATTAACTTCTTCCTAATTTGTTAAATTTCATTTGGTCATTGTTTATCTGAAGAAAATTAAAAACGAATCAACCTCATGAAACATTCTTGCACAAACTCGTTGCGCAGTCTTGTTGCATTCTTGCACAGTCTTGTCGCATTTGAGAGCTCAAACAAAAACATTAAATTTAGGTGTTTAGCTGAACAAATTTTGTTTGTTTTCAGCGTCTGTTTACACTCAATGGGCACCAAATGGTTCCAAAGAAGTACTTCTCGCGGAATTTGAAACAAAATTCTTCTTTATTAGTGTTCAAAACACAACCGGAGACAGTATGGCTTTGGATAAGCAAGTAGAATAAAAATGTCAAACATGGTCGATCACTTTACCTAAAAGTTGAACCATTGTGTTCAATTTCGAGTTTGTGATCTAAACACTATTCAAGGATAATTGACTTTTAAGAAAAAGGCTTCTTTTTTAGTATTCAAAACTCAGAGGTGGCATGGATTTCGATAAGCAAGTTTATTAAAATGGTGATTTTGGTCGATTGCTCTACAGAAAAATGGAAGTCTTGAGTTTGTGTTTGAATTTTTGATCTAAAAACACTATTCAAGGATAATTGACTTTGAAGAAAGACTACTTTTAGTATTAAAAACACAATAATCGTTGACCGCTTAACTTTGAGTTACCAAATATAATAAAATGTGAAAACTTGCCCTATCCCTCTAATTTAAAGTCAAAGTTTGAGTTTGAGTTTGAGTTTGAGTTTGTGATCTATAAATAGTATTCAAGGGATAATTACGTCATAATAGTTGTTATGTTATATAGTTGTGAACGCAAAACATTTGAAATACGTTCTCACAATCTATTTAGGCTACAGCTATATATGTGTCAAAAAAGTGAAGGAGACCTTCTGGTTTTACTAAGCTTTTTGATATAATTTACTATATTATATAGACTATATTCACGTGGTCTATTATGCAATCTTTACTGCACGACTTCTGCAAGCATTCTAAGCTGAAGAGTATAATTTTGCATTGTTCTATAGAAAAAAACAGAAAAAACACATGATTTTCTTGGTGCTAGGAAAATTGGCGGACAGGTCTTTTAGCCGACAAGGAAAAAATGAGAAATTTAGACGACAGTTTTTATCATAATTGGTAATAAAAGTCTAATTGGTTTATAAATCAGTAGTTCGGTTGTGATAGATTGATATCAACTCCCACAGACAGAATAGTGTTTTAAATTGGCCAATCACAGCTTCAGAATAAGATTTATTGCTCATTTTACTTAAATTGTCGGTAAAAATGTTCATTTTTTTGGTGTGTTGACATATTTTACCAGTAATTTTTGAAAAGATAGGTCAGTGCAACTCTTTAAATGATTAAATTTCTCTGAAGAATATTCGGCTAATGAACATTAAATATTGTAAAATAACTAATGTGGAGATACCTTTAAGTCATGACCACATTAAGTAACAGTTAACACAACTAATTTTGATTTTTGCTACCATAAATACCGACAACACAGACAGTAGAAATCAGATTAGGAGCTTCGATACCATAGTCAAACTGACAAGTATACTTCTACATTCATTTGGCCGATTTGGAAAAATTCCAGTGTTAAAATTCTGTAACCCATAGTGCATCAAGTTCAAAGTTTAAGGTATTCAAAATTTGTGGAAATTAGTGTTTCACTTTTCTATGTGGTAATATTGTATTATAATACTAGTATTCATGGCTTTGTGTACTTCGTTTTGATGTTATCTTTCCGAAAGGGTTTCTACGTTTTCAAACGTTTGTTTGTTATGGATCCTATGAAGAGTCGATTTGAGTTCTTTCAACTGTGTCAAAGACAAAAAACAACTGTCAAAAGGCAAATCCTGTTTACAGAGGCAATTGAGCTAATAAGATTTCCAGATTTTTTAATGTAGTATTTTAATTTCCTCTGAGCTTAAAAAATGTGAGAAATAAGTAAAAATGTCTCTTGGAAAAAATCTCCAGGTGGAATTTTACTACTGCGTGTTTTGCTTATTGCCACTATTGTCAATAGAAACCATTGTAATTTAACATGATTTTTATCCTCATGAAAATTTGTAGCCTCTATAACAATAAATGGTTGAATCATTATGTACATGAAAAAGTTATTTTTCACGAGTAATCATATAGCAAAACCTTAATTTTCAATAAAACTTTATTGATCGGCAATTTACGCTACGAAAATGAATCAGCGGTCTCACAGGTAGTATGAAAATATTTTTTTTTTCATGGCGCTCAAAAAAAGGAAACCTCTAACAGAACTGCAAAATTAACAACGGTAAGAAAAGAAACGCTTTTTAATGTCAACTTTGCTTTTAATTTGAAAGACTTAATATAAAACAATGCCTAGTTGAAATAAAAAAAAGACTTAGATTGTGCAAAGCAAAAATTTATAAGAAATCATTGTCAAACAAATATACAAATATTTATGTACAAGCTGATTTTTCATTACTACTTTAACAAATTTGTTTTTTTACGACCTCAATAGTTTGCCTTGAGAAAACTCATAGGAGAACGGAGAAGTATTCACTTCTTGCATCTATTGGAAATTTCGTTCTGATACGTTAAATGCTTACTATTCATGATACCATAGCTTTATGGATTAAAGAAGTTTTCAGTTCGCGTTAATGAATACTTAGGTTTTTAAATTTTTATGAGTTACTTGAATAACACACTGAAATACTTCAAATTGAAACATAACTCTAAAAGCTACTGAAGAAATTCTGTGAAAATCAAATGTTCTAAGACAAACACAAGTTGTTGCACATGTATACGGAAAACAGTAGTGCATACTTACGTCTATGGTTCAAATTGAGCCTTTGAGCAAAGCATGTTTGTTATCTACTAACGTTAGCAGGGAACTTCTTATCGTTCCTTACAATAAACCACGCCAATACTATGCAAAATCAAAAGTATTATACAAATAAGTTAATACTAAACGTACAAGTTAACGTTATTTTGCTTAAATTGAGCACAGTGGGGGGTCAAAATGTACTCCCAAATAAAGAATTGCAAGCCTATGTATTCACTCTCTATTTATCACAAGTTTTGCTGCAACACAGTAGAGTACATGTATATATAGGCCTTCTTGATCAGAGACAAGAGAATACTTAAGCAAACTAATAAAAGTGCTTTTTAGCCAAAAATATTATGCAACAATTTTGCAGAGAAGACTGAACTTCTCACAATATAGGTTTTTTTATTCATAAAAAGCAAGTGGTCAGGTTGAATTTTTTGTTTCAACCCGTGACTTGTAAGAGAGCCGAAGTGAAAAGAGCCGATTCAAGAGAACCGACATTTTATTTAAATTATAAGTTGATAATTTACGGTTAATTTGCGACAAATTAATTTGGCTCTTAAATGAGACTACTACATTCGAGTATTGGAAAAAATAATATTTAGTATCTTCTAGTATAAGACACTGAAAGCAAATTAAAAAAATATTATCTTGAAATCATCGCGGACCATGGCCATGCCTCAGCGGCTGTTGGGACTTGATATGAAACTATCATAACCGAACATGAGACCAATTAACCCACTCAGGTACTTTTTTTAATAAGCAACTAACAATTTAGGGTAATGAACGGCAACTTTTTGGTTTCGGCTCTACTTAAATCAAAACAAGTTGCGGTGTATTCTAACGTCAGCTCTTTATAACGTCGACTCTTGCGCGTATCCATTTCAACATTTCAGAACGATCATCTACGGTTTGGGGATCCTACTCTACAACAAATTTCTGACTTTCTAGTTCTTTAAACAGGTCGAAGCCTGTTTCCTGTTTCTCTGACGTGGATAATGTTCAACCAACATACTTTAGTTTAAAGGAGTGGTTTTTCAACTACTAAAATTTGGAAGCATACACAACGGATTTAAATAAAGCACAGCATTTCAAAGTAACAGGTTATAAATGGAAAATACTGGATACCAACGTCTAGTTCATAAGCTTTAATCGACAAGAATTTTTCAGTTCTAGTTGTTATTGTCGCATGAACACCTCACATTTTCATCGAATCTCATTCTTTTAGGAAAATTTCCACTGTGAATTACACATCCTCCAACAACACGAGATTGGCTCCTCTTTCGTAGAGCATTGTTAGCCGATGGCTCAGTGCTAAGTTTCTCAAAGTTTTCTTCAATTTTCGAGTTTTCTTCAAGAAGACTAGGGAATCGTTCTAAGATGGAAAATATCACAGTCTTTCTGTTATCATCGGGTGTGGATGATGTTGTATGATCAATTTTATCGTGAATGGTGGTTAGTTTTGTTTCAATTCTGCATGATTCGAGCTTTTTCCACGTATTTTCCAAACCTTCTAAAGCAGCGCAATATTCTTCATGGCTCCTGAAGAGTGGCATACTTTCGAAATCATAACTGCGCAAGATCCTCTTTATGTCCATAGGAAGTGACCATATGTCAGAAGTCAAAGGATTAGGTATATTCTGAGAAGTTACTCCCGTTTCTGAGGGGGTTGAGTTGTTGATAAAGTCTTCCTCTTCGGTTAAATTAGGTCATGTAGAAACAAAGTCAATAAATTTTTTGGGTATGAGACAATGATCGAAGGTAGTCCAGCTTGAAATTGAGCTGCCCTTCCTTTGTTGTATGAAGGCAATATTGTTTTCATAACGAGTTTGATAGACAATTGTGCGCTGAAATGAGCCTTCAAATTGCGTTAGGATATGATACATTATAGGTTATAAACCGGCAGTTGAGTTTGGGTTTTGGCATACACTAACTGAATGACATACAAGTCAAGAATGAAAACGCTAAATATTAATTTGAGAAGCAATTCATTCAGTTAAAAGTAAATATAAGCCGTTCGCTGGGATGTTAGCACTCGTTCTATTAGCCTAATTAGCCAAATTGTTTCCAATGAAGACCTGTTAACATTTCGAGGAGAACTCAGTTGTTAAATCAGTTAGACTAATTCTTATTCTTTTTCAGTTGTAAAAAGAATTGAAGTTTCTCCTAAGTACCTCAGACATTAACATTTCAAGGTTTTGATCTGATTGCTACGTATAAAGCTGAAGAATTGCACTGTGCGTATGAGAAGTTCAGTCTTCTCTGCAAAATTGTTGCATAATATTTTCGGCTAAAAGCACTTTTATTAGTTTGCTTAAGTATTCTCTTGTCTCTGATCAAGAAGGCGTATATATACATGTACTCTACTGTGTTGCAGCAAAACTTGTGATAAATAGAGAGTGAACACATAGGCTTGCAATTCTTTATTAGGGAGTACATTTCGACCCCCAACTGTGCTGAATTTAAACAAAATAACGTTAACTTATATAAAGCAATGGAAAAAGCAATGGACAAATCAAATACATTTAAACTCAACTATTGGCCTTATTGTTTGATTTTCACGGTTACAATTGCTTCTAGTTTATATAGTAACTGGTTCTATGTCGTACGTTTAGTATTAAGTTATTTGTATAATACTTTTGATTTTGCATAGTATTGGCGTGGTTTATTGTAAGGAACGATAAGAAGTTCCCTGCTAACGTTAGTAGATAACAAACATGCTTTGCTCAAAGGCTCAATTTGAACCATAGACGTAAGTATGCACTACTGTTTTCCGTATACATGTGCAACAACTTGTGTTTGTCTTAGAACATTTGATTTTCACAGAATTTCTTCAGTAGCTTTTAGAGTTATGTGTCAATTTGAAGTATTTCAGTGTGTTATTCAAGTAACTCATAAAAATTTAAAAACCTAAGTATTCATTAACGCGAACTGAAAACTTCTTTAATCCATAAAGCTATGGTATCATGAATAGTAAGCATTTAACGTATCAGAACGAAATTTCCAATAGATGCAAGAAGTGAATACTTCTCCGTTCTCCTATGAGTTTTCTCAAGGCAAACTATTGAGGTCGTAAAAAAACAAATTTGTTAAAGTAGTAATGAAAAATCAGCTTGTACATAAATATTTCTATATTTGTTTGACAATGATTTCTTATAAATTTTTGCTTTGCACAATCTAAGTCTTTTTTTTATTTCAACTAGGCATTGTTTTATATTAAGTCTTTCAAATTAAAAGCAAAGTTGACATTAAAAAGCGTTTCTTTTCTTACCGTTGTTAATTTTGCAGTTCTGTTAGAGGTTTCCTTTTTTTGAGCGCCATGAAAAAAAAAATATTTTCATACTACCTGTGAGACCGCTGATTCATTTTCATAGCGTAAATTGCCGATCAATAAAGCTTTATTGAAAATTAAGGTTTTGCTATATGATTACTCGTGAAAAATAACTTTTTCATGTACATAATGATTCAACCATTTATTGTTATAGAGGCTACAAATTTTCATGAGGATAAAAATCATGTTAAATTACAATGGTTTCTATTGACAATAGTGGCAATAAGCAAAACACGCAGTAGTAAAATTCCACCTGGAGATTTTTTCCAAGAGACATTTTTACTTATTTCTCACATTTTTTAAGCTCAGAGGAAATTAAAATACTGCATTAAAAAATCTGGAAATCTTATTAGCTCAATTGCCTCTATAAACAGGATTTGCCTTTTGACAGTTGTTTTTTGTCTTTGACACAGTTGAAAGAACTCAAATCGACTCTTCATAGGATCCATAACAAACAAACGTTTGAAAACATAGAAACCCTTTCGGAAAGATAACATCAAAACGAAGTACACAAAGCCATGAATACTAGTATTATAATCCAATATTACCACATAGAAAAGTGAAACACTAATTTCCAAAAATTTTGAATACCTTAAACTTTGAACTTGATGCACTATGGGTTACAGAATTTTAACACTGGAATTTTTCCAAATCGGCCAAATGAATGTAGAAGTATACTTGTCAGTTTGACTATGGTATCGAAGCTCCTAATCTGATTTCTACTGTCTGTGTTGTCGGTATTTATGGTAGCAAAAATCAAAATTAGTTGTGTTAACTGTTACTTAATGTGGTCATGACTTAAAGGTATCTCCACATTAGTTATTTTACAATATTTAATGTTCATTAGCCGAATATTCTTCAGAGAAATTTAATCATTTAAAGAGTTGCACTGACCTATCTTTTCAAAAATTACTGGTAAAATATGTCAACACACCAAAAAAATGAACATTTTTACCGACAATTTAAGTAAAATGAGCAATAAATCTTATTCTGAAGCTGTGATTGGCCAATTTAAAACACTATTCTGTCTGTGGGAGTTGATATCAATCTATCACAACCGAACTACTGATTTATAAACCAATTAGACTTTTATTACCAATTATGATAAAAACTGTCGTCTAAATTTCTCATTTTTTCCTTGTCGGCTAAAAGACCTGTCCGCCAATTTTCCTAGCACCAAGAAAATCATGTGTTTTTTCTGTTTTTTTCTATAGAACAATGCAAAATTATACTCTTCAGCTTAGAATGCTTGCAGAAGTCGTGCAGTAAAGATTGCATAATAGACCACGTGAATATAGTCTATATAATATAGTAAATTATATCAAAAAGCTTAGTAAAACCAGAAGGTCTCCTTCACTTTTTTGACACATATATAGCTGTAGCCTAAATAGATTGTGAGAACGTATTTCAAATGTTTTGCGTTCACAACTATATAACATAACAACTATTATGACGTAATTATCCCTTGAATACTATTTATAGATCACAAACTCAAACTCAAACTCAAACTCAAACTTTGACTTTAAATTAGAGGGATAGGGCAAGTTTTCACATTTTATTATATTTGGTAACTCAAAGTTAAGCGGTCAACGATTATTGTGTTTTTAATACTAAAAGTAGTCTTTCTTCAAAGTCAATTATCCTTGAATAGTGTTTTTAGATCAAAAATTCAAACACAAACTCAAGACTTCCATTTTTCTGTAGAGCAATCGACCAAAATCACCATTTTAATAAACTTGCTTATCGAAATCCATGCCACCTCTGAGTTTTGAATACTAAAAAAGAAGCCTTTTTCTTAAAAGTCAATTATCCTTGAATAGTGTTTAGATCACAAACTCGAAATTGAACACAATGGTTCAACTTTTAGGTAAAGTGATCGACCATGTTTGACATTTTTATTCTACTTGCTTATCGAAAGCCATACTGTCTCCGGTTGTGTTTTGAACACTAATAAAGAAGAATTTTGTTTCAAATTCCGCGAGAAGTACTTCTTTGGAACCATTTGGTGCCCATTGAGTGTAAACAGACGCTGAAAACAAACAAAATTTGTTCAGCTAAACACCTAAATTTAATGTTTTTGTTTGAGCTCTCAAATGCGACAAGACTGTGCAAGAATGCAACAAGACTGCGCAACGAGTTTGTGCAAGAATGTTTCATGAGGTTGATTCGTTTTTAATTTTCTTCAGATAAACAATGACCAAATGAAATTTAACAAATTAGGAAGAAGTTAATATAACAAAAATTGCAAGATCATGTAGCGCTAAACTTTTGATGCATAGCAAGTTCACAATTACAGTCTCAGCTTTGAACACATCCTGAGCCGAAGCTAAGGTTAATATGAAACTCAACAAACGCATTGTCCTTCTGGCAAGCTATCCCAGCAGTTTTCTGTCTATACAAGTTTTTGAAACGTAGGGATTTGGAAAATTTGTGTAATTCCTGACAACTGAAACAACAGGTGGATCTGAATAAACAAACGAAAACAACTATATAGTGTAAAACCTGTTTTTTTGATAATGTAGGTACGTTGTAAAGCGCTTGTTTCCATTAAGGTACACACTATAGAATTTTTGAAGCAAGCAATTTTTGAATAAAGTATAAAAAAAGTTGGACTTCAAAAAAAGAACATATCAAAAAAACTCTAATTAATTTAATTAATTAAGTACCACTTGATATACCATACCATGGATTTCTTAATTGTTAATTAAGAAATTAACATTGAGTTGAAAATTACTGAGTTAACGCATACAACATAGCTTCAGCGTTTTTTATATCTTCGAAAAAACTTCAAACACTTAATGAATTGTTGAAAAAATTAGCGGCTAAATTCTATCGGTCTGTGTCAGTCAGGACACATTACCTTGAGATAGAGAAAAGCTTCTGTTGTTTATGCTCAGCGAGTCTCCTCTAGAGATAAGAATTGTTTTCATTTTTTAGAGAAACAGAAACAGCTTTTTGTAGATAGTTAGTAAACAAATGGTAACATTTGAAGGTATTAAAAGGAAGTAGTAGTAGGTACTAGTGTAACTTAGAACCAATAAGTAGTTGTAGTAGACATTAATAGTATCTAGTAGTAGTTGTAGGTAGTACTAGTAGGTAGCAGTAGTAGTAGTAGTAGGTACTAATTGTAGATAGTAGTTGTAGATAGTAGTAGTAGGCAGTAGCAGTAGTAGGTAGCAGTAGTGTTGTGTTCAATTCCGAAATGTTCGCTAGGCTTCATAACCCAATATGTTATACAGACTCTGTCGCTTTTAATTTCAAATTCCTTTGGAGGTTACTCTTTCCGATGCTCTATCAAATATCGTTACGGTGATGTTATTTTAAAACGTCGACAGAACAATAAGTAATCCAAAATTTTAACACAGGGTTACTGAATGCACCGAAAATTTGATTCAAGAAAGAACAATAATGAACTCATTCGATTTTTATTGGCTTGAGGTGCTCTGATATTTTACTTCCAGTGTTTAATAGTTGAGTATATGTATATTCAGTATGCTGGTACCATTTACTGAAGAAGCGATTCGCTTTTGTTTAAGATTTCAGTCAAAGCACGCATTATCCGTTAGTTTTAATTCCAATACACAAACAAGACTTATTCGCTACTGAAGCTGTTTCTAGCAACCCCCGCAGATACAAAGCTTGTGTTCTTTCTTGCTTAATTGATCAAGTGGCTAATTAACTTTTGAAAATTTAGCTATTTTTACAGTTCCAGTGGAAACTACTCTTCTTGTACAACATTACACTATTTGTTTGATTCAAGCTCTTGACGAATTCCTATCATTCTACTTTATTTAACTAACACGTTCAGCTGCTCCTGCATATCATAATTTTTCCACCAAATTTTTCGGTTTTTTACAGAATTTAATCTTTTTACTTAGCTCAATTTATTGTTTATCTCTCAACAATTTATCTCAAATAATTTTTTCCTGTAAATAATCTTGCTCAATCCTAGAAGGGTAGCTGAATGCGTATAGAGAAATTCGTTTTCAAAAAAAGCATGCCCAGAACATCAAAAAGTTGTTTTTGTCTTCTGTGTTGCAACATTTTATCATTTTCTTGCCAAGGAGTAAATGACAAAGAGCATGAATTTGTTTTTTTAAGAAAAATCTTAATAGTTTTTTTATTATGGTAGCTAGATAGGAGAAGAAATTTCAGTTTTCAACAAAACATGCTCAGAACATCAAAAAGTTGTATTTGTCTTCTGTGTTGCAACATTTTATCATTTTCTTGCCTAGGATTAAAAGACAAAGAGCATGAATTTTTTTTTCGTAAAAAATCTTGATAGTTTTCTAGTATGGTAGCTGGATAGGTGTAGAATATTCAGTTTTCAACAAAGCATGCTCAGAACATCAAAAACTTGTTGTCGTCTTAGTTTGTGACATTTTGCTTGCCAATGCTTAATGGGACAGAGTTTAGCTACGCTGAAGGTCAAAATCCGTGTGCAAGATATAATATTATTGGATCGTTGAGACAAATAACAAAATTCTTCAAGGCAATTAAATTGCCCTCCAGGAACTTATCTCCCCCCTCTCTCTATCTCTCCCCTCTCTCTATCTCTCTCTCTCTCATCGGATTGCAAACATATAAATACAAAAATACATAAACACATTCAGACATATATACATACATTTCACTGTATAGATATAGAAAAACATACACACATAAAACCAAGAACGTCCTGACATATACACACATTTACAATTTCTACCCACAGATATACACTTCAGCTTATACTCATAGAAACATTACTAAACTTAAGCACAGTTATATTGACTTATAAACAGATATACACTTTCATATATACTTTCATTATACACATGAATACGCATAATTATATAAATAAAACTCTCATTCTTTCGCTTCTTTCAATTGTTCATTCCTACATAAACATTACAATTTTAAACACATGTAAGCAAATATACGTACTTGTTTTGATAGAAATATACATAGTTACACATGTATATAAAAAAAATAAAGCCAAGCTTTCCACATCACACTGAACATTTGCAAAAGAATTGTCAACAAAAACTGCTTCTGACTGCTCTTTGACTTTTTTCAAACTACTTCAAAAACTGAGTTTTTCATGTCCTATTTGGTTGAACAAAATGAAGTCCACAAAAATCGTTTTTGAAAGCTCCTTCATTGCGAAAAATCTATTTCATGCCACTTTAGGGCTTCAAAAAATTTTTGAAATTTTTTTTCAGAAAAATAACGAAATTTTTGTATGTTTCGACCCCCCATACTTCATAGGTGAATAAAGTGAAGTCAACAAAAAATCAATTTTGAGTGCTCTTTTATAGCGCAAAATCCATTTCAGACCATTTTAGGACTCCAAAAAATTTTTAAAATTTTTTTCAAAAAATTCGAAATTTTTATATGTTTCGACCCCTATACTACTTAGGTGAAAAAAGTGAAGTCAACAAAAAAATCACTTTTGAGTGCTCTTTCGTAGCGCAAAATCCATTTCAGACCATTTTAGGACTTTGAAAAATTTTTAAAATTTTTTTCAAAAAATTCGAAATTTTTATATGTTTCGACCCCTATACTACTTTGGTGAAAAAAGTGAAGTCAACAAAAAATCATTTTTGAGTGCTCTTTCATAGCGCAAAATCCATTTCAGACCATTTTAGGACTTTGAAAAATTTTGAAAAATTTTCGAAAAAATTTTTGAAATTTTTTGAAAAATTTTAGGCTTCTGGTGTCTTATATTAGGTTTTTTATGTTTTCACCAAAAAGATTTAGTGAGAGTTCAAAACTTAGGTAACACCTAATTCTATATACAGCGAACATTTCAACAGCGGATATCTGCCATGTTACTGGAGGGCGGGGGGTCCGGACACCCCCCCTACAAGAACTCTCACCACCGAAAAACTGATTTTCTCTTAGTGAAAGCAAGTTTTTTGGTTAAGTTTCGCCAGCCAACTTAACCCAAGAATTTCTCTCAGGCTGGCGAAACTTAACCAAAAAACTTGCTTTCACTAAGAGAAAATCAGTTTTTCGGTGGTGAGAGTTCTTGTAGGGGGGGGGGTCCGGACCCCCCCCCCCCCCCCCCTCCAGTAACATGGCAGATAGTATTACTACTAGCGGAAAAGAACTACTTTCAAATTCCAAAACGCGTAGTCGATAATTTGTATTTTAAACTGCCTCAAACAAAGGTAAGCTTCCTTGGGTTTCCCTTGATTATACCCGACCAATGATTTTTTAAAAATTCGCCTCAAAGAAAATCTTGCTGAATCTAGAAGTTCGCAACCTTCGAAAATTTCCGATAAAAGCGTTGTTTTCTATCTAATGAAGTGATGGCTCATCTTCAAGGTTAAAGCCTAGGTCCTGCGTTACCTTTGCGATTGGACATTTTGCCGCGTGTGGGGGTACCCCGGTTTTCCACGGTGAATAGCATTGGATAGTGTAAATCTTTCCCTTAAAAGTGGGTCGAGGTTTTGTTTCAGAAAATAATAACAAAAGCACACACCGCCATTGATATCGAATTATGTCAGTAAGAAAACGAAGTGTTTCTGAGGAATGGCAATGTACTAGATTGAGGCTTTGTTTGCTGATTCTAATGCACGTGACGTTTGTTTTCAGGTAACTTGTGGTGTATCTCTTTATTGCAAGCTTCCATTACCCTAAATTGCGCCTTCCCTTCGTGTTCGGTAATTTTCCCATGTACAAGAAGAAAGTCTGTTAGTCATTCAAAATAAATTCAACAGCAGCCAGTGACGTAGCATAAACCTTATTGTATTCCATTGGGTCTCTGATTATAATTCCACACTTCATGATAACTAACGAAATAAATCAAACGGCGCTGGTATTTTTGATGCGGGAAAAAAAATCAAGACGCTCAGATCCTTCTGAATTTTGCTAGAATGAAACGCACATTGTTGGTGAGCACCTCTCGTGAAGCATGCGTAATTAGTTGTTTTGCTCTTGCTTTAGAAATTGTTCAAAATTCTCCGGTCATATTTGATAAAATATGCGTTGATTCTTTTAGGACCTATACAGACCTTTTTTGGCTATATCCTGACGGTTCTTCACGCAATGCGTCTATTAAATCGACATCAAATCCAATCCAAAACTCACGGACTCTATATTTTGCGTGGTTTTTTACATTTAATTTGAATTTTGATGCTTTCGCTGGGTATCCTAAAAGCTTGCCATTATAGCATTAGTCCGTGAAGATTTTCAGTAGGTTGGCTTTTTCCAGACTGCACCATCCGGCGCGTACCAATTTCCACATACAATGAAGTTGCGCATGATGTCAATCAATGGCAATGGGCTACACCATACGCTGCCATGCCAATTAAATAATACTTTTTGTAATTTCAGGCAACTTGGTCTACCAAGGTGTCGAACTATTGCCTCCGATAGAACGCAAATTATTTTTCAATGGCTTTTATGCTACACGTCCCAAAATTACGGGGCAGCAAATTTCAAATTAAAATGGGTCTAACAATAGGGTTTGTGTTGAGCAGCATAAGTTCCTTATAATTTTTTTGGTGGCTACAATTAAGACAATATTTTTTATCAAAACTCTGTGAGTTCACTTCGAGCCATGTCAGACGTTGCCGCTATTGGCTTTAGGTAAAAATTTGAAAGATGGTAGCGTATGTTTGCGCTTATGTTTGCAAAGTGTTCTGATGATATGAACAAAACATTGATCCGTCGTTTCAGCAGCATAGTCTGGATAAGCAAAAGAAGGTTGTTGTACTTTTTTGAGGTTGTGCTACAATCTTTCTTTGATTCCATCTTTCGGAGATAGGATCCCTGATAAGAGTTATCCATTCAGGCCATTAACTGCTGTCGATATACTTCTCGTTTCTGGGAACCTGATCGAATTTTGATTTCAACGTACGATGTACTAATGGATCTTTTCCAACATTCGTTTTGTCTTCAAAAAAACAATCGTAGAAAACGCTTTGCACCACCGTTGAAGAAGCTGTGTTTGCGCTTATCTCAAGCACTTTGCACCCAAAGGAAAATTAAATCAGGAAAAAATGCCGAAACTTTAAACGATAGTCAGAGAATTTCTTTTTTAGTGATCTTTTCCGCCCGAGTGTCTGTTGAAGTGAAGAGGACAACGAAAACGGGGGCAGTGGAAACCGGTTGCGGTAGGGAGCACGCTTCAGACTACTAGAGGCTACAAGGAGTCATGGACAAGAGTTGCATCTGACCAAGCATTCACAAAGCTGCTTTTGCAATGCACAACTCTCTGACCATTGAATCTTGTCATGTGCAGAGTGACACTCGTATTTTAAAAACATTGCGGAAAAGAGAAAAAGAATTTTAGTCAACCGCAAAAGTTTGGATTAAGAAAAACATTTTTTTGCTAAAGATTGTTTACTGTAATATGTGAAATGAACGACAACTGATCTGCATATATTCGGCCAAAAAAGTCTTAAAATTTTGTCAGGTAGGATGTTCCTTGATAAGAAATCAGATATGCAGAATTGAATATGCGAAAAAAGCGGCCACCAAAGCTTCAGTGCTTACATAGATAAAATGCATCCAACGCTAAAATTATTGGCCCGCTTGAGTTAAAGAAAATTTCCACCACTTTTTCACCATTATTCACTGCATTTAATGGTATTTTTTAATAAAACATTCTCTCGAGTATTTTCAAAATGAGACAAACGCCTTATACCAAATACACTAGTTTCTAGGAGCAACGTGAAAGGGTCGAAGTATTTTTTATAGTAATTTGGTGTCTATTTTCCCCTACCGCATAACATTATTATGTTCTAATAACCACAGTTACAAGTTTAAAACCACGGTAGCCCCTGAGACTGATAATTGCGCTGCGTAGGAGTGAGAAAATTGTTTTTTCCCAATCCATTGTATTCGAGTATGTGCTAAGCATCCGAGTATCTGCTGTCCTTTTTTTCAGAGCCTTTTGTTGCTAGTTGCTTTATGATGCTTTAAGTTTTAATCCAAACTTGTGGTTATTTTGACTTTTATTTGCTTCGTGGTATTCGTATTCTTCCTTGGCTCCCTTCGGGCATGATTTGATCATCAAATTGAAAAATATCATATCGAAGAAATTTCTGCTGAGTCTGGATCCCACAAGCTCTGTTGAAGTTGACCGTTGTCGTCAGTGCTAATTGATTTGTTGTAAAAGATTTTGTCTTTTAGCAACAGCAATGATGGCTCCATTTCGACTTCATAGCATACATCATGTATAACTTTTGCGAAAATGTCTCTGATTTCCTTGCGCCACATGTGGGTATGAGCCCCCTTTGCACAGTGTACAGAATAAGATAATGTAGACGTAGCCCAACAAGCGCAGTCAAAAGTTGTTTTCTCAATTCAGGACTGAACTTAATGCATATACCGTAGCGGAAATTTAATTTTGTCAATGTAAAACCGTACCGTTTCAGTGGAAAGGCAGTGAGCCGCAAAGTAGTTTTATGATATATTTAATTCCACCCCACTCATTATTTTTTCCCCTTTTTACAATTGATATATTGTTAAGTAGCGCGCTACTACGGTAAAAATTAGCACTTGCGCCTGCGGCTCGTAAAAGCTATATGTCCACTAACCTTGGGGGGCAAAACAGAAAAGATGTGGTTTGTTAAAAATCACCTTGCTTGCTAACTTTCTGATGGTAAATTCCATTCTGGTGCCGCTATTTTGTTAAGACTGTCCAAAAACCGGCCAATGATAGTCAATTTATTGCCAATAGGAAATTGGAGAAATGCGTTATTGCGTAGTTTTTTGAAGTCAACTTCTGCAACTGGCCGTTATTGTGTGGCTGCAGCCTGTGCAGAAACCAGTGGACGCTATATTAGGAGATCAAATGTGCCCTGCAGAGCTGTGTGTTGCGAGACCACAACAGCAAAAATAGCAACGTCCATGCAAAACAAGGAAATGAACCATTGGCCTTCCAAGATGCTACAGAAGTGCAAAGAGAAAACCTGACGTAAAAGCATGCAGATTCATAAGTGTGGCTCCATATGAAATGATTCAAGCAGTAAGAGTGGTTCAAAAATGAGCATCTCAGGGCTAATGTGGACGTCATTAATTGAATAACTTTCTGATTTTTTAAATATCGGCCGAATCTCGCTTTTTTAAAAAATCTAAACTTTGTTTCAACCCAGAAAATAAAGACTGTGTCCCATCACCTGCCGCATAAAATCAGGATTTCATCGATGCTGTGATAGCAACACTTGCAGAGCTTGCTATGTTACGAATTGGTAGAACCCAATAAACACTACAAAATCTGATAAAATGGCGGAACTCTGAATCCTGAGTTGCGAATATAATACGGCCCCGCTTTCTCCTCGAAATGCCAACCGAAAATAGACAAGAAAAGTGGCGGAGAAAATTCCTCTGTCAACTCATCAATGTGGCGGCTTTGCTTTTGAATTTTCTAGTTTCTATATAGTAATAAAAATATGGGATATCTTAGTGCAACCGTAATTCTGAAAAACAATTAACTTCGCGTTATGCCAAGTTGACAAAATCCGACGTTTACATTAAATTATCCTTGCGCTTGATAATTTTACTGTTAGGGGATTCCAAAGCACTTTAAACCTCGGCATCACTATTGGAAGACCTTCAGTCTAAGATTCTTTTTTGTTGTTCAATTTGTTGTGTTAATTTTACAAGAATTTTATGAAAAAAAAACGAAAGCTAGAGCAGGCTTCAATGCTAAGAGAAAAATAGCTGATTTTGTTAGTATCGGTTTGGCACTATGACGGTTTGGTTAATTTCTTTCACAGTTTGTTTTATCTCGGTCTATTTTTACCCATTGATTTTAATCGTTTGGGCATTTTCTCATAGTTAAATTCTACCACATGGATTCTTGTTAAGATAAATTAACAGATCATAGCTTTATCTGCTTTTTTGTAGCTTCGACGTATCTTTTTCGACTCAAAAACCAGTGACGAAAACCATTATAATTTGTTATGCTTTTCCTTTATTGTGTTGAAATCCGGTTTACTTTTGATTACAATCTCTTTCAGTTCTCCTATTTGTTGTGAAAAATTCGAATTGAATTTTCAGTTTGTTTTTTACATGCAATTCATTTGCATCTTGTTGGGAGTCAATACACAGGCTTTCTCTTAGAAAAAGAGTGCTCCATTCCCTCTTGAATCTGATTCTCAGAGATTCATTTTTAAATGTATGCAGTGTTCAGCTTTTTCAATTCCAAATTCTTCGTATAGTTTTGCGGGCATCTTTCCATAATTCTATTTAACTGGAGTATCACTTGGAATAGGTCATTACGACCTCCCCCCGTCTTGCCAGGACGACTGAGCATTGATAGAGCTTAATAATGCTTCTTAATTGTGCTCGTTGTTACCCCCTGTTGTTAGAAAAGGAGCTCATGAAAAATTCGCCGTCGAATGAAGGTGTTCTGTGCATTTTTTGCTTTCAGTCTGCTCTGTGCTTTCCTGATTTCTTCCTCGGCATTCTCCAGCTCCCGAGCTATATACTACCACCCATCTAAAAGAACGACATATTCCCTTGCTTTAGCTTCGGGTATGCTTGTAGCCTCTTCCATTTTCTTTTTGAGCAATTAACGCGCTTCCTGCAAAACTCCTAGAGTTTTCTAAGAGTTTTTTTGTTTTTCCGAAATTATTCACTCAGTCTCCGCCCTTGTAATTTTAACTGACGGAGCTTCTTTTCAAGCCGAGCCGCGGCAGTTCCCCTTCTTTTTGCTGTGTTCTATTTTTGCTGCTGCTTATGGATACTGTCGTCTAACCAATTTATTCTATGACACTTATTGAATCTCTGTGTGCGATATTGGGAAGATGAAACTAGATCAGTTCTACAACATAAGACATCACTACAACGATCCAATAAACTTGATGTCTGACTATTGGCTCGTTTCATTTAAATCGTGAAGATAGTAGCAGTAGTCACCAGTTGTTTGTTCTGCCATCCTTTAGTATAGTGCAACACAGTAAATCCAAGGTTTCAGAATTTACTACGTTGGGAACAAATTTTGGCTTTTTTGCATTTACAACTACAACGTTTTTATCACATTCTTCGAGTTCAATTGTAGTTCTTTTTCTTGTTGACGTTTTCTCCTTAGAATGTATTTTGAGTTTAAGAAAATACCCTATATCAACCCCATTGGGTTAATGAGTGGCATTGCAATCGCAGGATTGATTAGTGTAACTGCGTAGCAAACCGGTCGAATGAAACACACGTACAACACAAAATACGTTTTTCGATCCCACAAAAACAGTCATCAAACAGATACTTACTTCCCTGGCAACCTGCCAGATATGTTTTTCTTCGCTACCAAAGTAATTAATAATTAGGTGCCAGTGGTGCCACTATTGTTCCTATTTCCAGTCCACTTTTCAAAACTCTATTATCTCTGGTATATATACAGCTTCGTGTCCCAGGACATCTTCTCTTCCTGTTATCGTTTTTCACGACTGCCTTAAAATTGGGGTGTTCTTGCTAAGTTCCAGGTAATAATTGCTGAACAGCCGTTCTATTCTTGTAGGTCTTTACCTATTGACTTTAACTCTCTGACTATGCAAATCTTTGGGCTTATCAATCAGTTCCTGCTGTTGGCAATATGTAATCCATGATCGGTCCTGTAGTTTAAGTGCAGTCGGGTACAAGGTGTTGCAATTCCTTATTGTGAAATTCATTTTTACAAAATCTAAAAATGGGGTCCGTAAATCTTCACCCTCCTGAATTTTGCCAGGAGGTACCTTAATTGGTACATCTTCGGTGAAGAACAATCTCTCTACGACATGGACCATAACGCAGTTAGCGCACTACGGACATAAAGTACTCATTCGCTCATTCGGCATGCAATCTCTGAGCACTTTGTTGATTTACAAAAGGTTGCTGTTAGTTTCTGCTGATTGGTTTAATAAAAGTTATAGCTCTCTGCAATTTTTCTTTATGACCGTTTAATAACACTGTTTGTGTCAATGTTTCAAACATGTGTTGGAAATGCCACACAAATAGTAAATCTAGTTTTTTGTCCTTGAGATCTGTCTCAGATTTTTTGGATCGGTACGAAGATACGGTCTGTGGTCCTCAATGTTTCGTTTGTGTAAATTAAATTTCTGTGATTTGTTTCAAAACACTGGATACTCTCTATCTCCTTTGTCTTGATTTTTAACTGAAGGACTAAAATTGTTTAACATCTAAGTTGCTTGTTAAGTGCCAGTTCTTGTTACTGCTGCCTAATTTTGCTGTTGTGGAATTTAAAAATTGTTCTGTCGTAAAATTATTCTTCTTTATTTTGTTTAAGCAAATAATGTACCGAAACAAATTTGAATGTGTTTCATTGCCATAACAATGTCAGCTTTGTTTCAGAAAAATATTGAAAAACGATGTTCTTTCAGTGTTTCACTAGTTTCAATGAACGCGAGTGAGAGAAAAATTTCAGCAGTTATCAAGTTATCTCTTTTTGGATTTTTTTTACCAATTGGTTTTATGCAGTTCAAGGAGTAGACATATTTCGCTCCTTTCTCATCTTCCCTTTTCATGAATTTTTTTGATACTCTCTGGAAAAATTTTGTTCCATCGGTTAGCATCCGTTTCATTAAGGATTCCTTTGGTGCCACTGAGCTCAAAGTCACCTTGACCAGGTAACCGCGAAATGCGTCCATGCAATAGGTTTTATTAGACTGATTCCTTTTTTTGGTTAAAATTTAGAGATTACTTGAGTACAGTAACAGTATTTATGTGGCTTCGTATATATACGTTTTAAAATTATTCATGCCTCTCTCAGAGTGGGTGAACGTTCCTTGGTCCTCTTATTTGCTCCTCTTGGTTTTTTATGCTTTGCATATGGTCAGTTCTATCATTGCGGATTTCTGTGTTTAAAAATTGTTCTCAAAAATGCCCCACAATCTCTAAGAATGTAAGAAACCTACTTTTCTAAGCAAGTGGAGATGCTTTTACTTCAGTTTTTTTTTGGATATGAGTTCCACAACTTCAGAGCTTTGTTGAGTCAATTTTTTTAAAAAAAATGTGGTTTTCAATTTTTTCTTTTGAACCGGTATCATTAAACAAGAAATGTTTTGTTTTCCGTGGTCCTGTTTTTCCCGAAGCACTTCCTGTTAGATATCATCGTTCCTCATTTCCCTAAAGTTTTGCGAAACTTAGACTGTGGATCTGTTCACAAATTCTTAATTTTCACTCCATCCAGCTGTTTCAGCCAGAGTATTCCAAATCCGCTGTTCGGTTACTTTGGGAACAGGCATCCTTGTGCTTTTGCTTTTGTTTTTTGTGTTAGAAAATATTGATTTGCTTGCATTCCCACCTCGTGGTGTTTCGAAAAGTTCTGTCTCTATTTTTTGTTTCCTACCTGCCCCATTGTGACTTCGAGTTAAAG
This sequence comes from Convolutriloba macropyga, assembly GCF_964194025.1. Classification (NCBI taxonomy): domain Eukaryota; kingdom Metazoa; phylum Xenacoelomorpha; order Acoela; family Convolutidae; genus Convolutriloba; species Convolutriloba macropyga. The sequence continues at coordinate 32,418,567 of NC_134476.1, read as the reverse complement.
GGGTGTCTTGACTATTATGTCTTTCAGTAGTATTTTTTCTTTTGTATGTGCCATTCAAATTTGAATTGCCTACTTCCATTTCAACAAAGTCGTTGTCCTCACTAACATTGTTTTGAGTTTTTTTTTTTCAAACCTTGACTTCTTGATTTCTTTTTTATTTGTGGTAATATTTCGACTGTTAGGACGTTTGTGTCGGTCGTAGTGGACACTTCGTTCTTTTTTGTTTTCCCAAATTCATTATGAGTATTTCTAAGAGTTTTTTGTTTTTCAGAAATTAATCACTCAGTCTCCGCCCTTGTAATTTTAACTGACGGAGCTTCTTTTCAAGCTGAGCCGCGGCAGTTCCCCTTCTTTTTGCTGTGTTCTATTTTTGCTGCTGCTTATGGATACTGTCGTCTAACCAAATTATTCTATGACACTTATTGGAGCTCTGTGTGCGATATTGGGAAGATGAAACTAGATCAGTTCTACAACATAAGACATCACTACAACGATCCAATAAACTTGATGTCTGACTATTGGCTCGTTTCATTTAAATCGTGAAGATAGTAGCAGTAGTCACCAGTTGTTTGTTCTGCCATCCTTTAGTATAGTGTAACACACTAAATCCAAATTATCAGAATTTACTACGTCGGGCACAAATTAGGCTTTTTTGCATTTACAACTACAACGTTTTTATCACATTCTTCGAGTTCAATTGTAGTTCTTTTTCTTGTTGACGTTGTCTCCTTAGAATGTATTCTGAGATTAAGAAAATACCCTATATCAACCCCATTGGGTTAATGAGTGGCACTGCAATCACAGGATTGATTATTGTCACTGCGTAGCAAGCCGGTCGAATCAAACACAGGTACAACACAAAATACGTTTTTCAATCCCACAAAAACGGTCATCAAACGGATACTTAATTCCCTGGCAACCTGCCAGATATGTTTTTCTTCGCTACCAAAGTAATTAATAAATAGGTGCCAGTGGTGTCACTATTGTTCCTATTTCCAGTCCATTTTTCAATACTCTAGTATCTCTGGTATATATACAGATTCGTGTCCCTGGACATCATCTTTTCCTGTTGTCGTTTTTCTCGACCGCCTTAAAATTGAGGTGTTCTCTCTAAGTTCTAGGTAATAATTGCTGAACAGTTCTTCTATTGTTGTAGGTCTTTACTTATTGACGTTAACTCTGTGACTATGCAAATCTTTGGGCTTATCAATCAGTGCCTGCTGTTGGCAATATGTAATCCATGATCGTTCCTGTAGTTTAAGTGCAGTCGGGTACAAAGTGTTGCAATTCGTTATTGTGAAATTTTTTTTTCAAAATCTAGAAATGTGATCCGTAAATCTTCACTCTCCTGAATTTTGCCAGGAGGTACCTTAACTGGTACATCTTCGGTGAAGAACAATCTCTCTACGACATGGACCATAACGCAGTTAGCGCACTACGGACATAAAGTACTTGTTCGCTCATTCGGCGTGCAATCTCTGAGCACTTTGTTGAATTACGAAAACTGCTTTGAGTTTCCGCTGATTGGTTTAATAAAAGTTATAGCTCTCTGCAAATTTTCGTTTTGACCGTTTAATAACACTGTTTGTGTCAATGTTTCAAACATGTGTTGGAAATGCCACACAAATAGTAAATCTAGTTTCTTGTCCTTGAGATCTGTTGCAGATTTTTTGATCGGTACGAACATATGGTCTGTGGTCTTCAATGTTTCGTTTGTGTAAAATAAATTTCTGTTATTTGTTTCAGAAAACTGGATACTCTCTATTTCCTTTGTCTTGCTTTTTAACTGAACGACTAAAATTGTTTGACAACTAAGTTGCTCGTTAAGTGCCAGTTCTTGTCATTGCTGCCTATTTTTGCTGTTGTGGAATTTAAAAATTTCTCTCTTTTAAAATTATTCTTCTTTATTTTGTTTAAGCAAATAGTGTACCGAAACAAATTTGAATATGTTTCATTGCCATAACAAAGTCAGTTTTTGTTTCAGAAAATTATTGAAAAACGATGTTCTTTCAGTGTTTCACTAGTTTCAATGAACGCGAGTGAGAGAAAAATTTCAGCAGTTATCAAGTTATCTCTTTTTGGATTTTTTTTACCAATTGGTTTTATGCAGTTCAAGGAGTAGACATATTTCGCTCCTTTCTCATCTTCACTTTTCATGAATTTTTTTGATACTCTCTGGAAAAATTTTGTTCCATCGGTTAGCATCCGTTTCTTTAAGGATTCCTTTGGTGCCACTGAGCTCAAAGTCACCTTGACCAGGTAACCGCGAAATGCGTCCATGCAATAGGTTTTATTAGACTGATTCCTTTTTTTGGTTAAAATTTAGAGATTACTTGAGTACAGTAACAGTATATATGTGGCTTCGTATATATACGTTCTAAAATTATTCATGCCTCTCTCAGAGTGGGTGAACGTTCCTTGTTCCTCTTGTTTGCTCCTCTTGGTTTTTTATGCTTTGCATATGGTCAGTTCTATCATTGCGGATTTCTGTGTTTAAAAATTGTTCTCAAAAAGGCCCCACAATCTCTAAGAATGTAAGAAACCTACTTTTCTAACCAAGTGGAGATGCTTTTACTTCAGTTTTTTTTGGATATGAGTTCCACAACTTCAGAGCTTTTTTCGAGTCAATTTTTTAAAAAAAATGTGGTTTTCAATTTTTTCTTTTGAATCGGTATCATTAAACAAGAAATGTTTTGTTTTCCGTGGTCCTGTTATTCCCGAAGCACTTCCTGTTAGATATCATCGTTCCCTAGTTCCCTAACGTTTTGCGAAACAGAGACTGTGGATCTGTTTGCAAATTCTTCATTTTCACTCCAACCAGCTGTTTCAGCCAGACTATTCCAAATCCGCTGTTCGGTTACTTTGGGAACAGGCATCCTTGTGCTTTTGCTTTTGTTTTTTGTGTTAGAAAATATTGATTTGCTTGCATTCCCACCTCGTGGTTTTTGAAAATGTTCTGTCTCTATTTTTTGTTTCCTAACTGCCCCATTGTGACTTCGAGTTAAAGGGGTGTCTTGACTATTATGTCTTTCAGTAGTATTTTCTCTTTTGTATGTTCCATTCAAATTTGAATTGCCTACTTCCATTTCCACAAGGTCGTTGTCCTCACTAACATCGTTTTGTGTTTTTTTGTTCAAACCTTGACTTCTTGATTTCTTTTTTATTTGTGGTAATACTTCGAATGTTAGGACGTTTGTGTCGGTCATAGTGGACATTTCGTTCGTTTTTGTTTTCCCAAATTCATTAGCGACGATACAAAAGTTCTATATTTCACCTATAATTCGTGGATAGACACTAAATACATGTAAAAAAAGATTCCAATTTTTTGTCTGTCAGGGTTTTTGTGGTGTGCTTGAACACCATCACTGGGTCAGTTTGGTGGTATTGCGGACCAAACGTGTTGTTGTCACGTTTTCTGTCTTTCCTGAACCATTTTCAAGCTTTCCCCGCCAATTCATTGCAACACTCCATTTCATGTTTCAAACAACCAATGTAATGGATATTGGAAAAATATCAGTTTTCATCTGGAGAGTCAATTCTGTCATCTGTTCATGGCAGTGGCCAAGTGGTTTCCTCGATTTGTTTGCTAAGGCCTCTGTAGTCCACAACTAATCTGTTAAATAGTCTGATAAACATAACTAGTCTGATAAATAATAGTTTTCCAGAAGCATAAATCAAAAGTTTGCGTCCTTTAACAATTTTCAATTCAGTTTTTTCTTGCAACTTCACTTGATTTGCTTCCAAAAAATGGACAAAAATTATCAGAGTTCCGACAAATGTTTTGTTTCTATCAATTATGCATCAATTCATATACTTAAATTTCAAAACAGTGGATCAAGCGCTGTTTCTTGTTCTTAGGCAACTTCTTTTTCCTTCCGACCTGCAGGAATATGAGTCTATTATACACACCCGTTGAAATCTTAAAAAAAAATGTTCTTTTTTTACAGTGAGTTCTGGGTAGAACGAATTGATGAGCTTGTGCTGCGATATTGAACCAAAACATTTGGAATGTGGTTTGATTGCAGCCATTTATGTCTCTTTGGGAACTCTGTTGCCCTTCTGAACAATTCTTCAAAGTACGATAATGCGTCATGCATCGGGAAATTGATTTGAAGCCAAATTGAAGAAGTTTCAGAGTTTGTTGTGACGCACCTACTGTTGGAAATCATTAGTGGAAGTTTTAAGCGTTAATAGCGAAGCACTTACTGAGTAAATTTATAACTTCTCACGTACTTATAAAGGTTCTTGCATAGTGTGGTTCTGGTGGATACAATAAAAACACAATTAACTAGTAACAGTCTTTATTTGAGCTCTCTATTTTTCAACTGATTCTCAGGCTGTTATAGCGGTGTTCTGGTTTCGATGATTTTGCAGGCTTGTACTTCGATCTGTTATGGTCCTTTGTAAATATTATCTGATCTTCAAATTGGGCTATTTCTGGCTTTTGTACGTTTTTTGATGTTATTAAAAACAATTCTTTTTACAGCCTCAAGTTCGAGTTACACAAATTCATCTTTATCGACTTGGAAAGGTAAGAAAATTTTCTTTGCGTACGTAATATCTTTATCAGCAATCTGTCATTGTGCAGTAGCTTTCAATAGACATAAACAAAGTTGTTGTTTTTGTTGTAGCCCAGGGGGAACGCATTGGCTTCCAGATTCCAAGGAACGCTGCAGCAGTCACCGGATCTGTCCACAGGGCTGTTACGTCTAGACTCGTTGGCTTCCTCTTGCAATTGAAAAGATGTCGAGTGTCGTGCGGGCTTTCTTGCAATCTGGACACTCATCTTTTACATTTGGGTCGAGGCGATTTTGGTACGAGTTTAGCATTCTTGAGTAGCCCGCTCTGAGTTGTGCTAATTTTGTCCTCGCTTTTCGCGCAAGATTTCGTTTTTCATCTGCAATTGGAGACGGGATGTCATTGAGCAGTTTGTTGGTTTTTCCGGCGTGGATCATCTGGCGTACGCTTCTTGTGTGGAGAACAAGGTTGCCGCGTTTCATCCATTTTGGGTGCTCAAGTTCTGTTGCATCACTTACTACCTCCGAGTGCTCCATGGCTAACGCTCTTCTCATCTCTCTTTCTCCTTGTTGAAACACAGGGCCATGGTTAGGACGGTGCGGTGATTGAGACATAAGTAAATAGTGCTTTGATAGTAGTTGACAATGCTGTTTGACTGGCATGACTTTGGATTCCCTGTGTAGGTCGTCCTGCATATTCGTCTTCAGGCATCCTGCCGCATTCCTGAGGGCTGCATTCTGACAACGCTGAAGTTTTAGCCAGTGAGATTCTGCCAACCCAGACGACCACACTGGTGCTGCATAATTCATGACTGCGCGACCAGTAGTTTTGTAAGTAGTGACGAAGAGCTCCTTATACTTTCCCCAGTTGCTTCCAGCTAGGGCTGAGAGCATGTTGTTTCTTTTCCTGACCTTCCCCATAATCACATTGGCATGCTTGCCAAACCGGTACATCGGGTCGAAAGTTAGTCCCAGCACTTTGGGGTGCTTTTCTGTTGAGACTTGGGAGCCTCCCATACGGATATTGAGGATGCAGCTGACTTCTTTGCTTGATGTCAAGAATAGGGTTGCCGAGGATTTCCCTGGTGATAGCTCAAGTTTGTTGTCTTCGAACCATTTGAGCAGCGTTCCCAGGTATTGGTTGATTTTGAATTCGAGATCCGCTATGATTGAACCAGATGCGAGAACAGTGCAGTCGTCCGCGTAGCTCACGAGTTTGATGTCTCCGGGGGGCAACGGTGCGGTGGCCATGTAGATGTTGAAAAGACATGGCGAAAATACACCGCCTTGCGGCACACCGGTTGTGACTTTACGCGCTTTTGACTGACTGTTCCTAAATTCTACTATTGCTTGGCTGCCGTGAAGGTAGCTCTTCAGCCATCTTTTCAGTACGGGGTCGATCTCTATCTCATTGACTTTGCAAACCAGTTTGTCGATACTGAGCGTATCAAGAGCCGCACGGAGATTGAGAGCAACCATTATGTTTCGATCCACCGGTGTCTTCTTGTTGAGACCTGCGCGGATATGCCCATCAATCTCACAGAGAGCTGAGGTTGTCGGTCTTCGTTTTCTGAAACCATGCTGATGTTCGGTATAGACAGCGCCTTCCATTACGGTCGGAAGTAGTGCCGTTTCCATCAAATTGATCATTGGCGACAGTATTGAGACTGGCCGGTAGCTCTTGGCCTCTTTCGGCGACTTTCCTTCTTTAAGGAGAGAAATCACTCTTGATTTCTTTTAGATGCTGGGTATGGTCGCATTCGCGAGGCTGCAATTGAACATGTTGGTGATAAACGCAACTGCTAAAGGGCCAAGCTTTTTCAGCATCAGGGGAGCAAGTTGGTCGGGACCCAAGGCTTTTGAGTTCTTTGTCCGCGCTATCGCCTGCTGCACCTCTACATTCATTAGTCGGATTTCACTGCTGACCTTGGAGAGGTATATGGCACTGAGAACTAGTTAAATTTGCTGCAGAGAACAGGAAATTTCAAATAAAAATTAAATTGATTTAAAAAACGAACATTTTCGAAGATTGCTTTCATTGTTAGGTTTAATTAAAACTGATTCACAACCGAATAAAATTTTTAACAAAGTATATGTATTTGTCATTGACTATTTCTTTCAAATTTCAAAAATTGATTTAGAGTAACAACAAATTTTTGAACAATATTTACAGTTAATATTTCTTTTACAACCTTTTAGTTGCATTAAATACGCCTAGAAAACTGAAAATTCATACGAAATTCCCGGCTAGTTGTTTTTCATTTCCTGAAAAGGAGTTTCTACACTCATTCCTATCTGTGCTGGGGTTAACAGAAATTCGAATAAACATGTACTAGAATGATTCTTGAATTTCCAAAGTCCATTTTTCTCAAATAATACTGCAATGTCAGAGAAGAATTAATTGTCAATTAGGATTTAAACTGATTTTAGAAAACGAACGTTTTCAAAAATTGCATTTATCGTCAGGTTCAACAATCGAATGAAATTATTTGCAAAGTATTTAAATTTGTCTTTGATTCCAGCGAAAGAATTCTAAGAAATGAGTTAAAATAGCAACAAATTTTTGAAGTATTTAACAGTTAAGATCATATTTACAACAGCTTATTTTCATTTATTACACAATAATTATTTGAATTTTTATTCCGGAATTATTAAAATTCCCGGTTATATTGTTTTCTATTCTTGATAAGAAGTTTTTACTTTCTTTCATATCTTTTGGTATCCTTTACTTGTTGGGGTTGAAAAAATTTCGAATTAACATGTACCACAAAAAATTGTAAATTTCCAAAGTCCATTTTTTGCATATGAACTGGTACTTCAATGTAAATTCCCTTTTTCGGTACTCGTCACGCGTATCCAATTGCGGTGTCAGCTTTTTGATTTAGATAGCTTTTATTGTCATCAGTTTTTCAACCACGCAACATGAATCCAGAATCTCCCATTCAATGTTATTCGCTGTACTTCGACATTCAACAAGCTGTTGTCCAGCAAGGGAACCTTTCTTTTAATGCTCAGAAATACTAGTGGTAACATGTCAGCTGGTTTAGCCAGTATAGATTGAACTAAATTCTTTACACGTAAATTTATATACCACATGCGGTTTCAGATTTTTGTCAAAAGCTAATTTCAGTGTGGGCAAGCAAGTTCTGAAATTTTTGTGAAAATGATTTGAATATCAGACATTTCTTCACTTTACTTGCAAAAGCTTGAGTGATGTGTCCTATGTATTGATGAAAAATTATCGGTTTAAGCTCATTTTTGTTGAGACTTTTAATTGTTTTGATATGTTGTTCAATTTTGTATGACTTTGGTGTAACCTATACCTTCGTGACTAATCTATCCAAGTTCTCATCAACAATACTGGAAGACCACTCAGTTGAATACTAATTTTCAGTCCAGATCTCCTGGTTTTTCTTCAGAGCTATATCAAAGGATAACAATTCACTAGTTGCACTGAGAATTCGATGTCCCGTCCCTTGAGTTCGATTTTTCTTAGGTTGTATCGGTTCATGGCTACGGAATTAGGATTATGACGGTATAAATCGATTTTTGATACCAATAACAGCTAATTTTTTTCATCTTTAACGTTAAAGTTGAGATCTAGGAACGCCAGATCTCCATTGCCGTTGGGTGTCTCAAGATTGAATTGTAAGTTTTTGGTGAAGAGAATTTGCATACTCAAGGTAATCTAGAGGGTTCCATTTGACATCGCACACTATGTCATCCAATTACCTCTTGAAGAATTTTAATTCCTGAGTCTCCTCTGTTGTACCTTTATGTGCAGAAAAGGAACGGCGTTGTGCATGAAACCAGTTTTTGCACGATCCGCACTCGACTCTTTTCCCTCGGAAAGTAACGAGTCGGTTAAAATCAATGCATTTTCCTTTCATGTCAGGAGTTTTGTTCTCCCTTGCTGAATTTTATTTCCGCAAGGATTTTTCAAAATATTTCATCCGCAATTTTGCCAAAATTGCAGCTAGCTAAACCTTCCAATAGAGTGTACTAATTTTTATTACACTGAAAGTGAACATTCGTTACAGCTAGTCTCAAAAGGCTCATCATCGCTGACTTTGGAATCTCAGGAACCTCGTCACTAGAGTACAGTTCTTTAAGCGCAATTTCAATGGCCTCCTCAACCGCTACATTGGTTTAAAAAAACTTTCAACATTGAGAGATACTACTAGCTCATCTTACTCTAATTTGTTTGCCTCTAAAGCGGCTCTGACATCTTTCGAATTTGTCTCAATATTTGCATTTGTTTACTTCTGGAAAATTAGAGACAAATTTATTGAGGTTCTCGTAACTGCTACCGGGTATTAACTGAACAGGCCGAAGCGGCGTACCGTTTTTATGTATTTGAGCCAGTCTACAAAGCTGCGATCCAGCTGCCCTGAGCCTGTGATAAATCTTTTTTCTTGTTTCAATAATTGATGCAAACTGCTATCTATTAGTTTCTCAGATTTTATGGTTAAATCGTCACCTTCTCTTTTACGAGCCTCAAACTAACTGGTAGTAATGATTTCATTTAGTTTATTGAGCATGTTGTCTCTTTCATTACACAAAAACGACACCCTGTATCAAATGGTACAGCTAGTAGTTTTTGATCTTTCACAAAAACACGAATTTTTTAACACCTCTTTACATTGGTGTTTCACGTACATTTTTGGCGTACCAGTTTGCCGACGATGCTATTTCACCTAATTTTTCGCAATCAGTTTTGTCCAATGACCAATGTCAATTCACACCCCCGGTACTCCTCGCGCGTATATAGTTACAGTTTTATTTTTTTGATGCTGACCGCTTCAATTGTCATTAGTTTTTCAACCCCGCGACTTGCAGCAAAAATGTCTGATTCAAAATTATGCGCTGTACCACAAAATTCAAAGAGTTATTTTCCAAAGTGGAGTCTTTCATTTGATGTTCCGGATTTCTTGTGGTAACATGTCCGCTGGTTTGGCCATTATAGATTCATTTCCATGCATTACATGTTACTATATACCACAGGGGATTTCAAATTCGTATCAAAGAATGATTTCAGAGTGGGCAAGCAAGTTCTTAATTTCGTTGTGAAAATGATTTGAATGTCACACAATTTCTTCTGTGTATTCGCAAAATTTCTTTTAATCTAAATTTGAATTAATTTTTTGCAATTAGTAGTAGTAGTAGATAGGCTTTAGGACGAGCCTAGGGGTGAAATTAACCCTTCAGTTTTCAGCTGGCACAATTTTATTGGCAGGGTTACAGGAGCCACAGAGACAGAGAGTTCGCCAGGTGCAGACTTCCATCTCATTGTAGCTCCTATCGAAGAATTGATGACAGATCTTTGTCATTCTAGACTTTGTCAACTCATTTCCTAAGTATGTGCTTGTTAAGGATATTCATAAGTCGCGCAGTGTCAAAAATTTTTTATCGGTCTTCTTCAGCCTGTTAAAAGGAACTTTGAAGTTTTCGTTTTGCCGCGCTTCTAATAATCTGGATTTAGGTTTGTCGTTCGAATCTAGAGCATACTTGTCTTGACATGTTGCGTTGAAGAATAGAATATCATGTAGTTCAAGATACAACGATGTAGGCAGTATGTTGAGTTTTAGTTTTCGCTGTTTGTAGTAAGCATCTTTTCCCCACATCCATACAGTGGCTTCGCGTTGCATTCTTTCAAGCGACTTCAGGTCAGTTTTTGATGCGTACCAGACCTGGGAAGCGTAGGTCAGAACAGGCACTACGTAACCAACGTACACATTCAGTTTTGTGGCGGGATTGGCTTTGTGTGAACAGTTTCTTTTCAAGAACCAGAAGACTCGCCAGGCCTTGATTGTTCTTCGAGAGCAATTATGACTCCAGGACAGATTTCTAGATATGATTACTCCAAGATCCTTTTGTTGAGACACCGCATCGATCGAATCGCTGGATTCGCATGAGGCGCTTCCTTTCAGACAAAGTTTTTTTTGCTTTTCTCGACTTTAAGGGACATGTGGTTGTCTTCACTCCAGGTTTGAATCTTTTCCACAAGCCAAGTGGCGTCAGTTTTGCTCTCCATGAAGTCGTCAGCATAGCCATACGGTGAATAATTAGGGATATTTGAGATTTTATTTAGGTAAAAACATCACGTAACTATGAGGCAAAGAATAGGTGCCTGACAGTTGTCTTTCAAAATTTGCCGAAATGTGGGAATGCAAATTTTTCTCATTTTTTTTCGGAGAAAAACATTAAACTCTGATATAGGACTGTTGTTCGTAACATCTATAGGACCGCATTTTCTAGCAGTGGTGTAACATCTGCCATTTTTAGTTGTTTTGCAAAAATGCTTTAATGCTTCAAAATGGAAATTAGATTATAACTAAAACTTTAATGATACTTGAAGGAATACATATTTTTTCAAATCATGCATGCATTCATATTTTAACCTGCAGAGAAGAATTCTCAATCAAAAATTAATTTGATTTAAAAAAACGAACGTTTTTGAACATTGCGTTCATCGTCAGGTTTAACGATCAAATAAAATCATTTACAAAGTGTATAAACTTGTCTTAGACTATGAATTCTAAGAAATGAGTTAAAATAACAACGAGTTTTTGAAATTATTTACAGTTAATATCTTATTTACAACATTTTATTACATTAATTACATCAAAATTAATGCAATCTTTATTCCGGAGTTTTTGAAAATCCCTGGTGTATTGTTTATTTTAACCATGGAGTCAAATCGAAAATGAGCAACGGGAAGATCTCGCGTTGATAATCGGACTCAAAGTTCGAAGACGTCAGTTACTTTAATTTAATTTAATTGGCAAATTTTTTATGCGTGAAAGCCTGCTGTGGTACTGGGCCTAACCATTTTTTCTTTCTAGCGAAGAGATTAGTTGGGAACAACTGCTACCAATTACGTATCGAGCTACCGCTCATTCAGCAGCTGATTGCAGAAGCCGGACTGTGATATCCAAATCATAACTAAGTAAATTTTTTTCAGATATGGGTACTTGCACATCATTCTCGAAGTTCTCCATTTTCCTCATCAATTTTTTGTTCTGGGTAACTATTGTTTTTGATTTTAGCTCGCAATCATGTTTTTGATTAATATTTCGTCTTGCAATTATAGTTGATTGCGGGTGGTCTTCTTTTCATTTGCACGTGGATAATCCTTCAGTATTTCTCCACCAGTTGTGAGTTTGCAAACTTCTATCTCCTCATTCCACTTGCTGTTATCGGGATAGTGGGCGTTCTGCTGTTTCTAAATTCGTTTGTGGGTTGCTGTGGAGCAGTAAGAGAAAGCAAATGCTGTCTTTCAATTGTAAGTAATTTTTTGGCTTATTGTCCACCAAAATGCTAGCTTCAATATGGTATATAAATTTCAGTTTCATAAACTACTAATCACTAAGTTAACGCATACTTAAACTCAGATGTGTAGAAAATTTAATCAACGTTTCTTGCATATACAGTAGCATAACTGTTAAAAGTATGTTTTTGTTCGCTGTTTCAGTTTTTCGTCCTTACCTTCACAGTTCTGTGCCTTGAAGTCACCGCTGCAGTTTTGGCATTCGTCTTCCAAGATACAGTAAGCGAAGGATTCAGTTTCGATTTATATTCTTTTGTTTTCAAATTTTGGAAATTTTGAAAATTATCGGGAATTCAATCGGGACAGAACTCGCGAAAAAAAATGAAGAGCTAATTATGGAACTAGTCGCTGATCCGCAGAGATCTCTAAAACTTGTTCCAAAAAGTGGCTGCGTATGCTGTCAGGGATTTTCACGAATTTATTGATTAGATCTGAGTTTTTACAAGCTGTTTGTCTCTCTTAAGAGAAATATTTTTTATAGAATAGTAGCAGCGCAAATAATGATAGCTTGTGTTATATTAGTGACATCAAAAAGTTTTATATAATATAATAATAATAACTAAAGATTTAGAGCTTGATCTCTCGGGTTTTCACCCTTTTTACAGCTCAGTTTTAAAGTTTTTCACTCATATTGCAGTTTCTACATCTGCATATCACTCTCCAACTGCATTTGTTTTCTTCCGAGTAGTGTTTCCTGAAAAAAATCCAATACATTTTTTGCAGAGTAGTTACGTTCAACTCGTTCCCGTATTCGCGGAAGAATCTTGAAACATAGTTGAAGAGTAATTTCGTTCTTCGAAAAAAGTTGTCATCTGTTTTATTTATACTTTACAGAGGACAAAAATGTTATCACTCAGATGCTGTTGTTTTTTTGCCCACCTGTACAAAAGCTATGAATATAATGAGAGGCAATCATGGCTTTGGAGAAATTAATTGAAATTGAATTAATTTGCAATTAATTGGGTTACATGACAAAATACCCAATGCCAGAATACCCAATGTGCCAAAATACCCAATGCCATTATACCCAATTTATTCCCTTTGATCTTTTCGTTCAATAATCCGATTACAAATTAGCACTCAAATCTACAAGCATGTTTTCTCGTAATTAAGTTGCTAGTTTAATCCCATGTTTGGTTGTGATAGTTTCATATCAAGTCCCATGGGCCGCTGAGGCATGGCCATGGCCCTCGAGGCATGGCCAAACGCACTAACTAAATATTATGCTAAATAATCGTTGTGATAGTTTCAACGTTAGAATAAAATATTGGGTATATTTTGGGTATTTTGTCACATTGGGTATTTTGTCTTGACACCAATTAATTGATTGCAATAATTGGCTTGTGACCATATTTTAATTGCAATTATTGATTGGAACGATCCAATTAATTGCCAATAATTGGAGAAATTTTAAAGAACAGCCTAACAGGTCGCAAACCTAAGGGAAAATTCCCGTAATGAGGAATTTCTGTTTCAAATAGAATAGAATTCGACAGATTTTTGAGCAAAGTGTTATTGTTCATGATGAATTAATGAGTGCAAGAAATGGTATAGACATCTATGCATATTTTTGATTTTCCAAAACCTTTGGTTTCGACCAAAGGTAGACAATTGATAGGAAGTTATTTTTAATTGATCAGAATTTGCAAATATTGCAATAATTGATTAGTTTGACCAGTTAAGTTAATTGATTGTTCACATTTTTCTATTCAATTAATTGCTATACTGTTTGTCCAAATCCTTGGAAGCAAATGTGTTTTGTATCTGGATTTCAAGAAGGACTTTGATAGTTTACATTCCACATCGGTTTTTACTGAGTAGAGTAGAAAATACTGGTCTGGGGTGAAATTTCTGAAAATCATTTCAATCAATCTTACGAACCGAAAAGAACATGAAATTAAACGCAGGAAAATCAGAGACTTTAGTCTCCCATTCGCTCTTTATAACCTGTATTAGCCATCCTGATTCATCCTGATAAAGCGCATAATAATTGTAGCAAAGGAACCCATTTTTCTAAATAAAACAGCAGGTCAATTGAAAAGTGGTCCATTGAGAACAATCTGTACCTGCATATAAGTATAAAATTAAATGCCCTCATCGCCCGATCAAAGTAGTAAAAACGCATCCGAAGCAAAACTAACCAAGAAAAAGAAAAAAAAAAGGCTCGAGATAAAATCGGCTCTGAAAAATGATCTAGACAATGCTCGCAAATTCAAACTGGTAAGTGAAGGTTGAGAAGCATACTACTCTCTGAAAAGTAGTGTTCCAGTGTTTTCCGGCTGTAGTATGAAAGTGAATGCATGTACTTGCTTTATTAATAGCCGCCGTCATCTTCTAAAACGGCTATTGTTTAGGCGCTCTCCTTTTTTTCAATTCAAAGAATTTGAATTGTATTGGGGCGCTATCTTTTTTTAAGATCTGTTCACACATTTTCATGATATTTGAAGTCTTAAGTTAAATTGGAGTAGTGATTCTGGTCACGCCGAAACAGGAAGTGGAGCGAAAAGGCGAGTGGTTTTGCGGCTTGAAAGTTTTGCGCTCTAATTTTAAAGTAGAGTGAGAAAACGGTGTTTGAACAAAAATTCGCTCTCTCGCTGGTGGTTTTTTTGTTCACATGCGCCATTTTCCTTTTGATTTTTACAGTTTTTTCGATTTTGTGGATCGGATTTTTTTTCTTAGTGGTTTTCCCAATCCATTCGTAGTTCATTCTAGGCCTAGTTTTTTGTTTGAACCAAATTTCCTAGTGGTTTTTTGTTCACATGCAGCATTTTGATATTGATTTTCTGGTTTTTTTTTAAATTTTTCCTTCTGATTTTTTTAAGAAATGGTTTCCCAATTCACTCACAGTCCGTTCTAGGTCTAGTTTTTAGTTTAGTCAATGAAAATTTAATTCGCTTTACCTTTTGATTTTCACGTTTGACTTCTGACTTACTTTCACGTTTGACTTCTGACTTCACTCACTGTTGCAACTGAATGGGTTTTAAATTATTTCAAGCGTTGAGTTACGTAATTCAGTGAATACGGTCTATTTCAGAAGAGCAAAATCAAAAGAAACTGGATAAACCGATAAATCCCGGTCATTAAGTCTTTTTGAATTAGGTTATCAAAGTTCATAAGAGCGATTGCTAGCTGATATTAGTATTAAGCTTAATACCCTTCAGTAGCTTAATACCCTACTTAAGCTGAAGTAAGTATGGGTTTAAAATCTAACTGAAACAGCACACTGAATTAGAACAATTTTTGAAACTTAGGAAAATTTTTTGTCAATTTCTATCTCTTGTTTTCTGTTTCAATCCCGATGTGCGTCTAGCGCGTCAACGGCGGCTATTTTCCGACAATTTGCTGGCTATGTTGATAGTGCTAATCTGGTGCGAAACCCAGATCTCTGCCAAATAAATCAGAAATGAAAGATGTCCAACAGTGAAGAAAAAATAACAGCGTTCGTAATGAAATCATGGGATACTACTTACGAGACCAGCATATTTGTGTTCAGCTTAATGAGCTTTGGTCGGGACAATCTTCATACAAGGTAAATTTGGCGTCAATTTACCGGCAATTGAAAGATCTGAATCAAATTGATAGCGAAAAGCCAAAAGCTAGACACCAGGAATGCTGATGAACATCTATGACACCCCAATTTTTAAACCCTGTTAGGAGATAATTTGCAAAAAAGGTTGTCGAGCTTCATAAAAAGTTGACGACCACTCTTATACTGGTTTTAGTTTGAAGATACAAGTTCAATATATATTCCTGGGCCTTTGTTCCATTGTAGCCTAATTGTTGTGATAAACTTATTAAATAGTTTCAGAGAACGAAGATGTCAGAGTCAAATGAAAAAGAACAGATGCCAGGACTTAGATACCATGACCAAACACCAGTTGCGAAAGCTGACAACAAGCGATTGCGAAGTGCCTTCAGTCCAACTGACGATAATGATAACAATGCTGAACTAAAAAAATACAATTCAAGAAGCCGTTGCATCAGCGATCCCGGGTATTGTGAAAATAATAGAAGAGCAGTTAATACAAAGCATCCAATCAGCGATAGATGAAAGGCTGAAAAAAGCAAAAGATGAGATAAAGAAGGAAGTTAATGAATCGATTTACTATGCTGAAGAAAGGTGCAATCTAAAAGCCAAATGTGAGAGCGAGCTTCTTGAATCTTACAACCGTCGCGAAAATGTTCGCATAATTGGATTACCCGAAGAAGTGTCAGATGACCCAGCAAAGAAGAATGTTGAGGACTACGATAGGACGATTGAAAAAGTTGTCGATTTTGCTTCAGCTCTAGAGTCGAGCATAACATCGGATGATATCTCAATAGCTCACCGGCTCCCAAATTTCAATGGGCAACAACCTCGTCATGTGATTGTTCGTTTCACCAGACGGGTAGCAAAAATCAATTTATTGAAGAGTAAGAAAAACGCAGCAAACTTTGATCAGTTGAAATATGTAAGAATTTTCGAAGATCTGACTGCAACTAGATTAAAGTTCTTCAATCTCATGAAAGAGGACATGAGAATTGAGAAAGTGTGGTCTAGAGAAGGAACTATTCATTATATTAAAAACGATGCTGCTGACAATAAAGTGTATAAGATTCATTCCTTATATGATGGTGGTCAAAAGTTAGGTTATGATTTTTATACTGTCCAAAGGTGCTTTAATTCGTCTGAGTCTAGAGTTTTTACTGAAACAAGTAAAGAAAGTGGATCATAATTTTGAAAAAGAAAATGGTGCTACAAAAAGTTCTTTAAATACTATTTCAATTCTTCATTTAAATGTAAGATCTATCAAGCCACACTTTGATAAGTTGGAAGCACTAGTACTTGGTCTTGAGTCTCCACCAGAAGTTTTATGTTTAACAGAAACATGGCTAAGTGAAAATGATAATTTTAATGGATATTTGATCAATGGCTACAACCAATTCTTTGTAAAAAACCGAGATTCCGGTCGTGGTGGTGGTGTTATGATTTAAGTTAAAAGCAACTGTAGCTTGATAAAAATTTTTGACCTCAACTTTGAGGAGGCTATTTTTTCGGAAATATCAAAAGATGGTTATAACTTTAAAGTGGGGGTTAATTATAATAAACCAAGAACCAATAAAAAAGATTTCCTAGAGAAATTTGATTGTTTCCTGGAGCGAAATTCTACCTGCCATACTCCAGTGATCATCTGTGGCGATTTCAATATAAATGTTTTGGAAGATAACTTAATTACAAAAAATTATCAGAACGCTATCGAATCAAACGGGTACTATTTGAGTCCAAAAGAGCCTACACGAGTGACACATTCTGCCTCTACATGTATAGACCATTTCGTGTACCAAAATATTGATGTAGATACGACTGAAGTACTGGAATATGAAGATTTATTTGATCATTTTCCTGTTTCTCTGAGATGGAGAATAAAAACTGAAACCAAACCACCACGGCCTGTTTCTTTTAGAGATACTTCTTTTCTGAAAAACCCTAAAACAGTATCAGACTTTAAATCCAGTTTACTGCAACGCTTAGGAGAATGCTTCGATGAAACTGCTAATGTCAATGATGATTTTAATCTGTTCGCCAATATATTTGCCAATGTTATTGATGACGTAGCCCCCATAATAAACTGTTCAAAAGCCACAACATCGCAACCAAAATGGTTTAACACCAGGTTAAAAAATCTAAGATCTCGGAAAAACAAGGCAAACAAAAATTGGAAACAAAATAAAGACCCCTTGATTTTAAAGAAATTTAAGGATCTACGTAATCAATTTAAAAGCAATTTAGTTAAGACAAAACAGCAATTTTACTTGAGGAAGTTTGATTCATGTATTGGAGACTCAAGACAGACGTATAAGCTTTGAAACGATATAAGTGGCAAGCATCTCAGTTCTTCGATCGTGCCTGCCCTCGACTCTTGTATAGAAAACTCGGCTCCTGAGATTGCCGAAAGTTTCAATAAATACTTCACCACAATTGCCCAAGAAGTCACCAAAACAATTAAACCCACCAATCTGCCAAAGGTACCGAAAGTTGAAAAGTCAATGTTTCTGTATGATGTAAGTGAAAGTGAAATCAAATCAATTATTGATAAATTGGACAATAAATCTTCTTCAGGGGATGACTATATCAGCAACTTAATTATAAATGCCTCATCTGATGCGGTGATTCCCTATCTGACTTATTTGGTAAATCTCTCATTTCAAAACGGCGAATTCCCCGAAGAGCTGCGTAAAGCGAAAGTTCTTCCACTTCATAAGGATGGACCTAAAACTTGTGAAAATAATTACAGGCCAATATCACTACTTATAGTTTGGAGTAAAATTTTTGAGAGGGCAATGTATGTAAGAATGTATGACTATCTTGAGCAGTTTTCTTTATTGTACCCCAAGCATTATGGTTTTCGATCGAAGCATTGTACCATTGATGCATTAGTGGAACTTGTTGAAAATATGTGAGTGAAGAATAAAAATATGATCAGCTTTTTCCTTGATCTACGAAAAGCTTTTGATACTCTAGACCATTCCACCCTGCTTTATAAACTAGAAAGCTATGGATTTAGAGGGCAATGCTTGAAATGGTTACAATCTTACCTTTCGAATCGGATCCAAAGGGTAGAAGTTAATAATATATCCTCTTCTTGGCAAAGTATAAATTGCGGTGTTCCACAAGGATCTATTCTTGGACCACTATTGTTTCTGATATACATAAATGACTTGCCATTTTCCTGTAAATCCCTACAAGTTTTACTATTTGCTGATGACACCAACCTAACTGCAATAAACAATGACGTGAAAGGTATAAAAGAGGACCTCTGTAACCTCAATGTTTGGCTAAATGCCAATAAGCTTGCAATTAACTTAACAAAAACTGTACAAATGAATTTAAAACCTAGTGCTTCCAACCCTGCTTTCAGCTTAAATCAAACTGTGATAAATTGTAAGCCTGTGTGTAAATATTTAGGTATTTATATTGATAATAAACTTTCGTTCCATTCACATGTTGATTATGTTACAAAGAGACTCGGTAAGCAGTGTGGAATCATTTCGAAATTGAGGCACTACGTGCCCCGGTTTCAAATAATAAACTATTATCATAGCAATGTTGCACCCATTATACAATATGGTATACTTGTATATGGTTGTTGTAGCTACAGTAGGCTAAATCCTATTTTCTCGCTGCAGAAAAAGTTTCTAAAGTTTGTCTATTTTCGTAACAGACGGGATCATTGCAATGATGTCTTCTTTTCAAATGAAATTTTAACAGTATATGAGTTACATGTATATGAATTGCTTAAATTCGTATTACGATCAGTTGCTGGATTGCTTCAACAAATATTTCCCAGCAATTTATTCAAAATGAAAGAAATCAAAAGATGCACCAGGTCTTCATCAAATCAGGTTTTATCTGAACCCATTGCTAGGACCAAAATAGAGAGGTTTTCTATAAAATACAGGGCCTCGAAACTCTTCAATCTCCTGCAAACCAACAATGTGTTGCCAGAAAATATTAGTAAGTGTAATGCAAAAGAAATTAAAAAAAATTATCATGAAATTAAAAAACGTACCTTTTACAAAACCAGGATTTGGTGAAACATATTTTTAATTTTTAGGAACCCAATATCTCAACCCGCTTGGCTGCATGCTACAGGACATCCAATTTTAGGCCCTGATTCTGGGTGAAAAGTTTGACCCCTCTAGCTCTTCTAGAATGCGAGATAATGCATTTTTTGTTATTTTTGTAAAAATTAAAAATTTCTAAAATGACTTAAAAAAATTTTAATCTTAATAATTTTAAAAAAAAAATTTTTTTCTCCCTCGCTCTTCATACTTTAGAATGGATAAGTAGTCAATGCCTCTTGAGTCTATGGTATCAAAAAGCTTACCTGGAAAGATAGACAACATTTAATTTGCAGATTTTTGGAAATTAAAATATTTTTAATTTTTGAGTTTTTTTTTCGTTTTTAATATTTCGTGAATAGCCACGGGTAGGACAAGGCGGATCGAACGATCCCGTTACCTATCCTTTCCGAGTCTCATTAACTTGTGCTGTGTTAATTTTACGTATTTACTGAGATTCTGCTAAATAAATTCTTTCTTTCTTTTTTTTTGTGGAAGCTATAATTGGCACTAGAAGTTCGCTCATCCGTACAATTAAGGTGTGGACACCATTCGATAACAATTGAACTTACTACTACTACCACCACCACCACCACTGAAGAGTATGCAAGTGGTCAGAGAATTTCTCAAAACTGGCAATTTTTCCATAACTGCTTGTGTAATCAAGGGTTCGTTCGTAACGGTTCTCTATATGGAATAATTCTGCAGAATCTTCGTACTGAGCAGCCTAAAAAGATCAAGTATTGTGAGTCGTTTGGTTGCACAGATTTTTATCTGACATCACGGCCCAATCTGTATGAATATGGACACGAATAGCTTGTAAAATTAGTGCGCTCTTACTAAATCATTACTGAATGAAGACGTTGTTACTTTTGAAAATTGCACCGTGAATCTGACCTTCGATTTCAATGTCAAAGCTCAATAATGCAAGAAAGAACATCAATATCTGCGATCCTGTTTTGCCAAGCGTTACCTATCACCTCCAGTATCTTGTTATGCAAAGTTAGTTTTCTTAAGGGTGACATAGTGCGTATTTTACTCTCTAAGTTTCGCCATAATCAGAATCGAAAAAGTCACCAGAGAGCGACTATTTGGATTTTAAACAATACTCATTTGACGTAGACCTATAGGTGGACAGTGTGGATCGTGGAAATCTTGTTCCATTAATTGAAGATTGGTACAACATCAAGTCACCTCTTAAGTTTAAGTCCACGAAGTGGACGAAAAACTAAGTTGTATCGAAGAGACCAAGGTAGAAGAACTTACCTGAGAATGGAGAAACGATGAAGCAATTTAAGCAATATAATTAATGCTTGAAAAAATTCTTTACTGAAAATAAAAACTAAAGTCTGCCTTTGCTTGAACTTTTTCAGCCCGTTTTGTGTGTTTTAGATCGTGAACACAGTGACCAACGACTGGAAAGATTCAGTCAATATGTACGGACCAGGATCTGCGTGCTCAGGATTTCTGGATATGGTCCAGTCCAATGTAAGTTTCAAAACGGTCATTCAGTTAAATTCTGTCCTTTAAAATTGCAACGCAAGCTGTATCTAAAACTGTCAAATATGTGAGTCCAAATTTTAAACGTGCAAAAATGCAGATGAAGATCAGGCAAGTGCATACAAGCATTAACATCAAGATGAATTCGTTGACCCTCGTTTCCTTGTCGGAGTTTCAAAATTCTTTATAAGATTCATCCGCAATCACTAGTCCAGAAAGCATAATATAGCTTTTCGACTATTTCGCTTTTTTACGTATGTTTCTAATGCCTTGGAGTCTTTTTCATGTCAAAAACGGGGCGGATTTTTTCAGAAACAGTTATATGACCTGTGGTCTTCTAGTCTTGGCCAAGAATAGTGCAGAAAATAGTGCATTGTGGGCTGAAATTGCAATGCTCTATTCCAATGTAATAACCGGATAAACCTCTCATTTGTTAATAGCCGCGTCAGAAATTCCAGGCGGCTATTATTGCGCTCCTAATTTTTTTTACTTTGTCTAACAGATTTTTGTGTCGTATTTGACTTTCAATGACTTCAGTGACTTCTACTGCTTTGCAGTTAAAATTTGTGTTCGTGACGTCATTTCTGATTTTAGGTCAATGGCGTGACTTACCTCACTCAAAAAATGACTTCTGAACTCACTTATGGAACTTTAAATTTTATGAACATTTACTAATTAAAGATCAATAGTGTGCATCTAAGTAGTGCCAAACTTATATGCCCTAATTCTTGAGTATTAGTCTTGAGTTTTTGATTTCGAAAATCAATTTTGAAAAAGCTCTTTTAGGGCTTTTTCCTTATAGACCGTATGTGTATCATAAAAATGACAGTACGTATCTAACCCAAAAAATCTAGTTGTCTAATAAAGGACTTTGGTCAATCTGCCTATCTTGTTTCTTTAGTTGTTTCAATTCATGGAAGGCCACAAGGGTCTATCGCGGCTATTTTCCGGCAATCTGCCGGCTATTTTTTATTAGTTGAAAGTGCTTTGACAGCTGTAAGTTAGTTTAATCAGATGTTATTGATCAAATGTGTCAATCTTGTCATTGAAGCATTCATTTTATTTCAAAGAAAACATCTTTGTGTAATTTGAAACATCAAACTTTGGTGCTATATTTGTACACGAATGCTTGACACTTGTTTGTTTCAGCTGACCTGCTGTGGTTGTAACGACTACACTGACTGGTTTAGTGAGGGAACAAATTGGAACTTTGACCACCCCAATAAGTTGCCCTGGTCATGCTGCGACATGTCAGAGAGAAAGACCGACTTTTCCGATAACTTCACGTACTGTGAGCTACCTTCACCCGCTAATGATGATCCAAATGCCACTGACCCACCAGTGCCTGAACACCTACAGGTACATAATTTTGACGATTGAACTGATTTTTAATTGCTCTCGAATGATTGTTTGAGAGCTGCTGACAAGGCCCTGATAGGCGAGTGGCTAATACCTCAGACGAGCTGAAGGTATCAGGCTCAGTTGGTCGGGGTTCGAACTCTACCTTCGTCTGATGTTTTTGCACCCATAAAAAAAGAATTTACGCCCCGCCTGTCATTCGATACCAAGTTTTCCGACGTTAGTCGGTTTATGTTTTAATTATTTTTACGAATTCGCTCTCGAATAAAATTCTATATATTAAAGGCTCGAGCTCTAAAGGGGAAAAATGCATGTTTAAGAGCCGCATTAAGGAGAGGTCAATGACCTAAAACTGGCCTGAAAGTATGCTCGCGTAAAGGGAGGATTTACTGTCCTGGGTACTACTACGTTGGAAGCATTTATTGTAAACGCGCGTTTATTGCAAAATTTTCGCTTTTTTAGAGCAATTTTGTTTTCAAGTAAGTTTTTCAAGCTTTAATTTTTGATTTTTGCGTGATCCAGTTGCTCTCAATCCAAAATATGTTTTTTGACTAACATAAAAGCGATTGTGAGAAACGGTAGTTTGCTTGACTGTTTTTTTCTTTGTGCGTGACGTTTTTGTTTCGCTTCTTGATTTTTGCGTGAGCTAAATTGCTCTCTGTCATTCACAATTTTAAGCAGCTGAACTCAATTGAGGGCAGTTAACTCTTAAAAATCAAATGAAAAGAGCAGCAAAACTGGTTTAATTTTTTTCGTAAACTCAAATGACAGCATTTGAAACTAATGTTTTTGTACCACAGCGAAGGGAGTCTCAAATCGATTAATGAGTCCATTAAATTATAAAGTACATTTTATAGAAGTATTAAAATATTCTGCATGGATGGCAATATTACAGCAAGGTTAGAGCGTGCGAAAGCTCTAACCTTGCTGTAATATTGCCATCTATGCAGAATATTTTTCGACTTTAATTTTTTTTCATGTGTATTTTGAACCTGCAAGTCCAACGCTATCGCATCAATTTTTCCATTATATTTGACTACTATTAGTTTGTACTTTTAGTGAATTGAAGCAAGACCTTTAAGCCGATTGAAATTGTCAATAACGAGAGTCGAAAGCAGTATGTTCTTCATACAAAGGCACGTTTGTAAGATTGCACGCGTTAATCTAGCTGACAAAATTGTTCATTAATTGTCTACCGCACATTACTATTAGTTATTGAACTATTGAGTTAATAACCAATATTGAACGTTTTACGTCATCATAAATAGTTGACATAATCTTTGGTAATATTGTACAGTTATGCTCGTTTTACTGCTATTTTAACAGAAAAATCCAACATTATCTAAACTAACGTAATTTATCAAAGGCACTTGTTTTTATTTGAGCCTGAGTACGCCCTTGGCTCAAGCCATGTAAAATATTGCAGTTAGTTGGAAAAGAAAATTAGCGCAATTGGTGAATCCCTCCCTTGGATGTTTTTGCACCCATAAAGAAAATTTTATTCAGGCTTCAGCCCCTAAATTCATTGCCACGCCTGTCGTTTGAGAACAATTTTTCCGACGTTATTCGGTTTATATTTTGTGTATTACTTGCGTCATTCAGAATTTAAGGAAGAGTACTAAATGGGATCAATTTGCCCTAGAGGTTCAAATCAGATAACGCGTTTGGGAGCAGTTAGTTAGACGCTAGCTGTTTATGTTAATTACAGCTGCAAATTTTTTAGATGAGCGTAGAATTATTGCGGTTTTTCTTGGTCCGTATGACTAATAACGTCGACATTTTCCCTGTCGACTATAATTGTGCTCCTATTTTATTTTCTTGTCCAATAATTGGCGTTGAATATTTTTGAGTAGTTTTTTTATTCGTTCAATAGTTGCTCAGCAAAGCCCTCTGAAATGGACAAAATCAATATCGATAAGCCAAAAATCAAACATAGCTGGCAGATTGCCAGAAAATAGCCGCAATAGCTTCGCAGATCTGCAGTCTCAAAAAACAGTAAAAAAGACAGACCAAAAATTTCGTCTTTTCATTGAAGGCTGATATGTTATATTCTGATTAAAATCTGTATAAGTTTTTGCTGCCTCTATTAGCTGCTCTCTAATAACCTTCATTTAGAGTGGCACACACCCATTTGACCTTATCTCTGTGAATCAAAGTAAATAAAAGTCAATATCAAAGCGAGGAGGTCATTTTTGAGAGTGAGGTAAGTCATATGTGACCAAAAATTCAATCACGCAAATGAACCAAAAAACTCGCTCCACTAAGAGCGAAAAATGACGTCACACACGCACTTCAGTTGAAATTGCATGAACGAATGAACAAAATGCAGATTTAAATGGGTGTGACGTCATATGGTCGTAACAAAAATCGCGACGACGAAATAAAAAAACATAGCAGGACAAGTAGCTACAATTGAGAACAATTTTTCAGACGTTATTCGGTTTATGTTCTGTATATTTTTCGTCATTCAGAATTTAAGGAAACGTACTAAATGCGATCAATTTGCCCTAGAGGTTCAAATCAGATAACGCGTTTGGGAGCAGTTAGTTAGACGCTAGCTGTTTATGTTAATTACAGCTGCAAATTTTTTAGATGAGCGTAGAAATATTGCGGTTTTTCTTGGTCCGTATTACTAATAGCGCCGACATTTTCCCTGTCGACTATAATTGTGCTCCTATTTTATTTTCTTGTCCAATAATTGGCGTTGAATATTTTTGAGTAGTTTTTTTTATTCGTTCAATAGTTGCTCAGCAAAGCCCTCTGAAATGGACAAAATCAATATAGATCAGCCAAACATCAAACATAGCTGGCAGATTGCCAGAAAAAGCCGCAATAGCTTCGTAGATCTGCAGTCTCAAAAAACAGTAAAAAAGACAGACCAAAAAATTCGTCTTTTCATTGAAAGCTGATATGTTATATTCTGATTAAAATCTGTATAAGTTTTTGCTGCCTCTATTAGCTGATCTCTTATAACCTTCATTTAGATTGACACACACCCATTTGACCTTATCTCTTTGAATCAAAGTAAAAAGTCAATATCAAAGTGAGGAGGTCATTTTTGAGAGTGAGGTAAGTGATGTGTGACCAAAATTTCAATCACGCAAATGAACAAAAAAACTCGCTCCACTAAGAGCAAAAAATGACGTCACACACGCACTTCAGTTGAAATTGCTCGAACGAATGAATAAAAAGCAGATTTATGTGGGTGTGACGTCATATGGTCGTAACAAAAATCACGACGAAATAAAAAAACATAGCAGGACAAGTCCTGACGTACAATTCAAAGAATTTACATTGACTAAACTAAAAACTAGACCTAAAACGGACTGTGAGTGAATTGGGAAACCATTTCTAAAAAAAATCAGAAGGAAAAATTTTAAAAAACCAGAAAATCAATATCAAAATGCCGCATGTGAACAAAAACCACTAGGAAATTTGGTTCAAACAAAAAACTAGGCCTAGAATGAACTACGAATGGATTGGGAAAACCACTAAGAAAAAAATCAGATCCAAAAAATCGAAAAAACTGTAAAAATCAAAAGGAAATCGCCGCATGTGAACAAAAAACCACTAGCGAGAAAGCGAATTTTTCAAACACCGTTTTCTCACTCTTTGTTAAATTTGGAGCAAAAAAATTCACGCCACAAAACCACTAGCTTTTTCGCTCCACTTCCTGTTTCGGCGTGGCCAAAATCACTACTCCAATTTGACTTCAAAAATCATGAAAATGTGTGAACAGATCTTAAGAAAAAACATAGCCGGAGGAATTCCGGAAACGACTTGAAGGAGAAAATTTCCCATACTTTTGAGTACACAACTAGAACTTATATTGTGAACCCTGAACCTCCACAAACGCCATAAAAAATTTAAGGAAGAATAGAAACGGCATTCAAAAACAAATTGAAAAAAAAAACTGAAAAACTTAATCAGTTTTTTTAATAGTACAAGGAAACATAAAGCTGAGTAAAATTCCTTTCCATTTAGGGCAATGGAAAGCTCGCAAAACGAGGGGCAAGTGATAATAGGCTAAGAAACTTGTCTAAGACTAAGAAAAAAGAAAAACTGCAAAAAAATAAGAAAAATGGTTTAAATTTTCTCAATTTTTCTTTCAATTTTCCGAAGAAAAGAATGATTTACACCAATAAAACTTTAGTCAATTGGTAGCTGAATATTCCTTCAGTAACAAGCTTCTATTCAAAAACCACTTAAAGCATTAATACAAAAAAATAGCCAAAAAATCATTAAATTTCGTCTAAAATCAGCAATACTGATCAAAACCCTCCAAATTAGAATTTAAAACTCAGAATTAACTATTTGAAACCTTCAATTCCTATCAAAACAAGCCTAAAACTAATACAATATCATAATCAAACCTCATAATCATCAAAAGTTGTAAAAAAACTGCTTCTAAAAGCCGCACGTGAACAAAAAAAATTTCGCTCGCTTAGAGAAAATTTTTTTCATACATCAATTTCTCGATCTCTCAAAAACAGCGGTATGAACAAAAACCACTCTTTTCGCTCCGCTCTTAACTTTTGATCAGCTCCAAAATCACTCCAAATTTTTTCACGCGTTTCATTTCCCGCTTCAAAAATCACTCCAATAAAATTGATTAAAAAAACTTCTCCAATACTCCTCTTCGAGTCGTAAAAAAAGACAGCGCCCCAATACAATTCAAATTCTTTGAATGGTAAAAAAAACCAAGAGAAGGCCATTAATAGCCTCAGCTATCGCTTCGCGGCTATTAAAAACGAAATGGCATAAATTCGAACTTTAGGTGGCATTAGTTTTTCAACTTAGCTTTAGTTACCAGATCTAATGGTTAATGGTATTGGTACTGGTCCCATATTCTCAGGACTAGACCATATGAGAACACATACTTTCGAAGTTTTTGTAGAAAAAGCAATTGTTTATTTTGTTTAATCACAATCTGGACCCTGGGTTTTGATCACAGGCAATCTTCGGGCAGCCTGCGGGTTGTTTTCGTTGTCTGATGATTTTTTTTCGTGCGTTAAAGAATCAAAGCGGTTTTATTCGCATCTTTATATCGGTAATCAGCTGCGTTGTGCATTTATTTTGGACTCATTAGCATTGAATTTTAACTTAATTGTATGATTAATTTTTCAATCTTAAATCACTTAACTCACTCTAAATGGCGTTTTTCAGTTATATTTAAGATTACTTTCGGACGTTCTAAGCCATTTCAACGTCAGCGATGGTCAAGTACGTAATGAAACTTTTTCATAGGGCTTCTCGGCAGCAGAGAGAAAATCGATTTGACTTAGGGAGGTTTGATAGTTTTATATTGGCTTTGGTCATTTCTTCAATAAGATATGGTATATGCTGATATGATATCATTCGTCCTGAATTGTAGATTGTTTTGCAGGGATGCTGTAGTAAGCTACAGGAAGTAACGGAAGGAAACATTCTCTTCTTCGGCATCGCAGGCGTCACAATTGCTCTTTTGCAGGTAATCTTTTGTAAATTTTTAATTAGTTCGTGAACATTTTTGAATGACCCTTTTTTGTGATGTGCATGAAGCAAAAAATGAAAATATAGACGGCGCATGAAAAGATTACATAGGTATGAAATTCTTACATTGTAAGCGTAAGCGAATGATAAAGTTTGTTGTAATACGAAAAGATAGGCAGGCATTGATGCTAAATTTCAGGGACTGTTCCTGTATTGCTACGATGAGTTGGCAGCTTGACAAGGATACAGCCAACAATTACTCTGCAATCCAAAACTTTTATTGTTTAATTTAGCGGATAATGATTTTGTATCAGTCAAAATCTGACAAGTTTCATTAGTTGTAGTTCAGAATTTTCTTTTGAGATAATTTCGCACGGATGTTAGTTAATTAATGCTTGGTTTTAAAATGTGAAAAGCTTGAAGGAAAGAATCTGCCCTGTGTACCTCGTTCTTGTTATGAATTTAGACTTCAGTAATATAATCCTGTGTTACGAAACAGCTGGGCTTGTAGTTCTGGTATTGCGTTGTATGTGATATTCCCATGTCTTGCTGAATGCAACACATTCCACCCTTATGTAACCACTGCTTTACTAATCACTTATTTATTCCTCTCAGATCATCTAAGTGGCTTTCATGCCCGCTACAAAATCTGATTATGGTTAGCTACGTTCATATTGAAAATCTATCCAATACTAAACAAAAATTCGATAAACCGTTTAATCAAGTTTAAAAATCTAAGTGACAGATAATGACCTCCGATTTATTATTAAGTAACAATTCATTGCGCTAATCGCTCTCCGCTTTCTGTACCGTTTACTCAAAACTCGACAATTTGGGAGCATTGCTCAGATTTTACCAGTATTATAGGTAATGATATTAGTGTTAGTAATAACTGAAATAATACCTGTCACGTGATTGGTTGCTGTTTAGGCTCTTGTGATTCTAATCGCGTGTGGACTAATGTGTAGGCGGCGTGAACAGCTTTATATTCACCTGGATGCC
Organism: Convolutriloba macropyga; assembly: GCF_964194025.1. Taxonomy (NCBI): domain Eukaryota; kingdom Metazoa; phylum Xenacoelomorpha; order Acoela; family Convolutidae; genus Convolutriloba; species Convolutriloba macropyga. The sequence goes on along the minus strand of NC_134476.1, from coordinate 32,389,785 downwards.
GATATGAGTCAGCCTTCGACCCCCTCGACTTCCAACCTCTAATCAACTACATACATACAAACAAATAAACATTCATCACCCTCTCCTCTGTTTTATCTGTCTCACCAACACCTCACTTCAGCTCAGTTCATCCACATACCAATTGCACTTCATTCTTTTTATCTATCTTTTGTGAAGGATGCGCTCTCTGATTGGTTGGGTGTTCTCGGAAGAGGAGTTCTCATTGGCTGCAATTAACTGCTGGTTGAAAACGTAATTATTTGAAACCGATGCTGATTGAAAACGCCGAAATATTTCAAAGAAACTGTTTGTTTGAAAATGTCCATGGAATTTCGATTGACTGGAATCCAGTTAAAAAACGCGAAATGATTTGCAGGGTTATCTCTAGGCTTTGTTTATTCTGCAATCTCTGCCAAAAATCAAAATTCCATTAAATCAACCAAAAATTTCACTTCGCATTAAAGTCTGTGTTTGAAGACTAATTTTGAGAACATGGATTGAATATTGCAGCTTCAATGGAATAGTTCAAAGAGTTTCCAGCGTTGAATGGGCCGTATTATGGTTATTTGCAAGTTTTTTTCAACAATTTTAATGTGATGATTTCTAATATGAGATTTGGATTTCAACATTAACCAGTGGTTTTTCAAAGTGAATTTATTTTTCTACTTAGCTAACCTGTTTAATGTATACCGTTTGTGGCTTTTTCATTCTGAAATGTGAACTTCCAGGGTTCTGAAAAGTGGAGTGCTGAATTTCTACTAAAACAAGTTTTAAACGACTGAGAACAATCAATTAAATTACGTTGAGTTGGCTTAGGGATGGCAGGACAAAATACTCATGGCCAATTTACCAAAAAGTTATGTTCTCCCTATTGTTAAAATTATCAGAACATACTATTCAGAATAAATTACATCAGCGAGGTCATTGTCAATATGTTTATAATCGCTATGGCCATGTTTCAGCGGCTTGTGTGACTTGATGTGATGCTATCAGAAAACCGAACATGTGATCAAATTAACTGCTTGTGTATGATAAAACGTGCTTGCAATGTCGACTGCTAATTTTTATCGCACTATTGAACGTAAAGATCAAAGTGAACCCGGACCTAACGCCAAGTCAATATCGGGACTGGGTACGCCTAATTGAAAATCTTATATCAGTACTGATTCAGAGCTATGATCATGCCACTTTTTACACTTCAAATGAAAGTCTTAGTCACGACTTGCACGTCTAAATGCAAGTCTTGGCTAAGACTTGCTTTTAGACATGCAAATTTTAGACAAGACTTGGCATATATAATAAAACATAGCCAAAAACAGCCGGGAAATGTCCAAAAAAGGTCTGGAAATCCAAAGAAATTGCCGGGAAATAGTCAAATTGGTAGGAAAATCGTCAAAAATAGCCAAGAAATTGTCCAGAAAAGAGCCGGCAGAGCGTCGAAAATAGCTGGCAAATAGATGGAAATTGGTCGGTAAATTGCGAAAATTAGCCATCAAATCGTTCAAAAAAGTTAACTACTCAACAAAGCTACAATTAAAGGCGTTAGCTTTGTCTATATTTTTTTCCTCAACTCAGTTTGAAAACGCTCTTATAACACAGATTTGAGGAAAAGCGACCAAAAGAACAAAAACAACGACAAACGTTCTAATAAAATAATTGCATCGTATTCAAAATAATAGGCTTCAGAATGCTTGTCTTCGTTCTTTTTTCATGACCCAGACAATTTGCTTGTTTTAAAGGCATTTAAAGTGTGAATGATCATTTTTAGGTCGGAACGAAAGAAAAATCAAAAGGAAAAAAGATCAACGAAAAGAGAAAAATAGAGGCATCGTATTTGATATATAAAAGCATTGGAATTGTTTTGGTTTCCGTTTTTGACCCCGAGAAAGACAAGTTTAGTGTTGTTGTTGTAGCCCAGGGAGAACGCATTGGCTTCTAGATTCCAAGGAACGCTGCAGCAGCGACCTGATCTGTCCACAGGGCTGTTACGTCTACACTCGTTGGCTTCTTCTTGGAATTGAAAAGATGTCGAGTGTCGTGCGGGCTTTCCTTGCAATCTGGACACTCGTCTTTCACATTTGGGTCGAGGCGATTTTGGTACGAGTTTAGCATTCTTGAGTAGCCCGCTCTGAGTTGTGCTAGTTTTATCTTCGTTTCTCGCACAAGATTTCGTTCTTCATCTGCAAGTTTAGTGTTTGTGAGGCAAGTGAAGTATGAATGAGCTTCTTTCGTATGACTGAAGGAAACGAAAGAAAAATCGAACGAAAAAATAGAACAAAGAAAATGAAAAAATAGAGGCATCGTATTTGAATATAAAAGCATCAGAATTCATTGTTGTTTTCGACCCAGAGCAAAGCATTGAGCTTTTAAAGGCAAGTAATTTATGAGTGATCATTTGTAGGTCAAATTGAGAAAAATTGAAGGAAGAGAAAAACGAAAATAATTTTGGCATTCGTCGCCAAAAGATCAAACATGAGCCCAAAAGGTAAAATTTTGAAAGAATTTACAATCAGGCAGAGTTTAATAACCTCATTTTTAGCGCCCAGTTTTCAGCTGAATTCATCAAAAGATTCAATAAGGAATCCCAGGCACTGCTGCATCCTTAGGGTAGGCCCATGCGTCTTGCAACCTAACGCGAGCGTTTTGATTACAGCCCGCTCTCATGATTTTGGTTTCAAGTTTTGGTTTTGAAATATGTCGTTATGCTTTTCAGCTAAAAACAGATTGTTTATAGTCCGCAGCTCCGGTGCAAAATTGCTCGGCCAAAACCAATAGTTCGAATGATGCGTGGATGAAACGCTCTAATAACGGTCGTAATTTCTACAAATTTTGTCCTCACGCCAAGAATTGATATCCTTGTCACCCCAAAAATTATATATATGGGTGAATCTCGAGCTCATTAATCATGGTTCTCAAATAAATAGAGCTCGTATCTCCTTATGATTTATACGACGCGCTGCACAGAGCTAGAAAGTCAGATATTTCACAATAGGAAGCCGTCAGCGGATAATAAAAATACTTTCTGATTGAGACGAATTTGCTCATTTCGAAGGAGCAAACGCTCGGTATATCGGAGATTAGTGTCTAACGATTAAAATCCTTGTCTAAGAAATGAAGCAATTCTTTCGTGTAAACAACTATAGGACAAAATATAACTTAAAATGTGGTGACCCGTAACTTTGATGACTCGCGTTATGAGTGTACATAAAAATAACTATTACTTGTATAATAGCAAGTAACCGTGAAGACGTAATAGAAAACGTATTCCAGGATTCAGAGCTTTACAAAAAAAAATATTTGAGTTTAATTGAAGAAAGTTTGAGACTTCTCTAAAATGTAGCGGAAAGAACGTGTTAGGTTTTGGAAGCTCATCTTTCGAGGAAACTAAAATGGAACAAAAAACAGCTTAAATGTGACGACCCTTGGCTTGCGTTATCAGTCTTCACGTTGGAAACTAATAATTTTTAATGGCTTGACACAATTAGAGTGTTTCGAGTAACCATACCATCACCTGTTGTTGAAAAGTTATCAGGAATTATTTAGAATTTAGTTATTTAGAATTATTTCTGTCCAGTAAACATATGACAACCCATGAATTGCGTTACAAACTTGAGTCCAAACTTTAGCAGCTCTGTCACTTTGATATTAGCTTCAAACATTAAAAGTGTACTTTGAGTAAGCACGCACACCTTATAGAAAACTTATTTGAGGATTCAGAGCTTTACAAAAAGATTGTTGGATAACAATTTAAAACAATTAGACATTTCACAAAGACAGTTTTGGGATTTGGAAGCAATTCTTTAGAGCAATCAACATTAGATCAAAATATATGTGACGACCCTTAACTTGCCCTATGATTCTACACATTAGAAACTATTAATTGCATAACAGCTTTGAACCAAAAATATCTACAATGAGCAACCATGCACACGTACTAAAAATTATATCTGGAGTCGAGGTCGAGTTTTCAACTAAAATATTCAAAAGAAGAGAGAACATGAAAGAAAACACAGAGAAATAGAGGCATTCCACGCCTGAAGAATAAAGGGGAGCCAAAGAGAAGTATAGGGGGAAAGAGTTTATACAGTACCGCAGAGTTGAGTAAGCACAGTTTTAGCGCCCAGTGCTCAGATCAAGTCATTTAAGCTCAGGCTATTTTGCATCTTATGAGTCAGTCCGTTGGTCTTGTGGAGGAGATGGAACTTGTCACGACCAATGGGATCGACGTTCGATCTGTTTTGTTCATAAGTGTTGGGCTTTTATATCTATAAGCTTTTCAACATGTTTTTAGTCCGCAGGTCCGGATCAAAACCTGCGCTGGGCAAAAGTTTGCTAATTCGGACGATTCGGGGATAAAGCGCTCTAATGGCAATTTTGTACGTTCTCCTAGCATCCACACGCAAGGAAATCACATCATCCTTGTCCCCACAAAATAAAAATTAATGGGTGAATCTCATAAATTTAATAATCATGGTTCTTAAATGAATAAGTCCCTTTTCTTCAGAACTATCAGACGGGCTGTAAACAGGAGGAAATTTGCTGTTTTTGACAATGCAAAGACAATGCAAATTACGAAATACTAAATGGTCAATAACCATTCGCTCAATTTGAACGAACAAACGCTCTGTATTGCGCAGATGAGTGTCCAGCAAATACAACTCTTGTCTAAGAAGAGAAGCATTTCCTTCGGGTAAACAATAATGGAACAAGTCTACACATTTGAAACTATTTTTTGGTTGACAGCTTCCGAGAAAGTGTACTTTTAGTAATCGTTCACACGTAGAAAATTTGTTACCGGATTCAGAGCGTTACAATTAATTTGATTGACTGAAATTGACTACCCATGTTTTGCGTTATTAGTCTACATATTAGAAACTATTACTTGTATGATAGTTTTGTGACGAAGAAAATGCACTTCTAGTAAACGTGCACACGTCGTAGGAATTTTTTTTTCAGGATTCAGAGCGTTACAATAAACAGTAAATTTATTTGACTGAAATTTTTGACCCATAACTTACGTAATGAGTCTACAAATTATAATTTTTTTGTATTATAGCTTCCAATAACAAAGAAAATGTTTTTCTAGTAACCGTGAACGCGTCGTAGAGAGTTTGTCAGGATTTGGAGCGTTACAATAAATTTATTTGAGTGCAATGAAAGAAAATGAGACCTTTCTGAAATGCGACAAAGGTTGTTTTTGTTTTTAATACTAATTCTTTAGCGTAATCAACCGTAGAATATACAGCTTAAATTTGACAGCACATAAGACACTTCAAATCCTCCTGCTCAGTTATTCAGATGACGTAGAAAAGATTTTACTAGGCCTATCTCCTATACAATCCTGTACTCAAGAACACTGGCGTTAAATATCCAAAAGAATGGGGAGTTGGAATTGACACGAATTAAATTGTTTTTCCGAAGCACTCGATTTGACGGCTTACATTATCTTTCTCTAAGGAAATGCAACAGAAAAACCATTTTTGGTTTTGGTAGCAATTCTTTCGCTTAAACATTATACAGCTCAATTGTGGCGACACAGCCTGCGTTATTGGCCTAAAAATTGGAAACAATTACTTTCATAATAGTTTCCAATAACCAAGGAATTTTGAATTGTTTCTGAAATGCGCAAGAAAGACCGCTTTAGGCTTTACAAGCTACTCTTTCGAGTAGGAAACAATATAACAGGTTACTGTTTAATTATGATAAACCATAACTTGCTTAGATAGTCTACACATCAGAAACTATTACTTGCATAATAGCTCCTAATAACAAATGAAGTAGACTTGAAGTTACCGTGACAAATAGAAAATTTATTTAAAGATTTGAATTAGAGTAAACAATGACTTGTCAAAATAGCACGTTTTAGAATTGAAAAAGGAGTATATAACACCTCGTATAAATAGTGCTTGCAATTGTTCCTATTTAACAATGCTTCAGGAGTGTTCAATATTTATAGAGGGCATCATATCAGGGCACTAATTTTTGAATCGCAGAAAATCATGTCAAGGACTCGACACATCGAATCCTCTTGCTCAGCTATTTTGATGACATAAAAAAACCTTTGAGTAGCCCTATCTCTATAATTATATGCTCAGAAACACTTGTATTAACGATCCCGAGGAATGCGGAGTTGGAATTGACACGAAGTACATTGCTTGTCCGAAGCGCTCTTTCACTTTTAACTTAAAGCAAAAACCTAGCACAGTCCAGATCACGGTGCTCTAGAGTAGGGAGGTACCCGAAGTACACTTTTTGCGAAAACCGATTCAACAGCGTGGCGTTGGACTACATTGCAGGCTTTCAGTCAAATGAGAAGGCTTTCGGCTTATCGCAAAAAAATTTTGGAAATAATTCGGTTTATCATGACTTAACTTTTTTGCATATGTAGTAACCGCTGCCTCTACAGAAAGCGCCTGCATATAACTTTGCTTTCGTGACGTGATGCACTAAAATTTTTGCCCAAAATCTTGTTTGCCTATTGCACCCACATAACAGAAAATGATCAAAGTGGAGCCTACCTCACTTGCACGGGAAGATCTCACTTGCTCCGGAAGATGACGAGGGTGAACGTTGTTCGTTTCTGAACGCTCGTTTCCGTCATTAATGTCATTACACTAGCGCAAAACTTGTAAGTAAGACTTTATGATAGCAGGATGTCATTTCGATTGATTCGAGCAGTAACCGAACACCAAAAACAAAATTTAGCTAACTTGTTTCTTTGTTTGAAGGAACTCTGTGACGAAAGACAATGAGGTTGATGTAAAACATCCAATTAACAACTCGTCAGCTGTGAACCGTTTAAAATTGTCTAACGGACTTCTTCTCCGCGAGCATCTAATGAGTTCTCGTTGACACGCGAATGACTGAACCACGTCAATGATTCCAAGTTTATATGCAGACGTCTTTGTAAGAGGTAGTTTTAATGTTTCGGTGAATAATTTAAGCAGAACACAATGCATGTACTCTTTGGGAGCCGTCAACGATAGGCTGTCTACTATATCGCCGAAGGCACTGAATGCTCTTTCCAAAACATCCGCACAACGCTTGATTGCATATTTTTTGTAGTACGGATTAACTATTCGCTCAACTTACTCTCCAACATCTTTTTGTCCAAATAGATGGTAGGCTTGCGTTATTCTAATTGTCTTGCCTACTGCAGTGCGGAAATGACATCCGAAGTATTCTTTGAACGATCATAATTTAAATTATCTAACTTTAAACTATAGTTAGCCACCAGATCTGCTGCCAACAATCGTTCTTAGACATTAACCCCTGCTGTCGGAAAAATTTTCAGTTCTGATCTGAAAAATGAGTGTAGCTCTCAATAGGTGGACTATTGCATTATAATTTGGTGAATCACTAGCAACCAAAATTATTTTTTTGCAACAGGTAAACTTGATTGTAAATCGGAGAACTGCAGCCGAAACAGCTCATATTTTTTGTACGGTCCAGTTTAATGCGCTACTATCAACCAAAATTATATTCCATCGACACACGTAAAATTGGTGGTAAATCGGAGTACTCCAGCCAAAACTGGCCATCACTTTTTTGTACGTTTACTTAAATTGGCACCTGCCTTTGACACCACAAGAGTCCTTATTAAGTCTAAACTGCTATTGGGACTAACATTTGGTGTTGTTTTTGGATTAACGTTCACATCGAAGTTGTTGTGTCTGAAGTTGGAATTTGCTGCAATCTGATTTAAATTCGATTTAAAACTTTTTTCAACTGGTTTCGAAAATTTAATATGGCATTTCTGTTTCAGCTGCTCAAAGACTACTTTTTACCTACCTTCTGTTTCCTTTGTTTCATCAGACAGGAGGGTAACTGGTTGTCTCACGGAAGATCCTGAGCAATCGAGTGAATAGAAATCGACGCTTCGTCCCCAATAGGAAAACGTGAACTGAAAAAGTCAACAAGTGAATTTGCTTCTTGCAATGTAACAGCACTGCCGGAGTATATCAAAGATTTCTGAGTCACTTCTGACCTCAGAAATTGGTTTTTTAGAAGCTTTCGGTGTCGGTTGAAAAGGATTGGAACGTTAGAATCGTCCTCAAAATCATATCCACTAATCGTTTGGGCTTTATGTTCACTTGACTTATGTGAGTACAGTGTTTCACTGCCGCAAAAAAGTTCTTCGCAAACTCTGCTTTGAATGTCCATAGAATTTTGTCTACTTGGAAAAGATTGGGATGTTCTAAGACTAATATTGCTCGTCGATGCAGCTGTTGGGTGGTTGTAGAACTTACCCCTTTCTTATTTCTCGTCGGTGGTTCTTCTTTTGTCTGACAGCCGCCTTAACTGCTCAGGTTTCTCATTGAAAAATTTATAAGTTTGCTTTTGTTCCGTAAGAGTTTACCTCAGAATTCTCAGCCGCTCGCCTTTAAAGGAATGTTCGAAAAATTGTGGACCGTACATGACCAGAAGTGGGTTTTTCTGTGATCGCTTTTTTGCTCAGTTGAACAACAAATCTTGTCAAACAGAGTAATATTCTCATTTGGCATCTCTATCATTCAGTCCAAGGCTACAATTACTGCTATTACTGGTATTTAACTCGTTGGCCCTGTTGTAGCTTGCCTTAGAATGGTTGTAGATACCAATTCAATCGTCTGTATTTCAGTCTGAAGAGCTCTGTGAGAACATGGGACATATCTCATGCTGCAAGTTAGTAGCTTAGAAGACACGAGAAAACTTTTTAGCATTCCGTAGGTAGAGTTTTCATCTTTGATAGGACTCTCAAGAAGAAAGTAAGATTTTAATAAAAAACATTTTTGAATTTCATCTTTTGTGTTTTTGCCCGTGAGACTAAAATCCCCTCTACTCTGGCGCATTATGGACGCAGCTCTTTGCACTTCGCCAATTTGTGGCCCTTGGCTGGTATAAAAGACAGTTGAGTTCAATTTTCTTGGCTTGAAGGGCGATAACCCGAACAGTGCAATCTGCTGACTCTGAACAAAACTAATTTGAAGGGGGGGCAAGATAACTTCTGGAAGTGAGATTCACAATCAGCAGCAATAACCTCAAACATGCGAGATTTTAAAAATTTGTCAAAAATTGTTAAAATTAAAAAAAAATTGTTAAATTTTTAAAATTATTACAAAAATTGTTTAAAATTGTTAGAACTGCCCACTACGGTCACGGACCTATCTGTCATAGGATTTCAGAGCTGATCCATGAGCGCAAAAACATGCTGGATTTTTGCGCTGAGCATGAATCTGTTCATGTCATATTTTTTTATTTACAGTCTGGCTGTAAAACTTCGTCTGAGACTCATTCGTCTGAGCAGTCTGCACTCTTTTTCTGCCTTTTATCTTAGCATAGCAAATTACCGCATGCTTTCAATCTAAGCAGCTATAATTACCGCATGTCTTTTATATGAGCTGCTATAATTACCGCATGTCCTCTATCTGAGCAGTTTGTTTACACGCCGGAATTCTCTCTCTCTCTCTCTCTCTCTGTCTCCCTCTTAAAACACGGGAAAATGAAAGCTAAATTGAAAGTTGAAATGCATGCTCAATAAATGCCATGAATTAATTTAAAATGATGTATTTAATTTAGTTCAAGTTCAATTTCTGGTTGATGTCCAGTTTAAGTTCAGTTTTGTCAATTGCACTTTCTTTTTGCTATGATCTCTCCCTCCGGCTGTCGCCCTCCGGAAGTTATAATCCGCGCCCTCCGGTTGTCACCTTACAGGTATAACGCGACAGGGGTGAGGCCAGCTTTTCACCCGTCATTGTCAAACTGACCTGGCGATTAGGAACATCCGACCGACCTCTGGAGAGTAGAAGTAAATAGAACGCACACATTTCCTGTACATCTGAAATAGAGGAAAGCGAAGCAGCATCTTGAGTTCCAAATATGAAGACATCTGGCCCCTTGAATCTGAAATTTCTTGGCTACTTGAATATGAAGATACTTGGTTAATTGTATCTGAAATTACTCGGTTGCTATGAGCTCTGCGAACGTGGCGTTTGAGGTTGGATGTGTAGATTGCGGTAAAAGTACAAAAATTACAAAGTTTACGGGCAATGCTATTTAAGTGGATACGAGCCACGTGGCGCGTAACAAGGTAAGTCTCCTTCATAGAATAGTCACAATTGTAACAAAAAAATTTCCTCTTTGCAACAGCATTACCGGCACCTCGTTTTCTCTTCAACTTCGCTTTTACATCCTCTTCTTTTCAACAGAATACTGGCACCTCGTTTTCTCTTCAACTTCGCTTTTACATTATCTTTTACACTTATAGTGTTGTGAATTCAACGTACCCGTGGCATAAATTTGTCTCAGGGTGCTTAATAACAAGTAATACCGACGCATCAACACAGGTGATAATCGACTCATGAAGTTCAAATACGACTTTAACATCTTCCATTTTCAATACACAAACAAATAGACGCTCAACAATTCGCTCAATCACACAACAACAAAGGGGGCCAAAACAACTTTCAATCAAATCTGAAAAACAACATATGAAGGCCATTGAGCCTACTGTTCAGACAGTTGAAAAAGATAAACTGAAATAGACTGATAAACACTGGGATTGACACCTCACGGGCGAAGCCCGAAGCTTGTGCTACTGCTACTTCTACTACTACATCACAGCTAATTCTGACTCGCACATCGACCTCCACCGTCCTTCTAGCTCCTTCTCCGACCTCCGCCACCGACCTCCTCCACCTCCAATTTCACCCCAAATATGTAAATGCACCAATATATGGTATAGTTTGAGCTAGAATAGCTTTTGAGGGTATCGCCATTTTAAAAATTTTATGCATGAGATCAGTTATTAGAAATTTTCAAAACTTGCTGTGTTCTTTGTATGTACAGTCTGATGATGTGAAACATTCTGTGCAGTGTTCACCAATAATGTAAATGAGGCTGCGAAGAAGAAGAGGGACAGACGGATGTTTCTTAATCGACTCTGGGGAGACTGGCAAAAGTATTTACACTTCCATTTGTCTGGTTCAGTAATGGTTACTATTGAAAGTCGATGGTACAGCGGTGAAACTCATTGTGAGCAAGGTCCGGGGTGTCTAAGATAGCATACTATGATCTTAAGCTGATAAGTGGGGTTCATCTGCTTGTTCGTGTTCCTGTTTGCCAAAGAACTGACCGCAGCCTTCAGGTCTTTGACAGTGCTGTTTAAGTTTGCAACAGTGACACGCAGATCCGACGGGACTGTAAAGCTCTGCTTAATGGCCTCCATCAAACAACGGTAGAGCTCATTGATCTCTAGAGTCACCACGCTTTTTCGAAATAGACAGCTTTGCGAAGCAAAAAAAACAGCTTTTAAAATTGTCGACTTTGCGAACCTCTGGAGCAGTTGAGAGATCCGCGTTTGCCTGCATTTCGTCGATTTGAAGGGGACTCTCCCTGTAGCAGGCCATCTGTCCCGGGCATTATCAACTGATCGTCGTTGTCCTTTATGCTTTTATTAACTGTCGTGCCATTGGCCCCGGCTTCGTGTTCTTACGTGAACTTCCTTTTCTTAGCAAAACAGTAGCTGAGCACCACTTTCTAGAACCGTCAAATCATTGTAAGTGTTCAGGTGAAAGGACTGATCGATGCTGTCTTGCTACTCATTTCTCTGGGACTTTTCTTCGTCATTCAGGCAAGAACCCTTGTGCCCCAGGGTTTTGACCAGCGCAGTCCAGATGAAAGTTTACGACGCCCGTAAATTTTAATTAATTCTAGCAATGAAGGGAACTAAAGGTAAGAACTTGCTTTCACTGAGGTGCGCTGATCGTTCTCGAGAACAATGTTTCGACGTAACGTCGAGTTGACAAGTGTCGACTTGTTTTCAAATTTAAGAAATCACCTGCTGTTCTTCAGGTAGACAGCGATTCGATCATCGATTAATTGCGCGTGCTCCCTGTCCTTTTAACTAAAGCCGCCAGCATATTGAGATGCGGTCTCATCATCGCACACTTTGTATCATGAAATCTAACCCTGTACCTGTTCCTCTCCCTTAAGTATTTCGATGAAATTGAAATGTAACTAATTCGAACGAATTTGTTTGATTGGCTCATTTATTAGCTGGTTAGTTTGATACATATTCCGCAAAATATCGGCCGGCATAGCGATGGCCTTGCGACCGGACGGTAGATCGACAATTTTGCAATTGGCACAACAGATTAAATATTACCTTTCAATCTTTATTAACTGCATTTAAACTAAAAATCCCTTATTTTGGGCAGTTTTAGCGTACCATAGGACTTGATAAGAAACTAGCACAACCGAAAAAATTATCACCACTGGTAACAGTAGTTTTACTTTAAGATTTTGTGTATCACTTATTCTAACGGGTGATGTGCACCCTGGTTTGTTTGTCGGCGTACATTATATTTCTCCAAGTATTTCCATATCTATATGTACCAGCATACGCCATGTGCATTTGTCATTGGCATTGGAGGACTCGTGAAAACAGCTTTGAAACCATTTATATGACGGCTTGTCTTGATAAATATTTTGCGAAAAAAGGGTCGGTTAGGCGGTGGCCATATGGCACATTTCGATATACCTTACCATGTCTGTTGTACTCAATTGCGATGGGTGTATCCAATTGAGCCGCGAATGCTTTATTTCAAATCGGAGTAGACAATTGCGCCGCAAGTGGCAAGCCAATTTCTACTATCAGAATTTCTAGTTTCTAGAGTAGTCAATCGCGATGCGATTGGCACTTCTCAACTTTACTGAGTTTAATTTGAAAAGCAAATTGCTAGATTTAAATTGAACTGAGTTGTAGCGTTGCAAATGAGAGAATGAATTTAAATAAGCTCATTTTAAGAAGCAAAAGTTTTGTTCAACATGATCACGAAAAAGGAAGTAACTTACAAGATTTGTTTACAGTATGCACAGATAATTTCCTGTGCAGACAGTATGAACAGACATCAGATGACTAAAATTGGGAGGAAGTGAAATTAACTAGAATAGGAATAGCACTTGCCCTTCAAATGGAAATAAGTAATAAACATGAACTAAATACGGTCATGGATATGTGAAGAGTATCCATTGCCGTATGACATTTCCCCCTCTTGGGAGAAAAAGAAATTAGTATTTAAAATCAGAAAATTAATAAATATTCACCGGTTACATAAGTAATAAAATATTAAATAATAAGTAAAAATATAAAAGTTTATGAAGTTTGACTGAGTTTTCTAATCTGTTTCCGAATTTTCCTCATTCTCTGCTTGAAGCACTGTCATTTCCCTTGGGATATTCTGAGAGTCCTCCATCCATTCATTTGAACTTCTTATGGAAGTTTCTTCGATATCCTGATGCATATCCGCTGAATATCCTTCAATAATTCTGTCTTTCTCCACAATTGTTTGGGAAGATTTCATTTTCAATATTCTTTTACTTTTCCGCACTGAAGATGTGTCTGAATCCGAAGTGTCACTGATCGTGAGTTGTCTCTTGCTTGATTTTCTAAGTATTGGTGTGGGTGCCTTTGTCGAATCCATTCGCGTCACAGATGGTCCAGCTGCATTAGGGTTGGTTGGTGGTGGCGCGATTGGAGCATTTGGACTAAATTGTAAGATTTAGGTCAAGTCTGGTCGATTAATAAAGGCCTCATCATATTTAGGATTCCTCTTCGGGATTCTCATTTTGAGAGATCGGGCTACGTTGCTTGCGGATGATATACATGATCTGCCTGAAGAGATTACACTGACGTCATCGGCCTGTTTTCGATTGCGTTTGATTTTCTTGTCTCCCGTACTTTTTCTGATTAAATCTCGTTTGTGTTTATGGATCTTCTGCTCAATAGTTTTTTGCTTTTTTTTGGTCTTCTTTCGATATACTGCGTCAAATCTGTGTCTCTTTCCGCTCCCGTGCCAAATTTTGCTATGTCTGAATTTCTTACTCGCACCTCCTGTCTATTTGGCTCCTTGATTACGCTTGTCGTAGGGCTCACTTTACTCGCGGGTACAAATACTTCATACAAACCAGCAAGGTTTTTCTGCTTCTGGTTGTCGTGAAGCCTTCGAGCCAATTTCACTTGGACACTTCTTTCTGAGCAGGGAATTGGTCTGGAAATTCCTTCCGATCTGATTAAACGTTGTTCGTCGTCGTTCATTTTTTGTTCCTCCAATCTGGCTCGAGAACTTGCTGCACAAATGACTCTTTCAATTTCTGTATCTGAACAGAGGGCTGTGTCTGCCCACTGCTCCTCTGATAGATATGATCGACCCGGAATCGTATCTTCGTCTAAATAATGTGTAATTATTGCATTATAATTGAGATTTTTACTATTAGATTTAGTGGTGATGTTAGATATAGGTGTGTTACATTTTCTACCAAGGTGTGCCTCAAATGGTGTGATGTCTATTGTTTTTTGCTTTGATATTCTTAGTCGTTGTATTATTGCTCTAAGTGAATTTTCTAAGCTAAATTTTTTGTTTAATTGTGATTTCATGCAAGATAATTGTCGTTTGATTGTTTGAATAAAACGTTCTACTAATCCAATTGCTCTGTGATCATTTGCTGGTGCATATATAGGTGTAGAGAATGTTTCTGTACAGAATGTTTCAAACTTTTTTCCTGTAAAACATCTAGCTTGATCTAATCGAATAGTTCTAGGTGCTCCGTGTTGATATATGTAATTATTTAAGAATTTGATTACATTTGAACCAGAAGCGTTATTTACTATTTCTGTTGTGGGATATTTTGAATATCTATCTATACTTGTAAAATATTGTTCTATTCCTTTTTCATTCAATATTGGTCCGCCAAAATCTATTTGTATTTCGTCATTTGGTTCAATGCATTTTGGTAAAGGTGCCCATTTGCTGTGCGAAATCACTGATTTAAGGCTCTTACCAATCTCCGTGCAGGCTTTGCACTCACTGGCTTTTGCCAGTATATCTCGGGGATGTACGGCCACCAAATGTTTTCCGCAAGAGATAGCATGGCAAAACTCCCGGGATGTGTAGAGTGGATATCCTCCAGTACTGCATCTTTGATTGATTTTGGAATGGCTATCCGCTCGTCCAAACACACACAGCCATGTTTTACGCTCAAATCCCGCCAATAGGAAAAGAGATAAGGACTTATCTCTCTAAGCCTGTCTGGGTCATCACGGATTACGCAATCCCTCACCTCCTTGAGGATTGCATCTTTACCAGTTAAAATGGCAAGAAATTTCCGGCTGAAGACTTTGTTAAGGGTTTCAGTAAATAAAAAATCATCCGTTTCCTCAATCATGCTGCCAGTCGGTGTCTCAGTATTTGAGGAAGTATTCGTTCCGGGTGTAGATGGAGTGGTGTCTGAGAATGTCACCCTTGCTTTCGTTGGTGTGGACTTTGATCGCGGAGCTTTGACTTTCGACATTTTGCTAATGTTGTTGACTGAATTATTCGAGTTAGTCAGTTTATTTTGTTTATTTAATGTGTAGTGATTTGTAGGTTTGTTTTGGGCAAAAAGCGAGTGATTCTTGTGCAAATGGTATTTATACTTTGGAATTTGTGTTTTCGCGCTAATTTTAGCGTTATTAGGTGGGTTATTTGACTTAATACCATTAATAGGCTTTATTGGGTATAATTGTTCAGAGCGTTCACATTCTTTACTGTCTGACATTTGCACCTCTTATGCAGCAAATTTGTTAATGGAATGTGAATTATTACCTTTACAGTTATTTGGTGCAAATTGTGAGTTTATAACTTCAGGTGACATTTGCGATGCGAATGGTTGCTTTATATACGGATTAATTTTAGAATTAGTTAGTGTTAATTGCGTCACGAATGGTGCTTTCAGTGGTGAAAGGAGTGATTGTGATGCAAATGCTTCATTGCTAATTTGTGAACTAGTATTAAGTGATGTATGTAATTGCGGCGCGAATGGTCGTTTTAACTTGTGTGAAGGCAAATGTGACTTTAAAATGCTACTAAATTTTTTAGTTGCATTTTGTTTATTTGTAATCAGATGTTTCATGGAATCACGAATTTTTGATATTGTTGCTGCTACAAAGTTATGTAGATATCTTCTTAGCTCTGGCAAATGGGTTTCTTGAGATATAGTCTACGAGACCCATTTTTGCACCTGGCATATGTTCAATTGTGAAGTTGTACGGAAGTAATCTGTCTATCCATCTAGATAGTCGGCTGTTGTACGATTTGTTTGATCTATGCTCCTTGAGTATAGACAATAGTGCTCTATGGTCCGTCACTACTGTAAAATTTTTCCCGTACAAATAGTATTTGAAATAGTCAGTGGACCGGACTGTTCCCAATAGTTCCAGTTCGTTAACACTGTAGCGTTCCTCTGTTGAATTTAGAAATCGTGACGCGAATGCTATTGGCTTCCAACCGTCTGGTGTATTTTGTTCAAATGCTGCTCCCGATCTGGAACGTGAGGCATCACATTTAACTCGGACATCAAGTTTTGGATTATAATGGCTATTTTCTGTGCTGTTGGCAATTTTTTCTTTAAATTAAAATGTTTAGTGTGCTCTGTTGTCCAGATAAACTTTGCTGATTTTTTTAGAAGTGGTCTAAGTGGGCGACATAATTGTGCAAGGTGTGGTATGAACTTACCAATTTAATGTACTGACCCTAGGAAGGATCTAAGGCGTTTTAGTGTTGTTGGTGGTGGTATTGTTAAAATTGCTTCAGTTTTACTTTCTAGAGGTGATATTCCAGTTTGTGTAAACTTATAACCTAGCCATTCAATTTCGGTTTTTGCGAAATGACATTTCTGAAGATTAATTCTTAAATTATTTTCGTCTAGCTTTTTCAAACATTTGATAACATATGCCAAGTGGTCTGCTTCAGTACCAGTACTAACGATTATGATATCGTCTAAAAAACAATGTGTTTTGTAGACCTATTAGTGTATAGTCCATAGCTTTCTGAAATTCTGCTGGCATATCTGTAAGACCATAAAATCCGGTTTTGAATCTATATGTACCAGTAGATTCTCCACAGATGATGTTTAAATTACAATGTTTTGCAGTGTCGTGGTGTAACTTTAATTGGCTATATGCATACTTTAAGTCTAATGTGGTAAATACGCTTGTTGGCCGTTTTGTGTGTTGGTAAGGTGTTGTGATATGGTATCAATTAACATTTCAATGTTGGGCATTTGTTATTTATTTTTGTATTGCTTTGTTTAATACTTTAGAATCTAATGCTAGTTTTATTGATTGGTCTTTCTTTACTGTGATTACGATCGGAGATATGAAATGTTCGTCAGAGCAACTAGATAGTTTTTCAATATGGCCTTCAGTCTGTAATCTTTCTAATTCTGCCGACACTCTAGGTTGTAGATTTATCGGAACACGTCGACCTTTTCGATGCTTTGCTGTAAACTTTTGATGAAACTTTGATCTCGCTACATGTGTTTTGGACAAACCAATTCTTGATACTAAATGAGGAACTGTCCAAGGGTTGTGAACAGGTCTCTCCCGATGATGTTTTTGTGACCATCTTCTACCACAGTCAACATTGCTGCTCTATCTTTCCAATTGTTGTATACAACTGTGGTCTCCAGATGCCCAAGAACTTTTATTGGCTCGTTTGAGAATGTTTTGAGGTTCCTTCTGTCTTTCGTGTCTATCCACTTCGCAGATTTTGTGGTTCGAAGGATTTGGTTTGCCAATGTTTTCGTTATGAGGCTAACTGCACTCCCAGAATCGATCATTGCATGTGCTTTATCTTCTCCAAGTTGTACCTCAACATTTAACGGTTCAAGTTGATGTGCTGAGTCAGACGAAGTTGCCGCCACGTAATCATCAGAATCACTGTCTTAGTTCGTGTCATACACCTGTTCATACAATTGTTGATAGCTGGATATGCAATTGTCGGATTCTTCGTCATCACTCTTTTCAGGAGACTGGTCAATTTGATTGACATTCGTTTGTTGGGTTTTCTGTGTTTGTCCCTGTGACTTTTTCGGTTTTCGGCATTTTCTTGCAAAATGGCCAATTATTCCACAATTATTGCATTTTTTTCCATTCGCGGGGCAAATCTGCTTATGGTTATGACTCCAACGAAGGCCGCAATTCATACAGATACTTGTGTATTGATAGTTCTGGGGCACAGTTGCGTATCGTGTGAAATCTTGCTTAGTTTGTGGAGCATTCGCGTTGCGATTGCGTATTTGGTTACTGTTGATTGCATTCACAGAGTTTGTACCCGACAACAATTTCTGGTTGATCTTTTGTTGATTCTGCGCCCCCATCTCCATTTGAATAGCTATCTCCAGTGCTTTAGACGGTTCGACTGTTTCTTTTAACAGTTCTTTCTGGGTTTCGTGATCGATCATATTCAATATGAATGCATCACGAATCAAGGTAGTTTCTTCACTACCGAGACTACAGTTTTCAGCTTGTTCTATGAGACGGCCATAGAAGCTTTCCACAGATTCAACCTTTTGCTGTTTACAAGAATAGAAAACAAAACGATCGTAAGTTATGTGTCGAACTTTCGTGAAAGAATCCTCCATGGCCTGCCATAGTTTCTTGAACGGTTGTTTTTCTATTGGAAAATGGGGATGTTTACTTTTGAAAATTCGTCGTCCCTCCGTTCCAATACTCAAATACAATAGAGATATCGATGTTTGCTCACATATTCCCAACGGTTTATCTCCACACAACATCCCAATTTCCTCAATTTTTTACAGCGATTTTGCCAGTTTACCTTCAGTTGTTGATTGCGAACTTTTCGATCCCTTTCCGCCGCTTGTGTATGGTTTTCCACTGGTTCCTCATAGATTGGTTCGGGCGGGTAGGTTACCGCTGCTGGTGGATCGTTCAATAGATTGTCAAGTTGGATTCCCTCTTTAGCTAACAGGGCCAGTTTCCACTGTTGGGTCCATTTGTCCCACGTCAGAGGAGGTGTTGCTGTCGGCTTTTCCCGGAATGCCTCTATGTGAAGAGGTGTCTTCTTAGATTCCGTCGCTGACTGCGCCATGTTGTACTCAATTGCGATGGGTGTATCCAATTGAGCCGCGAATGCTTTATTTCAAATCGGAGTGGACAATTGCGCCGCAAGTGGCAAGCCAATTTCTACTATCAGAATTTCTTGTTTCTAGAGTAGTCAATCGCGATGCGATTGGCACTTCTCAACTTTACTGAGTTTAATTTGAAAAGCAAATTGCTAGATTTAAATTGAACTTGAGTTGTAGCGTTGCAAATGAGAGAGTGAATTTAAATAAGCACAATTTAAGAAGCAAAAGTTTTCTTCAACATGATCACGAAAAAGGAAGTAACTTACAAGATTTGTTTACAGTATGAACAGATAATTTCCTGTGCAGACAGTATGAACAGACATCAGATGACTAAAATTGGGAGGAAGTGAAATTAACTAGAATAGGAATAGCACGTGCCCTTCAAATGGAAATAAGTAATAAACATGAACTAAATACGGTCATGGATATGTGAAGGGTATCCATTGCCGTATGACAATGTCCTCAGCCGTCGAAGTTTCTTTGAAAACTGAATGCACCTGGTTCAGACGTATTACTTCACTTAGAGCATATACTAGGGCTAATCATATCAACAGATTGACCTAATACGTTCACTGGACAAAGAGTTATTAATAGCCGCCCTCATCTTCTCAGCCGGCTATTATAGCGCTCCTATTTTTTTTACTTCGTCGAATAAAAAAATGTTTCGCTTTACCTCATTTTGCCGCTTTTTCAACATTTTGAGTGATATCTTTTTGACTTCTCTAGGCTAGTTCCTCTCTTCTCTCATTCTGCTAAAAGTGATTTTGAACATCAGTTGCTCAGCAAAGCAATTCAAAATGAACAGAGTCAGTATAAAAAATTGAAGTCAGAAGTAGAAACGGGATAAACCCATAAAGCCCAATTTTAGATGCCCGCTATTTGAACGTCGTTCCTATAAGTCTTAGTTACCATCTCTAATGCTTATTGGTATTGATAGTAGCCCCTGTAGTCTCTCTCTAAGAAACAAGTACGTTATGTTCAACTACGAAATGCCATCAAAATAAATCGGACTTAAAAAATGATTTTGTAGAAAAATCTTTTTTTCTCAATATCTTTTCTTTCAATCTCAATCATGCTTATTGGAATCAACGGCGGCTATTTTCCGGCAATCTGCCGGGTATGTTTAGCATATTTGCAGTGTGCATTTAACCGTTTTTCGAGGTGCAGTCTAGAATCTTTTTCAACTCTGAAAATGTTAACCCAATCAAAACGGGACGTAGCACAACGGAATCCTCGTGAAAACTGCTTTAGAACCATTTGATGTCTTATTGTGATAAATATTCCGCGAAATAACGGCCAGTGAGGAGGTGGTCATGTGGGATCTGTAAGGAGGTGGTGTTCCTTTTTATCTTTTCATACAACACTGACAGAGGGCAGCAACCGCACGTGGGATAAGGAGTACATGGGGACTAGAATTTCGGGCCCGCCACGATCTCTTTGAGGTTGAGTTGAAGCCGCACTCGGAGAACCTTTTTTGGGTCAGTTTTGTTGATGCTTTTGGGATCACTCAGGATAGCTCACGGTGGAACGAGTGGCACTCTGACAGCTCCCCTCTTGACAGTGTTTCCTCTAGTAGGCAGAGACATTTCAAAATTGATCTGAAAATTGAGAAAATTCGTCAAATCCGAGCTAAACTAGAGCAAAAAACACCTGTAATACCATCAAATCGGCTCAATCTAGACCCAATTGACCCCCCAAACTGCTATCTTACTCGATGGCATGCACCTTGCATTATTTTATAGCACCCCGGTAAGGTGGCCAAAATAAATGAGAAAATCGTGGCACAGTATGAAATTTGCTGGAATTCAAGATTTTCGCTCGAAAATTTTTTAAAAGCTGTCTTTGGTCTGGGAGTCAACTTGCAGACTTGTTTTCAAACGTGTAAAGTACTGATATATCCATGTAGTATACTTGCATTTAGACTAGTTCAGTACTGATCTTGACTTGCAGTTCAGCCCGGGAATGGAATCAATTGGGCATTTTGGTATTGCGTAAAATTTGGTATAACTAGCTGACGTTGACGCATTAAGCTATTAATGGTTTGAAAACGAAACCGATCGAGTGTCCAAAAGCGGTAGTCTAGCATGCTTATTTTACTAAAGTCCGTTATCCTAATCGTAAAGCTTTAGTCAGACTGAAATCCTATCAGGTAGAACATGCGAGGCAAACGAGGTTCTAATGCTTGCACATATTTGAAACGGAAGATTTGGTGTTACTATTGAAGCTTGAAAGCACATCTGAGTGTTGTTGATCACCTTATGCTCGTTAGTTGTGCGATTTCTCTCGTCATCAATTAGAGATTAAATTTTGGGAAGCGGAAGATTCGTTAGAAGGGTATAAATGTATCATTTTAGACTGCCATATTCTACCTGGGGGGAAAGGAAACAGTTCCACAATCTCTTTTAACATGCACACCTAGTTATTACATTATTAGTTCAGTGACTTAACTTAATTCTCTCTATTCGTGCATCCAACTTCTAATCATCGCTAAAGTTTTGATCTTGAGTTGTATCAACTACAGTACACGACACGCAATAACGGTCAAGATCACGTGATTTTGATGTTTTTGCAAGTGATTTAATGTTTTAATCGATTTGATGAGTGAGTGTTGATTATGTCTACTGTGACAGCAGTTTAAATCTAAACGCTGGATAAGAATTTCATGTACATCGAGTTTAAACGTTGCTGAATCTGATTGACATTTGAACATTTGTCATTAGAGGCACCATCCTATGTTTACTTTTGACCTGTCGTAGTTCGATGTACATAAAAGTTCAGATTGTGTTATTTTGGCCTTCAAATCAATAAGAAAATGTATGTGGTGCTTTAGGAAGTAAATTAATTGCTGCACTTTTGGATGTTTTGTTTGCAGAATGTTTCAGTTGAACTATTTCAAAAAGAGTGCTCCTTTTTATCTGATACTTATTTGACGTCTATAGAATCTATACAGTGTTGCTTTGTTATGAATCTGATTTTCAGTCGTAGTTAATTGAATTAACATTTTGATATCACGTTTTACGGTCACTATTTGAGATGTCACAATGACTTGAGTCATGGCCTGATTTCATTTGATGTCATCAGTATTTATATTTAAAAACTATCTATTGTCTTATCTAAAAAAATTAATAGAAAGAATCTCAAAATTGTGTCGAAAAAATAGGAACGTTAAAAATATAGTGGTTTAAATTGATCAAAATAATCCTCATTTTCAAGTCTTTGCAGTGATAAACCCTATAGTTGGGTTAATGATCTGAGAAACTGCTTGGGGAACCAAGGGCAAAGCCCTTTCGCAGATAGTGATGATGATGTTTTATTAATATAAACAAAAGCGCAAGCGAGCATCTAAGCGAATATTTAAAGGCTGACCTAATAAGCAGACTAAATGATGACAAGGAGGCTCGGTATTGTGCGATCGCACATAAGGTTCCAACTCCGCTCGTCAACAATTTTGGCATAATTGTCTACCAAATGAGTAACAGATAGAAAAACCCAAAAATTCAAGTATTTTTGAAAAAAGTTGGTGTATGAACGAAAAGATAACCCAAAGCAAATGAACCAGTGGAATAAAAAATGATGCTTTAGATTGATGAGATATTCCAATATTAAGAAATCGAGTCAAGACAAACAGCAAAATCAAACAACAACAACAAACATTAATTACATCAAAAACTTTGTCCGTTTAAAAAACAAAACTCAATAGCAAAGTCAAAATAGCGTCAGATAAAACTAAAACTAATTAAAATAAAATAACTTTTAATTCACCAGAAAAGATATGGGAGCAGTCCATAATAATGCTTGTCAACAATTAGACAAAAAAGAACAAAAACAGTAAATTTGAAAAATTCGCTTATTTTAAAAATAATTTTGAGTTAATGAAAACCATAAAAATCAACTAAAATGTTCGATAGGTTTACAATTACCAGTGCTTCTATAAAATTGAATTAAGAACTGTCGGTATTCAATTTTTCATGCGTTTACAAAAAGAACAACAAATGGACAACAAACAAAAAATCAATTAAATCTGACAGAAAACGCTTTCGAGGACATAAAGCCCTTCTTTGACCCTGAAAATATGTTCGATTACACTTTCTTCGAACACCAGTAATGTATTATGTGACCTCTCATTAAACAAAGTAAGTTACAAGTAGACAAAAAAGAAAAAAGGCAAAATTAAGTAATACTTGTTTTTTACAAAGACATGAAAGCCATTAATTACAAAATGAAATAATTGAATAGGTACCTTTATTCTTCCACAGGAAGCCCTTGGGACCTGCAATTATCCAGAATATGTCTTACGTCTACAAAAAAACGCCAAATATGACAAAAATCAAAAATCAGTTGACTTTTTTCTTGAAAAACCCGTGTCGAAGACAGTAAAGTCATAACGAATTCTTTAAAGCATTAGATTTTGTGACACCAATCCCTTTTGACACCTTTCCTTGACAATAATAATGTCATATTTGGTCTGTAATTAACGATACTAGGTAACAAACAGACTATAAAAGGAACCAAATTGAGAAGTTAGTGTTTCTTTTTTATTATGGAAATCAGTTGTTTTCAAAGACGTGAAAACCATCAGCTATCTGCTAATATCGGAATATCGGCTCATCTATTCTTCAATGAATAGCCAATCAAACCGGCTCATTGTATAGAAAATTTTACACGACTGAAAAGACAAAGTAAAAACGACAGTTAAAGACAAAATTTAAAAAATTCAATGAAATTCTTCGAGGAAGTAGTGTCGGAGCCTTTAAAACCATAATCTACCTCTCTAAGGATTTTAATATTATCAATTTGGCTTTATTCTGAACGCCAATAATGTGATATGTGAACTGTCAATGACGTGATAATCATCTTTCCAAACCGTTCGAGAAATTTCATTTCTTCGATATTATTGAGTGCAATGGCGGCTGATGAACATATTGTTGAAATGGTGCACTTGTTTAGAGTTAGCTTGCATTTCGATGCATTCGGGGCAATTTCGGGACAATCTGTCGTTTAAATGAAAATCGTTCCAAGGCTTGAGAGGCTTGCATTTCGATGCATTCGGGGGCAATTTCGGGACAATCTGTCGTTTAAATGAAAATCGTTCATGGCTTGAGAGGCTTGCATTTCGATGCATTCAGGGCAATTTCGGGACAATCTGTCGTTTAAATGAAAATCGTTCCAAGGCTTGAGAGGCTTGCATTTCGATGTATTCGGGGGCAATTTCGGAACAATCTGTCGTTTAAATGAAAATCGTTCAAGGCTTGAGAGGCTTGCATTTCGATGCATTCGGGGGCAATTTCGGGACAATCTGTCGTTTAAATGAAAACCGTTCAAGGCTTGAGAGGCTTGCATTTCGATGCATTCGGGGCAATTTCGGGACAATCTGTCGTTTAAATGAAAATCGTTCAAGGCTTGAGAGGCTTGCATTTCGATGCATTCGGGGCAATTTCGGGACATTCTGTCGTTTAAATGAAAATCGTTCAAGGCTTGAGGCTTGCATTTCGATGCATTCGGGGGCAATTTCTGGACAATCTGTCGTTTAAATGAAAATCGTTCAAGGCTTGAGAGGCTTGCATTTCGATGCATTCGGGGCAATTTCGGGACAATCTGTCGTTTAAATGAAAATCGTTCAAGGCTTGAGAGGCTCTTGCTTTTACGTCTGGCAACCAAGACAAGGATTATTGAATCGTAACTCCGATGTCTATATCTTTCTTTTGCTGAACCTTTCTCAATTTTTGGTGTCCAAAAATATCTTGAGTTTTGGGTTTAATTCCAAGGTGACAACATTTTTATATGATAAATTTCATCTTGTTGCTAAATGCATCCTTCAGATATTCTTTTTAATTCATCTTTAAAGTGTGCAGCTCAAAAGATTGAAAACAGTTTTGTTTCGTCGGCAAAGAGAAGGGGAGTAACCAAGGAATACGCCCAGGGAACGTCGTTGATGGAAATATAGAATAAAAGAGGACATAAAATCGCACCTTGGGTTACACTAGTTTCTGTAAAGGAGCAAGAAACAACGTTGGATCTAAGCGCTTTTTTGGTCTGAACGAATTTTAGTTGCCCCAAATGAAGTCTTTGACATTTACTGTAAACCTATGTCTTTTAATGCAAAGTTTTTGCTCGACTGTTTTGCTCTAGAAGTCTTTCATTTTTAATCCTCCTGTGACTTTCTTTTGCTTCTGGATTTTCGGTAATCTAATTTGTTCTACGAGAAATTAAGTCTTTCAATAATAAATGCAATTGTAAGCGAAGAGAACTCAGCGCCGATATAGCTTAATTGTTAATAGCTCAGACTTCCCTCCGGAAGATTGCTGGTTCAAACCCGTCCATAGTCGGAGGTTTTTGCACCATTAACTTTTTTTTCTAGGATACACCCCCTTCTGAATTACATTTCCTCGCCTGTCGTGCGAGAGCCTTCTTCCGAGTTTAGCCGGTTTATTAGTAATTTTCATCGTCAATATCGGGTTAGATTATTGGTAAATTTTTAGAGAATTAATTTGCTGTGGAGATCTGTGAGTTTATGGGTATACGTTTCACACAACAGCTAAGGAGGCACTGTTTAATATTCTAAAAAATAAATTCGGTAGTTTTGGAGCCGCCAGGTTTCCGGAGAATTTAATAGGTAAGGCTAGCATCCCTTGACTCAAACTAGCTACTGCCAGTCGTTTGAGAAAAAATCGTCTTGATTTAATCAGCAATAGACTTTTTGCTGTGCGATTGCTCCTTCCTGATAATCAATCGTCTGAAGACTACCGTTCTCATTGCTGTTAAACAGTTAGTAAACAGTTAGTATCAAAAAAAGCAGGATAATGCCATAAAGCCCAGTTTTAGATGCTCTGTATAGTTATCAGCTGTTATGTTTACTGGTATTCATACTGAATCCTGTATCCCTGAGTAGCCTGGTCAGGAGTATGCCTGAATAAGAAAAGCAATCGAAATAGTTGGCACCTTGACATTTTCTGTAAAGCAATCTATATTTTTTCTTGTTTCTATCCCAATTTGGGTCAAGGAAATCAATGGTGGCTGTTTCGGATATCTGCCGGGTTTGTTCTTCGAAGCACGTTAAAACGAATGCTGAATGGTAACATATGCAAATATTTGTTGAAGGGTTCAGAATGTCCTTCTAAAATTAATTATCAAATCATTTATAAACAAATGTTTTCTCAGTTGTAAATGCTGTCGAAGCTGTTTGTCAACGGGAGATGCATGTGCCTATTTTATTCCAACTAGTTCATTTACATTTAATGCTGGGATCATTTTTTTCGCGGAAACTAGATTTGCCTCTTTGCTTTTCGTGAGAGTTGAATTCTGTGGCTTAACTGCGATTGTAAGTGAAGAGATTTCAACGCCATTATAGATTAGTTGTAAATAGCTCCTACTTCCATCCGGGAGATCGCTGGTTCGAACCCGTTGCCTTTAATGCTGGGGTTCATTTTTTGGGGAATCTATTTTTGCCTCTTCCCTTTCTTTGAGATTTGCTAAAATAATTGTGATTGTAAGCGAAGAGATTTCAACACCAATATAGATTAGTTGGTAATAGTTGAAACTGCCATCCGGGAGATTGCTTGTTCGAACCCGTCCAAAGTCGCAGATTTTGCACCCATGAAAATTTCTATAGGCTGCACCCCTTATAAATCAATTTGCCTCGGCTCAAAAGGCCATAAAGCCCAGTTTTAGATGCTCTATAGTTGAACTTTGTTCTAATTAGTCTTAGTTGTCAAGTCTTATGTTAATTGGTTTTGCTACTGATGCTTTGTCCTCGTATTTGGTGGAAAGTTTAGAACTAATTTTTGAAAGGCTGTGAGACCTTCAAAAATTAGTTAGCGAAACACGTTTTACCTCAGGTGCAAAAGCAATCAAAATTGTTACACAACGGAAAGTGCAGGTGCCTCTGTGATATCAAACACTTCAAATACAGTTAATGCTGGGATCCAATTTTTCGCGGAAAATTAGGTAGTGGATATTGATTAATCAAATTGATTCGAAAGCACAACCAATATGCAAAAAAGTGAAATTTGGTTATCAAGATCGGTATTGATTATTTTGCTTACCAGATTTTTGTTCCAAATTTTGATCCAAATTTATTAAATCTTCAAAATCATCGGCTGCCAATGATTATTAAGGAAACCCATGTAAATAGGGCCATTGAGGTTAAATTCATGTTACTGGATTCTTTCCTGCGATTCGTTGAGTTCTCCGTGCACAGTTGTCACAAAAGTATTGTTGCAGTGATCGGGGATCTTTATAGTCTAAATGAAGACAAGGATGCTCGTTAATCTGCGTTCGCACATGATGTTCCGACCCGAGCTCATCTACACTTTTGACTTAATTGTCAACCAATTGAAGAGATAATCAAAGATAAAATTTTGATTTGAAAAAATCTTTACATACCCAAACTACTAATTGAAATACATAATGCCATGCCTCAGTACAGCGCTCAAAAGATCTACAGTTAAAAAGACTGTGAGAAAAAATAAACAACAAAATCAGCAAAAACTAAAATTTCACAGCAAAAACTCGATATCTAAATTTAAAACGTCAAAATGCAATCAGATAAAACCTTAGCTACACAAACTTACTTTTTTAAAACTACACGGCAAATGGGACTTTTCCTTAATGGGACTATGTAAAAAGTCCACAAAAAGTAATAATGATGTAAAATTCAAAAATCAGTCAACAATTTTAAAAACGTTTCATTGCTTCAAACGTCTTAAAAATCCATAACCTTCAACGAAACAATTCTTGATAAATTTACTAAACAGTTATTATCAAAAAACCTGTATTTGCTGTGACTAAGCCATAGAAGCGAACCAAAGTTATAGAAAAATAAAACAAACTCGAACAATTTGCGAAAACACAAATTATTGAAGCCATTAAAATCCATAGCTTTTACCTGAATATTGTTGCTCTTATTTCATGTTTTTTTACTAAATCAGCTTAAGTTACACTGAACGATTAAGTAAGTTCACTTGGTACATATTTGAAAATGATTGGGATCTGTTATTACGCTAATATGCTAAAAAAAAGAACAGAAAAAGACATAAATACTGACCAATCTCAAATTTACAAATTTTTTAAATGAAAACGCATATCGTCCACCAAACAAAACGTCAGTTACGATATAAGATCAGTAGACTTGTTTACTTTTGAATTACATGGAATTGAATGGGACCTCTCGGTGATGAGAATAAGTTACAAATTGACGAAAAGAATAACTATAATTGAAAAATTTTTGAAAGCAAATAACGTCAAAAACATTAGGACTATTCGCTACAAATGACTGCATTGAGAAACATCATTAATTCAATCCTCAGTTAGAAGTTTTTGAGACCTCTCAGCATTTCACGACTACAAAAAAATTTAAAAAAGCTGTCACAAACAAACTGAAAAAAAATTCTGAAAGAAAAGTGTCGAAGCCATTAAAAAGTGATTTTTTCGGTGAAAACTCTCTATTTTTGATTATTTTTAACAGAAATGTGATGCTTCTTTTGTTTATAAAAATATGAAATCAAAAATTAACAAATATGAACAAGTATATCAAACCCACGAGGTTTTTGTAAAAACACAATATTAACGCCATTAATTTTAATAGCTCTCAACAGAATTCAATAGTTACGCTAATTTATGCCTCGTTGGGAATACTATGTTGTTTGTCATTCATAAGTCTTCAATATGATATCACAATAAGTCTTATGATAATGAAAACAACAACAAAGACAGGCAAAAAACCAAAAGTTCATTAGAAAAGTGCGAGAAGAAAGTTTCGGAGCCTTTTAAACTAAGTTTTTCTCTGAAAACCTCCTCTGCAATCTATTGAACAACTTTTCTGAGCAAATTGGAACAATCTGTTTTACGAAATGGTTTGAAGAATTCATAAGGAACCAAAATAATGAAAAAAATTTCAAAATTTAAAAAAAATATGAAAACTCGTGGCATCGAAGTCTTAATACTATTAGTTAGAAGTCAAGATCGCTATCCAAACAAATTTTAGTTGCAGTAGAAAGCAAGGAGGTCCTGTGATTACTGAAAATGATTAACAGTTCAAAAAAGTTTGAGACCAGTTAATTTTCAAAAAAAATCGGAAAATTGCTTTTAATGTCTTAACCGCTATTAGCTGTCAAGCCTATTGCATTTTCAGTCAACAAGTCTATGTCATAGGAACTACAAAATTTAGTAAAATAGCAAAAAAATCAAGTTTTTAATAGCCGCCCTCATCTTCTCAGCCGGCTATTATAGCGCTCCTATTTTTTTTTTACTTCGTCGAATAAAAAAATGTTTCGCTTTACCTCATTTTGCCGCCTTTTCAACATTTTGCGTGAAATCTTTTTGACTTCTCTAGGCTAGTTTCTCTCTTCTCTCATTCTGCTAAAAGTGATTTTGAACATCAGTTGCTCAGCAAAGCAATTCAAAATGAACAGAGTTAGTACAAAAATGGATGTCAGAAATAGAAACGGGATAAACCCATAAAGCCCAATTTTAGATGCCCGCTATTTGAACGTCGTTCCTATAAGTCTTATTTACCATCTCTAATGCTTATTGTTATTGATGGTAGCCCCTGTAGCCTCTCTCTAAAACAGAAGTATGTTCAGCCACGAAATGCCATCAAAATAAATCGGACTTAAAAAAATGTTTTTGTACAAAAATCCTTTTTTTTTCAATATCTTCTGTTATTTCAATCCCAATGATGCTTATTGGAATCAACGGCGGCTATTTTCAGGCAATCTGCCGGGTATGTTTATTGAAAATTGCAAAAACTCAGAGTAGAAGCCAAAGGAAAACAGGAACGTATCCTAGAAAACGGATTTTTTGCTGGTAAATTGTCATCTTAATTCTGATGCCTTTTCTCATTTTTTATCGGCTAACATTCGAAATTAACGTGTAGAAATCTGTTTTGATGTTGAATATCTATTTGCCGATATCATTTCAGGTTCTAAATGAGCAATAACAATTGGGCGAGTTTGACTTCCTACATTTTGGAGCGAGTTTTCACATACCTAGATAGTTATGAACTCTTTATAGTTGTTCCGAAAGTGTGTTACGGCTGGAAAAATAGCCTTAAACAGTGCCTGTTACCGAAGGAATTGTTATTCTTTCACAATTCGGACCCTAAATGTAATGGAAAAGTGCCTCGTGAACAGTTGAATGATGAGATTTTACATCGATTGTTTATTGATTTTGATTTATCGAAAACAACTTATCTTTTGCTTTATAACCAAATGAACTTGAAAGATCGATCAATTTTGAACGTAGCAAATTACTGCAAGAATTTGTCATCTATAAATATGAAAGGATGCTGCAGTTTAAATGACGTCAGTCTAAAATATCTGTCATCGATTGAAACACTGCAGAATATATCAATTAGTCTGGCTGAAATTACTGGAAACTCTCTCCATTTCTTAGCCAGGCAGGGTTCTGATTTTTTCTGACTCTCAAAGAAATCTTTTCCAACCCCCTTTTGATTTTGGCCACTCTGGTTCGAGAATAGTGCGACTGGACTGGTTGAGTTATCCGGTTTTCTAACATTCATCTTCTCGGAGGCCAATTTTAAATTTAGACCAACTTTTTTTACTTGTCATTGCTCACATTTCGTAAAATAAGAAGCTATACAAAAGAATACCAATGTCGAATGCTGGAAGTCAATATTAAAGAGGACAACAATACGTTAGATGGGTTTCATAAAGTACGTGTGATTTTGTAAAATCTATCGCATTGCTCAATCAGCTATGGCGCAAATGAATTTTGATTAAGATTTTCTGAATGTCCCTTCTTAGCTGGAGCCATTGGTTTTCAGGGTTTAAAGACAAGAGTCTAACTCTTAAAGTTAACTATTTGTTTATTTGCATGAACGTTTTTGTGAAGGTTTAACAGTAGATTCCAATTTGCCGACATCCGAGCACAATATAGCACTGTGTGTTCATAATTATCGTTGTTTCTTTACTTTTTGCACTCAGAAGTGAAATTGGTTGATGTGCATCTCACATGTCGAAATAGAAAAAAGTAATTATAGACAAGTTCCAATTTCTAGAATCGTTGGCTCTGGTATGAGTGTTGTATGCTGACATCGGTATGAAGTCAATTATAAAAATTGAGGTTCAGCTCTAAAATGATTGCGGTATTTTAATGCCGAAATATTGTGACAGGAAATATTGCTGACTCTTAAATGGGCTCTGTTAACTGCACTCGGTTATCGAAATTGGAGTAAAGTGGGCAAGTGAGTCAATGAAGTCAAAAGTGTGTCTACAATTTGATCGAAGTTTGTTTGAAACTGGCATTAATGGCTCTGACTCTATAATGTGAAGATTTATATACACACCGTCATTTCTGTGTGCTCCAAGATCTCTGCTAAAAACGAAGATTAAACCTTTTTATGCTATTAATTGTTCGAACGAGGTTTAATGCAATAAATGTAAACGTGCGAGTATTTTATCGCTTGACCGTTTTTGCGCTTTTTCTAGAACATTCTTCTGTCTCGAGTGACTTTTTCATGCTTGACTGAAGTTTTGCGTGATCCCAATTGCTTTCATTCTGAACGAAGTTTGTTTCTAAAATGAAGGCAATTTTAGCAGCGTTCAAAATGCAAAGACGATATAGGTTAGTGGATAAAATGTCAAACTTATCCTGGAGGTTGCGGGTTCGAACTACTGGTGGGGTCGGGAGCTTAGCAAACAATAAGAACTTCTAAGCAAAACCCCGTCTAAATTAAAGAGACCCGTGCGTCGTTCGAGAGCAATTAGTGCGACTTTTGTTTAGTTGTATTTCTTTGCCCTCTCGGCTGATGAGCTCATTAACGCAACGTTATAACAGGAAGCCAGATAAAAGCGGAAGCTCGCTAATACAATCTGCAACTCGTGGCGAAAGACTTTGAGACTTAGAAAGTTCGCAGGGAAATGATCGGATGTAGACACATACAATGTGCGTGGGTCCTGATCTGATCGTATGTCTGAACAGCTAGATTTTATGTTATAAAATGGTTGGATCTGAAAATAGCAATTTTCTCGGCAGCAAATTTATGTTCTCAAATATAATGTAATATAGACTGCTGTTGAATTATTAAAAAATCCCTCTTTTACGCGCTACTGTTTCCTGCAATAAAGAATTCTTAACGTTTAGTTTTCTACTCCCTCGTTTCGGACTATTGTCAGAACCCTGTGATTAGATTGCCGAAACTTGAATCAATTTATCTGGAAAAGCTATTTCGACTTCGGTTGGACTTTCTGGAGACCTTTCTGTCCAGTTATCCTGCCTTGAAGAGGCTGAGCGTTCGCCAGTGTAAATTGATTACTCATGACTTCTTCCTCTTTTTGGTATCAGATGTGGACTTGCCAGTGTTGGAGGATTTGACTCTGGACGGATTGCTGGAGAACAAAGAAAGGTTATCTTAAAACACTCACGTGCACATTTTAAAATGCCGAAAGTCTGCAGAAGTCAAAATGCCAGAAGTCGCTACTTAGCCAGAAGTTGAATTCCGTTGACTTTCGTCATTTTAAAAAGTGCGCGTTTCGTGTTTTATGCATGGTTAAGTGACTCTGCAGAAGTCACTTCGAAATTCTTACTTATTTTCTCGAACAGCTTCGCGGTTCTCGATAAACGCCAGAAGTTCACAGTGACTTCAAGCAGAGTCACTTAACCATTACTTAATGTTTAGTTCACTGTAAATGAACAATATGTTTTTGCACCCTTTGTACTGTTATATGTAAGCAGACTCCTTTTGTGTTGTTATCGCATTTTGTTGGAATTTCTAGCATTAAAAAAGACAAATTGTTACCGAGTAAATGAGCAACGCTATTTGAATAGAGCGAGAAATGAGCAATCTAATACGTCATATTTCTTAACCATTTAAATGCACACAAATTCTCTTCTAATATACGTAGAAAGCTCCGAAAAAGTTCGTTTAACATTATTTTCGTCGAGCCTACTAATATACTGAATCGATTGCGCTCCTTTTAGGCTTAATATTTTTATGTTTCGAAAACGTATTGGTGACTGATCTGAGCCGCAAATCAACGGAGACAAATACCTGCTAAAAAAGATCAAGCTAGATTTGCCTGTAAGTAAACGATGCTTTTCGCCGTGATGATGCTACGAAACAGATGCCGTAAAGTTTCGATATAATGTTTATGCCTTGGTGTAAAGCGAGTATAGTTGGACAAAATAGATTGTACGTTTTGAATACAGTTGCCTCAGCGTTATGATATAGAGTGCTTATATGAATTAAAATTCCGGTAGTCTGATTATTGAGTTTTTATACAGCTACATTTTTGGTGCCGCAATATTTATGTTACCGCGAACCTACATTTCAGGTGCCGCTATATTTTCATTACCGCTCCGCTTTCGAACCACCGTTTTGAATGAAAACCCCAACTCGTATTAACTTAAAACGGGTTGCCAGTCTGCATTGTCAGATTCCGATACGTGAACGATCAAAAAGCAAGTCTACTAAAGCAATGCCAAATCCTTTATGCCCCATCACTTTTCTTTGGTTATAGCTGGAGAAACTTGACTACTACTTAACCCATTATTCGCTTTTCTTTATAGATTGCCTTAGATAGGTTCTTACGCCGAAATTCTCTCTCAGCACATTTTCACTATTCCTCGTTTATTCTTACAATCATCCACAAATTACACTCCGCAGATTGGACAAGGGCAAGGCCGAATAGCAGAAATTCAGACATAACATGTGCAAGGGTGCCTTCATCTGGACTATAATGATGTGTTCACACCTCAGTTGCAGTGCTAACAGTCCTACCCTATTTGATGCCCCAGATTGGACATTGGATGACACGTTTACATGTTCAGTTCTTCGCTGTTGCTACTTAGAAGAGAAGGGTTACTGCAACTAGCGGCACAAACAAAACTGTAAGACTCATCCAATAAAACAACATTTCTGATTGTCGTAAATTGATCAATAACCGGCAAATCTAGCTAACCCCTCTTAGATTGACTCATACTCCTTTTTTTCGGATAATTTCCCCGGTTGCCGATAACCTACCCCTCATAATTTTTGAGTTTAAAAACCCTGAGGCTCGGAGTTAGAGCAAAGCTTCTGAAATTCACATATCTTTTCCGCCAGATTGTAAAGAAAAGCAAGCAGTACTATCTTGACAAGTCTCAGCGAAATAGAATATTTTTTAGAAAAGGGAGCTGAGAAACCTTTATATATACTTAGACTTAAAATATCACAAATCCTTTTCCGCCAGATTGTAAAGAAAAGCAAGTAGTACTATCTTGACAAGTCTCAGCGAAATACAATCTTTTTTGGAGAAGGGAGATCAGAAACTTTTTTAAGAAAAGAACATCGATTTTGAAAATTTTTGGTCGAAAGTTGGGAAATTCAGACAAATTGGTCCATTATGGCTACATAGCAAAAATGTGACCTCAGATATGAGAAAAAATGTGAGCACATAATGCTATATTGTTCAATTTTGAAAATCTTTGGTCAATTTTGAGGCAAATCAAAAAATTTAGAAAATCAATACCGAATATTGATAAATCGTACTTTCAAGCTTAAAACCGTACAGTTTACTGGATTACCGTTCCGTAATCAAGAATTTGCAAAAAATTGACCAAAATTTGAAAAATTGGACAGAGAATGGTGTGAGATATAAACTCACAACCTCCGGCTCAAAAAAAAATTGTCTTCTTATTATCTTGGTATCTCGTTTGCGTACCGTACCGTCCGCTTCTTGTTCGTTCCTTAACTTCGCTATTCACAATTTCCGTTCATTTTTCATCAACGTCGCTCTCCCAAAATTTTGTTTTTCGTTTTCGTTCCCAATCATTCCGTTTTTTCTTTCATTCAGAGTTGTTTTTCTCCGCCTAATTTTTTCCTTCGAGTAGCATGTTGTCATATATGATGAAGTATGATTTGTTTTGTTGCAGTATGTTGTTTAAGCTAGTATGCTGGTTAGTTGATTTGGTCTTGTTGCTTTCTAGGGTGTGACTTAAGTTTGTTCTAGAGTTACGGCTAGTTCGTTCCTGGACTTTTCCAACTCACTAATTTACTAGCAGCCCTGTTGTAATATATTGATTTTTGCTGCCGTATGTTTGCGTGTAACTGTATGATTGTTAGTTGGTCTAGGTTTTTGCCTTCTAGGGTGTGACTTAAGTTTATTCTGGAGTTACGGCTAGATTGTTTCTTAACTTTTCCAGCTTTCATAGACTACATACAAAATCGCTGCATATTACTTAACTTTTGCTGTAGTTTGTTTAATATTGTTGGTATGCTGATCGGTTGTTTAGGTTTGAATATTGCTAGGGTGTGACTTAAGTTTATTCTGGAGTTCCGGCTAGTAAATTTTTGCTCTTTTCATCCATTTAGTATACTACTGTTTTGCCGTAAATTAGTTCGTTATTTGTATATATTAAGTCCCATAATGACTTGTCTCTTGCTAGTTTGTCTCTTGCAGTAGCATCTCTCCTCCTCTCTAGGGTGTGACTTAAGTTTATTCTGGAGTTACGGCTAGTTTGTTTGGTAGAGTTTGTTGCTGTGGTCTGCTAGCGTTTGAACTTCCCGCCTTCTCGCTTGTGGCCTACCTCCCTCTCGTGATATTCCGTTTTCCCGTTTCGTCGGGCGCCGTCCGCCCGACGTTTCCGCCTCGTCCGTACCGTTTTACCGTTTCATCGCG
Source organism: Convolutriloba macropyga (assembly GCF_964194025.1). Classification (NCBI taxonomy): domain Eukaryota; kingdom Metazoa; phylum Xenacoelomorpha; order Acoela; family Convolutidae; genus Convolutriloba; species Convolutriloba macropyga. The sequence goes on along the minus strand of NC_134476.1, from coordinate 32,354,224 downwards.
CGCCGTCAGCCCGACGTCTTCGTCTCGTCCGTACCGTTTTCCCGTTTCGTCGCGCGCCGTCCGCCCGACGTTTCCGCCCGACGTACCGTTTTCCAGTTTCTCGTTTTTCCGTTCCGACCGTCTCGTTACCGGTTTCCTCGTGCGTCGCTTGTTCCGCGTTTCCGTCCCGTCTGTTGCCTCGCGCGTTGCTCGCTCGACTTCCCTTGTGTCTTTTGTCTTCCCTCCGCGCTGAGTGCATAGCATTAAGCGCTCCACTTTTGTTTTTGTCGGGCATTGTGGGCTCGACGACCTTTTCTGTTCTTTGGGTGGTTTGTTTTACTATCTACAGTGTGCTGTGTTTGGTGCATTCTGCGTTGAGATTGTTTTGCGTGAATTTGGTTTGTTTGGAGTGTGCTTATAATAGATAACCGTTTGCAGTGGTAGTTTTGCTGGTCATTGGAAATAATAACAGCGTGATGTCGAATAGTTTTGATAAAAAAGTTAAAAAACTGTACGCGGCCAGGTCAAAGCGTGAAGCTGAGTTGCATGCTATACATGAAGACGTCCTCCTTAGTATAAATAGTCAAAGTAGGCGAGTGAAAGTTGAACGCCTAGTAACAAAGTGCAACGAAGCATTTATGACTGTTGTAGACAAAAATGAGGACCTGATTGCATTTGCTGGAAAAACAGAGGATCCAAGTGCTCTTGTTCCTTCATTAGAGTCTTACTTGGAGGCAATGACAACTAAGAACGACAACATACTCACTTCAGCACGAAACTACATCAACTCTGCTGATGATAAAGTGAGTGAGTTACAGGAACCAAGGGTTTCCATTCGTTCTAGACTTCCCTCAATTATGACATCGTCAAAAACATCCAGTCAGCGTAAACATGATTATGTAATTGCTAAGATGAAGCGTGAAGAAATTGAAAAACAGAATGAGGCAGCCATTCGCCTTGCTAAACAGAAAAAGCAAATGGAAATAGATGAGTTGGAGGAAAACAACAGGAAACGGTTGGCAGAGGCAACTCTGCAAGACTTTGAATTGCTGGACGCCGTTTCTAAAGGTAGCCAATCTGAAACAACTGTAAGTGCTAGGAGCTCGATGAGAAGTGAAAAGGCTGTTCAGGATTTGATCAACACCTCACTTGCTTTTAAGTTTTAATAACAACGAGAAAACTGGTGAACCTGAGGTTACGAAAGACCCTCCAGAATGCCCTAGCCACAATAACGCCGAAGCAGTGGAAGATCACAACACTGACATTTCAAGGCATTCGATTCCAAAAAATTGTCGAGGCAATTATTTTTTAAGCATTGAGACCTTGCAGCAATTCAACCCCTATAATACTCCACCTGAAAATTTTTTGGCTGCTGCTAACACACAGGCGTTGTACCAGGCGCAACTAAGGGCGCAAATAGATCAAACAGGCCAACAAGGCATGGCACTTCCGAGCGTAACCAACCAAGTAACCGCGGATAGTCACCCGCCTTCTGTACACGCCCCAGGGGCTTCTTCACCACCCATTCAACAGCCCATTCCACCACAGCCGTTCGCACCGCAAGTAAATCAAAATAGTGCCTCCCAGTTAATTCCCAACCCACAACTTCAATTCTTAAGGGGACCTGAAACATCAAGTCTGTCTAAGAATGATTCGGCCCCGCGTATATTCTCCCGACAACAAATTAATTTTGTCCCTCGATCACCAAACGCCACTCTTCCTCCTTTTCCGTCAACAAATCATCCAGCCCCCGCAATAAACGTTCCCTCGCACCCAAGCGCCCCACCAAGTCCAAACACTCAACAGCACAACTCCGAACCCGCTCATCCTAACGACCATCCCATTCCGAACCCAGTCTTCGCACCTAACATCACTGCTCCCATCCCACACGCCCCTTTGATTAATCAGCCTCTCGTCAACGAAACTTTTCAAAATAATAATAACCGAGTACACAAAGTTGTACGTTTTGTTGTTCCGCCTGTCTCAAATATGCCCACTATCCCTCTTGGCCAAAACTTTGTGCCAAATATGAGTCATTATCGGTTTCCACAGCACAGACCGTCAGTAGTCAACCAAGACACAACCGCCGTGAATAGTCTGCCTCCAAATATACACAACCATATCGCACCCTCAAGCACTAATATTCCACAACGAATATATTCGAATTCACCCCTATTGATTGATATGCAACCACCATCAGGTGCACAGCAGGAAAACGCAATCGCGACTACTAGTAATGTTGTACCTGGTCTAGCCACTCCTGTTTTTCAGCCAGCATACCCTTATGTTGGGCCCACACCGTTGAGTTGGAGTGGTCCGCAGGTGTCTGCACCTGCCCCTCCGATACCGGACAATACGTCATTGATTAGGGAGTTGGTTGACGCAATAAACAGCAAGAAAAATGACCCCTTGCCAGAATGGAAACTTGCTCAGTATAATGGCGATCCATTACAATGGCACGAGTGGTATGGTCAATTCAAAAGCGCGATTGACTCGCAAACGCTCACTGATGACGTTAAATTGACATACCTTAAGACACTCGTCACTGGTAAAGCAAAGATTGCAATCGCCGAGTTTGCTTACTGTGGTTTAATGTACAAGGATGCACTAAGGACTTTGGAACGTAAATTTGGCCAGCCACAGGCAGTCGTAAGTGCACACTTGGACAAACTAAGCAACTTTCCGCCTCTTAAAATGCACAATAGTGATAACATCATTAACTATTCTGCAGCCATATCCAGCCTCGTTGGGGTTTTCAAGTCACTATCTTATGATGCTGACTTGAACAGCGCTTCCCTACTTAACCAAGCAGTACAGAAGTTACCACCAAACATGAAAGAGTCATGGTCGCTCTTTACGGTTAAGGAGCACTGGGTTAAGCCTACCCTCCTTGACTTTAACGATTGGCTTAAAGAAAAGGCTGAGGCCCATGATCTTATGAAACAAAGCGCAACCAAGGCCAAACCTGAAGAGAACATCACTTCAGTAACAAAGACCAAAACAGCCTCAAAAGTGTTTGCATCAAACTCACAACAAAGGGACACAAAGAAGCAAATTCCATCTTCTTCCACAAACGCTTACTTTCGGTGCCTTGTATGCAAAGGTAACCACCGGCTATGGGAGTGTCGAGTTTTCAAGGAAAAGACTCCAACCCAGAGAGCTAAATTGGTGGTGGATAACAAACTTTGCTTTTCGTGCTTAAGGGACAAGCACACGTTCCGCCAGTGCCCTCAGCCAAGAAAGTGCCAAGCAGAGGGGTGTAATAGTTCGTATAACTCACTATTGCATGGAGCAGATAGGGTTTTCCCAACAAAACAGTCAACAAATCCCAATACTATCCAGTCTTCTGGCAGCACAGGTCAAAGTAAAGCAACTACTAGTCAACAACCGTCTAATAAGACCACAACAATGTCATCTGTTACTGATGTTAAGGGGCTCCTTCAGGTAACGGAATTGCAGTTGGTCAATTCGTCCGGTTTCGATACCAAGGCTTTAGTATTGCGTGATACCGCCTGCAGTAACTCTTGGGTGGCCGGTAGTCTCGCAGATAGACTCGGTTTGCACGGTAAAGCACTAAAGCTAACTGTCAAGGGTATTAATACCGAAGAAGTAGTTGACACTAGGATTGTTGAAGTTACTGCGAAACCAAGAGAACATCAAGATTTCGAACCATTTACCATCAACCCTTTCGTTAAAGAGAGTCTGAACGTCGGCTCTGATATAATTAATGTACAGGCCCTGCAGGAGACTTACCCACACTTAGCAGTCCTTGATCCCGTGACATATTCCTATAAAGACATTGAGATGATACTCGGACAAGATGTCTATCACGCCATCCGCCCGTCAGAATACTTCTCTGCCGATGAGAAGCGTTCACCCGTTGCCGTACGCTTACCCATAGGTTGGGTCTTAAGCGGTCCGTTACCATCAAGCTCTTGTTTAACCTCAACGTGCTTTAAAGTGAATATCGAACAGGACAATGAGTTAGCAAGTCAAGTAAAGTCATGGTACGACATTGAATCATTCGGGGCAAACAAGCAGGTCGACTCCAGATCTGCAGCAGACGCAAGGGCTCACGAGATACTTGAGAGTACCACCATGCACAATGGCCTGAGATACGATGTCGGAATGCTGTGGGCAGCAGACAACATCCAGCTCCCAAATAATTACTTCTCCTCCCTTGTGCAACTAAAATCGCTCGAAAAACGTTTGGCCAAGGATGAAGACCTCAGAGAGAAGTATACTAGTACCATCAAAGAAGACCTAAATAAGGGGTATGTAATTGAGGTTCCGGACGCTCACAAGGTTGAGAGCCGGTCTGATAAAGAGTGGTACCTACCCCACCATCCGGTTTTAAACCCGAACAAACCAGGTAAGGTGCGTAGTGTGCTCAATGGAGCAGCAAAATTTCATGGCGCCTCACTGAATAAATCTTTGCTCACTGGCCCTGATCTGCTCCAAAATCTTATTTACGTACTTCGCCGACATCGAGGGAATGTTTCTACAGGTTGGCGTGTTACCATCAGATCAACTATCACTTCGCTTTCTGTGGCGGGAGGACCCCACAACTAACGTTGTAATGTATCAATATACGCGCCATATATTCGGGGCTAAAGACTCGCCCACATGCGCCAACTATGCATTACAACGCACTGCGAGAGACAATGCCAAGTTTTACCCCGAAGCTGCAAAAGCCGTCCTTGAAAACTTCTACATGGACGATTACCTTGACTCAGTGGAGTCTCCTGAGAAAGCCATAAATAGATCGAAGGAATTGGTACACCTTCTCCATCTCGGTGGGTTCAAGCTTACCAAATTTGTAAGCAATGTGCCAAATCTGGCTGATCGAATTGATGGCTCTCCTCAATCTACTGAGCCCAAGGTTATTGTTTCATGTCAGGAGCATTCATCGCATGTGCTAGGGTTAAAGTGGAATCACACTAATGACACTTTAGTTGTGATTCGGGGTACAAGCTGCGCTATCACCAAGTCCCTCACGCAACGCTTGGTCCTAAGTCTTGTCTCGAAAGTCTTTGACCCCATTGGTCTTGTCGCACCGTTTACTGCTCTTTACCGCGACTGCTCTTAAAAGACATCTGGCGTGTCACAGGACAACAATGGGATGACGAGCTCCCACAGGACATGGTTCAAAGATTTTTGGTTTGGAGTGCGGACTTACCAAAGCTTGAAAACATCAAAATTCCCCGAAGTTACTTTAGTGGACCCTTTGATAATATAGAGTTGCATATGTTCGGCGACAGTTCGCAGGATGTTTTGAGTGCGGTCGCATTCTTGCGAGCCGTGTAAAAACACCTACGGGCGAAGAAAAAACAGAGCTTGCGTTTGTTTTAGGGAAAGCGCGCGTGGCGCAAATGAAAGTAATGACTATCCCAAAACTCGAATTACAGGCAGCTCTACTTGCCGCTCGACTGAAAAGGGAAATTACACAAGCTTTTACCGTACCTGTTAACCAAGTATTCATGTGGACAGATAGCACGACCGATCTCCAATGGATTAACTCTAATGAAAAGCAACCAATCTTTGTTGCAAACCGCGTTTGTGAAATTTTGGAGTATACCAGCGTTGACCAATGGAACCACGTCGCAACTAAGGATAATCCAGCTGACGCTGGCACGCGTGGAATGTCCGCTGAGGTTATGCAACTAAGCATTTGGGTCAATGGTCCACATTTCTTAACTAACTCAAGTTTCCCTTTCGTGCCGAACAAAGACGTCATTAATAACATCAAACTTGGCGTCAACCAAGCAGTCATTATAGAAAACACTGTTTCTCTCGCTACATCTGTTAAAAAACAGAGAACTCCCGTTCCGTCGTTATTCCCATTTGATAAATTTAGTTCTTATCAAAAGTACTTGCGCCTTGCCGCATACGTTCTCCGGCATTTGCCGAAACATGCCGGCTACCGTAACCCCGATGGTAGCATTACTGACCCTACTGAGCTTGACGAAGCCGAGCGTCATCTACAGTACTTGGTGCAAGGAGAGTCTTTTGAAACCGAAAGAAAAGATCTTCTTGACTATAAATTCGTTAAACGGAGTAGCCGAATTGCTCCACATTCACCGTTTATTAGTCCAAATGGGCTAATCCGTTCCTCGGGCCGCATCAAGCGGCTAATTGAAGTTGGGTTTAACGTAAAGTACCCAATCATCTTAGATGCACGTCATCCGTTTGTAAAACTGTTCCTTGAACACACGCACGTAAAACATTATCATCAGGGCGTTGAATACCTAAGATCAATTGTGCAGGAACACTACACAGTACTGAAACTAAGATCATCCTTGCGTTCCATCAAAGCACACTGCCTGGAATGCCGAGAATTCCAAGCTGTAACTATGCAACCAATCGTGTCTGACGTCTTACCTAAGGAGAGACTTGCTTACCAGTCTCCTCCCTTCACGAACACTGGCGTTGACTACTTTGGGCCATTCTATGTTACTATCCGCCGTACTACTGAGAAAAGGTGAGGCTTCCTCTTCACCTGTCTCACTGCTCGCGCTGTCCATGTCGAGATAGTTACATCCATGGACACCAGCTCTTGTGTTATGGGAGTTGAGCGGTTTGTGTCACGTAGGGGTACACCTGCCATGATTTGGTCAGACAATGGCACTAACTTTATTGGAGCGGAGAAAGAACTCCGAGAAAGTATTGAAAAGTGGAACGTTGTCTTATTGCAGCTGAGCTCGCTCACAAAGGTATAAAGCGGAGGTTCAATTCACCCAGCGCACCACATCAAGGGGTATCTGGGAGAGGTTGGTACGCAGCTTCAAACGCGTGTTGTATACTATTCTTGGCACGCGTCGCCTCACGGATGAGGTACTGCATACTGCCTTTTGTCTCGTGGAGAATGCTCTCAATTCGCGTCCTTTAACACCCGTAAGCGCCGATCCGTGCGATTTGAACGTTATAACGCCCAACCACTTTCTTTCAGGAGAACACTCTACCGGTATTCCGTCTGTTGTCGGCAATAATGAGTTCGACCATCGTAAACGTTACGCCCGTGCGCAGTCGTACGCTAATGTGATCTGGTCCCGTTGGATCAAAGAGTACGTACCGACGCTCTAAGTGGCAGACGCCTGCCGAGCAACACCTTAAGACCGGTGACTTGGTTTGGATAGTTGAGGAAACCAACCCTAGGGGTTACTACCCAACCGCTCGGATTGTGGAACTCCGTTACGGCTCCGATAGCGTCGCGCGCTCCGCCGTTTTACGTACGTCGACCAGTTCACTCGTCCGTCCGCTTGTAAAACTTTTACCAGTTTTCCCAACATCTTCTTCCGGGCCGGAGGATGTTACCGAGTAAATGAGCAACGCTATTTGAATAGAGCGAGAAATGAGCAATCTAATACGTCATATTTCTTAACCATTTAAATGCACACAAATTCTCTTCTAATATACGTAGAAAGCTCCGAAAAAGTTCGTTTAACATTATTTTCGTCGAGCCTACTAATATACTGAATCGATTGCGCTCCTTTTAGGCTTAATATTTTTATGTTTCGAAAACGTATTGGTGACTTATCTGAGCCGCAAATCAACTCAGACAAATACCTGCTAAAAAAGATCAAGCTAGATTTGCCTGTAAGTAAACGATGCTTTTCGCCGTGTTGATGCTACGAAACAGATGCCGTAAAGTTTCGATATAATGTTTATGCCTTGGTGTAAAGCGAGTATAGTTGGACAAAATAGATTATACGTTTTGAATACAGTTGCCTCAGCGTTATGATATAGAGTGCTTATATGAATTAAAATTCCGGTAGTCTGATTATTGAGTTTTTATACAGCTACACAAATTAAGATTAGAAATTTTAAGCGCAAATTCGATATAGTTATTCGTAAGCTGTTGAGTACCTGTCCTTTCACAGGTATTTTTCCGGCAGTTATTTCCCTAGATATTGCGCCGGAATCGTGCGAAATAAAGTATATCGTTGCGTTCCTTTAACGCGCTATTATCTCTTGGATCTATTATTCTGTTTCACCTATCTTCTCTTCGCAAACATAGTAGAGAGTATTTAATTTTTGCGCCTGATCCCCCTCAAGTAACGCGCTCTGTGAAAGCGATTAGCAATGAAAGATGATGAACGGCGCTTGGTCAAATGCAGACGAAATCCAGTTTATTTGTTCCTCTCGACGAAAGCTTTTGACTGACCATTTGACTTTTTGTCCTCAAAACGGGATAAACAGCTAAATCCGGGAGGAAGCCTCACAGGATTTTTGAAAATCTTTCTGCCTGAAGATGCTGAATTGGGCCCTAAAATGAATTTTTAAATTAGTTTTCTTTTTTAATTTTTGATCTCCCATCTGTTTCATTATTTTTTTGTTTTTTTATCAACCAAAAAAGGGTTCTATCGGTGATTAGGACTCGAAGAGGACTAATGGTTATTCACTTTTTTGTCTTTTAGTAATGATACTCTATTTTTCTAAACTGGAGCAGATTTTTACATGATTTGAACTTTGACATCTTTTTTGAACTTTGAGTTTTCTTTTCAAAGGATGAGATTTAGAGTACGCTTAGTGTTTCTTATGTAGACTATCTAGTCACCTCTGGTAATATTAAAGGTGAAAAGTACACTTTGAGAAGTTTTGATCTCTAAACGGTCCATCCTCCCCGCCACATAGTCCTATTCCCCAGTCCCTCGCAAAACCCCTCTCCTACCCCACAACTACCGCACCTTCACCCACCAAATAACTAACTCAGCTGACCCTCCTACAGAGACATACAACTAAACACCCCGGATCTATTCCTCTCCTTTTCGGCATGCATATACTGTTTTTTAGTAACTTGTTATATAACAACGCATAGCTTGTAGTTGGGGCGGGGTTCATGGAACACTTGTGGCACCGAAACAAAAGATAAGTCACGTCACCGATCATGTAATCCGTCCCCTTCCAACCTATAACCCTTTCAATTAACCCGTAATCCTTCACCTCCCTTGCCCCGTTTACCTGCCTTCACAATTACTATTACTAAGATTTTAATAGCCCCAATAAGCGATTGCCGAGTAGAGCTCTCATTGGCCTTCGTTTTTTTTTATTTCGGCAAGATTTTTTGGTACGGCCTTTGGAGTCACCGCTCACTTCAATTCTGCTTTTTGTTTAAACCTGCAATTTTGACTGAGTTACTTGCATGACGTTAGTTGTTACTCTTATTGGAGCTTATTGGACTTTCTGTGCATTACCGTGAATAAATTTATGGTCACTTGTGACTGAACTCACTCTCAAAGATGACTCTCCTCGCGTTCAAAAAGACTTGACTTTAATTGAAGGAGATACCTTTTTTAATGACAATTATTTAAAGGGAGTTCATGGAAGTAATACGTAAGCTATACAACATCTTTTAAACCAAAATTTAACATCTGATACAAGTAAAAAAAGACAAGTAAATAGTCTCTTGTTCCGTCTATTTTTTTTGAGACTGCAGTTCTATCAAGCTATCATAGTTGTCTCATTCTGCCATTTATGATTCAAAAATATTAAGTTTTAGTGAATTTTGAAAGTTTGTATCATTTATATTAGTCCGGCTGTCTTTTTACAATTCGAGACTGCAGGTCTATCAAGCTATCATAGTTGTCGCATTTTGCAATTTATGATTCAAAAATATTAAGTTTTAGTGAATTTTGAAAGTTTGTATCAATTATATTAGTCCGGCTGTCTTTTTACATTTCGAGACTGCAGGTCTATCAAGCTATCATAGTTGTCGCATTCTGCCATTTATGATTCAAAAATATTAAGTTTTAGTGAATTTTGAAAGTTTGTATCAGTTATGTTAGTCCGGCTGTCTTTTTACATTTCGAGACTGCAGGTCTATCAAGCTATCATAGTTGTCGCATTCTGCAATTTATGATTCAAAAATATTAAGTTTTAGTGAATTTTGAAAGTTTGTATCAATTATATTAGTCCGGCTGTCTTTTTACATTTCGAGACTGCAGGTCTATCAAGCTATCATAGTTGTCGCATTCTGCCATTTATGATTCAAAAATATTAAGTTTTAGTGAATTTTGAAAGTTTGTATCAGTTATGTTAGTCCGGCTGTCTTTTTACATTTCGAGACTGCAGGTCTATCAAGCTATCATAGTTGTCGCATTCTGCAATTTATGATTCAAAAATATTAAGTTTTAGTGAATTTTGAAAGTTTGTATCAATTATATTAGTCCGGCTGTCTTTTTAAATTTCACATTTCGAGACTGCAGGTCTATCAAGCTATCATAGTTGTCGCATTCTGCCATTTATGATTCAAAAATATTAAGTTTTAGTGAATTTTGAAAGTTTGTATCAATTATATTAGTCCGGCTGTCTTTTTACATTTGGAGACTGCAGGTCTATCAAGCTATCATAGTTGTCGCATTCTGCCATTTATGATTCAAAAATATTAAGTTTTAGTGAATTTTGAAAGTTTGTATCATTTATATTAGTCCGGCTGTCTTTTTACAATTCGAGACTGCAGGTCTATCAAGCTATCATAGTTGTCGCATTTTGCCATTTATGATTCAAAAATATTAAGTTTTAGTGAATTTTGAAAGTTTGTAGCAATTAGACTAGTCCGGCTGTCTTTTTACATTTCGAAGAATTTTGGTATTCTGCGAGGTTTTTTAAAGCTGAAGCAAATTTGTTCATGACTTGAATTTTGGCTTATGTTTTCAAGCATTGATCGCTGTATTTGAACGTTGACGTCTGAATTCAAACTTTCGACCTAAGATTAGCTTTGTTTTTAATATAAAGTAATTATGAATTGCTGGTAGTATTTAAGGTCGAAAGGTAATTTTGAGAAGTTTTCTTCCCATAACAGTCCTTCTCCCTATTCTAACTACCTTAAACGACCCCCACACCCACGCATTCACCTACGTACTTCGCCTTCTCAATACCCGTTAAGTTCTCTTAGAGATTTTTTTTTAGTCTGCCGACTAGACGCTAAGTATGGGATTCGCCGAAACTTTTCTAGAAGGTTCAAGGGTGTAAAGGTTGGTTCTAGAGTTTTACTTCTGACCCCCTACCCCCTCCCAATAACCCCCCCCCCCCCGCACCACCACCACCACTTCACGCACACCCCCCACCAGTTTTCTTCCCAATCTGCATTCACTCGTTTGTCGGAAACATATTTTTGAAACATTGCCTGAATTAGTTGCTTGAATATTTCAGTGTTCGACCTCTTCCAGAATTGAACTTCGAGCAGCAGGCTCTCCGGTTTCTCTCTCTGAAACGACTCCGTCTCTACAACCTTATTTGGCTACATGATTTGCAGTTAATGGGTTTCTTGCGCATTTGCAGTATGAACAGATTCAGTGACTTTGAAGTTGTCAGATGCAACCCACTTTTGCTCTGGGGTGTCAACAGCTTGCTATCAGCACCCAATATTAGACGTTAGTTTTTACTTCCCAGTCATCGATCCAAATATCAACAATTTTTTATACTGATGAATCCACCTAATTATTGTTTTCTGCACTTGAGAAATTACACGAAACAACTTGTGCAAAAATTTTCTTCAGATAGTTCTTCTTATGCGCGACTATGAGGAAATTTTTGTTATGAAAAATCTGTAAAGGGGTAAAATTGAGAGCATTAGTTCTCTATTCATTGCTCGTAGACGTCTTCTAAGTACTCTAAATATACGTTTCACTAAAACAGCTGAGGAGGAAAAATTTTCGTCTTTGTATGACAATCAATTTTTAGGAATTGTGGACCCCCCTCCCTCACACGCAGACATGCACTTTTACCCCCACCGCCATCCCCCACCTATCCAGTGAGACAAGCTTTCTGAACCTCGAGCTACTTACTATGAAAGCCAACCCGCTCACCAGTCGTGTGAAAGCAATTCACGCTATCAGTCGGTTAGCGTTAATAGCCGCCCTCATCTTCTCAGCTGGCTATTTTATCAGCCCTTTTTGTTATTAATAACCGCCTCCAGCCGACAATTATAGCGCGCCTGTTTTACAATTCAACGAATTTAATTTGATTGGAGCGCTGTCTTCGCACAAATTTTTATGATTTTTGAAGTCAAGCTGAAGTGATTATTTTGGTCACGCCGTAAAGGAAGTGGAGCGAAAAAGGGAGTGGTTTTATGGCGTGAAATTTTTTTGCTCTAAATTTGAAGTAGAGTGCGAAAATGGTGTTTGAACAAAAATTCGCCGTTTTGTGTTCACAGGTGGCAATTTGACTTTGATTTTTTTTTCAAATCTGGTTCTGTGGTTTCTCAATCTATTCATATTCCATTCACAGTCGAAATTGTTACTTAATGTTGGACAATTTTTTGAACTGTATGTCAGGATTTGTCCTGCTTTCCTTTACGATTCCAAGAATTTGAGATTTAGATGCGATTTTGAGATGAGATTTAGATTACGCTTAGTGTGTTTCTTATGTAGACTATCTAGTCACCTCTGGTAATATTAAAGGTGAAAAGTACACTTTGAGAAGTTTTGATCTCTAAACGGTCCATCCTCCCCGCCACATAGTCCTATTCCCCAGTCCCTCGCAAAACCCCTCTCCTACCCCACAACTACCGCACCTTCACCCACCAAATAACTAACTCAGCTGACCCTCCTACAGAGACATACAACTAAACACCCCGGATCTATTCCTCTCCTTTTCGGCATGCATATACTGTTTTTTAGTAACTTGTTATATAACAACGCATAGCTTGTAGTTGGGGCGGGGTTCATGGAACACTTGTGGCACCGAAACAAAAGATAAGTCACGTCACCGATCATGTAATCCGTCCCCTTCCAACCTATAACCCTTTCAATTAACCCGTAATCCTTCACCTCCCTTGCCCCGTTTACCTGCCTTCACAATTACTATTACTAAGATTTTAATAGCCCCAATAAGCGATTGCTGAGTAGAGCTCTCATTGGCCTTCGTTTTTTTTATTTCGAGGACTTTCTTTGCATTACCGTGAATGAATTTATGGTCACTTGTGACTGAACTCACTCTCAAAGATGACTCTCCTCGCGTTCAAAAGGACTTGACTTTAATTGAAGGAGATACCTTTTTTCATGACAATTATTTAAAGGGAATTCATGGAAGCAATACATGAGGTATACAACATCTTTTAAACCAAAATTTAACATCTGATACAAGTAAAAAAAGACAACTAAATAGTCTCTTGTTCGGTCGATTTTTTTGAGACTGCAGGTCTATCAAGCTATCATTGTTGTCGCATTCTGCCATTTATGATTCAAAAATATTAAGTTTTAGTGAATTTTGAAAGTTTGTATCAATTTTATTAGTCCGGATGTCTTTTTACATTTCGAGACTGCAGGTCTATCAAGCTATCATAGTTGTCGCATTCTGCCATTTATGATTCAAAAATATTAAGTTTTAGTGAATTTTGAATGTTTGTATCAATTATATTAGTCCGGCTGTCTTTTTACATTTCGAGACTGCAGGTCTATCAAGCTATCATAGTTGTTGCTTTCTGCCATTTATGATTCAAAAATATTAAGTTTAAGTAAATTTTGAAAGTTTGTATCAATTATATTAGTCCGGCTGTCTTTTTACATTTCGAGACTGCAGGTCTAAAGCTATCATAGTTGTCGCATTTTGCCATTTATGATTCAAAAATATTAAGTTCTAGTGAATTTTGAAAGTTTGTATCAATTATATTAGTCCGGTTGTCTTTTTACATTTCGAGACTGCAGGTCTATCAAGCTATCATAGTTGTCGCAGTCTGCCATTTATGATTCAAAAATATTAAGTTTTAGTGAATATTGAAAGTTTGTATCAATTATATTAGTCCGGCTGTCTTTTTACTTTTCGAGACTGCAGGTCTATCAAGCTATCATAGTTGTCGCATTCTGCCATTTATGATTCAAAAATATTAAGTTTTAGTGAATTTTGAAAGTTTGTATCAATTATATTTGTCCGGCTGTCTTTTTACATTTCGAGACTGCAGGTCTATCAAGGTATCATAGTTGTCGAATTCTGCCATTTATGATTCAAAAATATTAAGTTTGAGTGAATTTTGAAAGTTTGTATCAATTATATTAGTCCGGCTGTCTTTTTACATTTCGAGACTGCAGGTCTATCAAGCTATCATAGTTGTCGCATTCTGCCATTTATGATTCAAAAATATTAAGTTTTAGTGAATTTTGAATGTTTGTATCAATTATATTAGTCCGGCTGTCTTTTTACATTTCGAGACTGCAGGTCTATCAAGCTATCATAGTTGTTGCTTTCTGCCATTTATGATTCAAAAATATTAAGTTTAAGTAAATTTTGAAAGTTTGTATCAATTATATTAGTCCGGCTGTCTTTTTACATTTCGAGACTGCAGGTCTAAAGCTATCATAGTTGTCGCATTTTGCCATTTATGATTCAAAAATATTAAGTTCTAGTGAATTTTGAAAGTTTGTATCAATTATATTAGTCCGGTTGTCTTTTTACATTTCGAGACTGCAGGTCTATCAAGCTATCATAGTTGTCGCAGTCTGCCATTTATGATTCAAAAATATTAAGTTTTAGTGAATATTGAAAGTTTGTATCAATTATATTAGTCCGGCTGTCTTTTTACTTTTCGAGACTGCAGGTCTATCAAGCTATCATAGTTGTCGCATTCTGCCATTTATGATTCAAAAATATTAAGTTTTAGTGAATTTTGAAAGTTTGTATCAATTATATTAGTCCGGCTGTCTTTTTACATTTCGAGACTGCAGGTCTATCAAGCTATCATAGTTGTCGCATTCTGCCATTTATGATTCAAAAACATTAAGTTTTAGTGAATTTTGAAAGTTTGTATCAATTATTTTAGTCCGGCTGTCTTTTTACATTTCGAGACTGCAGGTCTATCAAGCTATCATAGTTGTCGCATTCTGCCATTTATGATTCAAAAATATTAAGTTTTAGTGAATTCTGAAAGTTTGTATCAGTTATTTTAGTCCGGCTGTCCTTTTACATTTCGAGACTGCAGGTCTATCAGGCTATCTTAGTTGTCGCATTCTGCCATTTATGATTGAAAAATATTAAGTTTTAGTAAATTTTGAAAGTTTGTATCAATTATTTTAGTCCGGCTGTCTTTTTACATTTCGAGACTGCAGGTCTATCAAGCTATCATAGTTGTCGCATTCTGCCATTTATGATTCAAAAATATTAAGTTTTAGTGAATTTTGAAAGTTTGTATCAATTATTTTAGTCCGGCTGTCCTTTTACATTTCGAGACTGCAGGTCTATCAGGCTATCATAGTTGTCGCATTCTGCCATTTATGATTGAAAAATATTAAGTTTTAGTAAATTTTGAAAGTTTGTATCAATTATATTAGTCCGGCTGTCTTTTTACATTTCGAGACTGCAGGTCTATCAAGCTATCATATTTGTCGCATTCTGCCATTTTTGATTCAAAAATATTAAGTTTTAGTGAATTTTGAAAGTTTGTATCAATTATATTAGTCCGGCTGTCTTTTTACATTTCGAGACTGCAGGTCTATCAAGCTATTATAGTTGTCGCATTCTGCCATTTATGATTCAAAAATATTAAGTTTTAGTGAATTTTGAAAGTTTGTATCAATTATATTAGTCCGGCTGTCTTTTTACATTTCGAGACTGCAGGTCTCTCAAGCTATCATAGTTGTCGCATTCTGCCATTTATGATTCAAAAATATTAAGTTTTAGTGAATTTTGAAAGTTTGTATCAATTATATTAGTCCGGCTGTCTTTTTACATTTCGAGACTGTAGGTCTATCAAGCTATCATAGTTGTCGCATTCTGCCATTTATGATTCAAAAATATTAAGTTTTAGTGAATTTTGAAAGTTTGTATCAATTATATTAGTCCGGCTGTCTTTTTACATTTCGAGACTGCAGGTCTATCAAGCTATCATAGTTGTCGCATTCTGCCATTTATGATTCAAAAATATTAAGTTTTAGTGAATTCTGAAAGTTTGTATCAGTTATTTTAGTCCGGCTGTCCTTTTACATTTCGAGACTGCAGGTCTATCAGGCTATCTTAGTTGTCGCATTCTGCCATTTATGATTGAAAAATATTAAGTTTTAGTGAATTTTGAAAGTTTGTATCAATTATATTAGTCCGGCTGTCTTTTTACATTTCGAGACTGCAGGTCTCTCAAGCTATCATAGTTGTCGCATTCTGCCATTTATGATTCAAAAATATTAAGTTTTAGTGAATTTTGAAAGTTTGTATCAATTATATTAGTCCGGCTGTCTTTTTACATTTCGAGACTGTAGGTCTATCAAGCTATCATAGTTGTCGCATTCTGCCATTTATGATTCAAAAATATTAAGTTTTAGTGAATTTTGAAAGTTTGTATCAATTATATTAGTCCGGCTGTCTTTTTACATTTCGAGACTGCAGGTCTATCAAGCTATCATAGTTGTCGCATTCTGCCATTTATGATTCAAAAATATTAAGTTTTAGTAAATTTTGAAAGTTTGTATCAATTATTTTAGTCCGGCTGTCTTTTTACATTTCGAGACTGCAGGTCTATCAAGCTATCATAGTTGTCGCATTCTGCCATTTATGATTCAAAAATATTAAGTTTTAGTGAATTTTGAAAGTTTGTATCAATTATATTAGTCCGGCTGTCTTTTTACATTTCGAGACTGCAGGTCTCTCAAGCTATCATAGTTGTCGCATTCTGCCATTTATGATTCAAAAATATTAAGTTTTAGTGAATTTTGAAAGTTTGTATCAATTATATTAGTCCGGCTGTCTTTTTACATTTCGAGACTGCAGGTATATCAAGCTATCATAGTTGTCGCATTCTGCCATTTATGACTCAAAAATATTAAGTTTTAGTGAATTTCGAAAGCTTTTATCAATTATATTAGTCCGGCTGTCTTTTTACATTTCGAGACTACAGGTCTATCAAGCTATCATAGTTGTCGCAGTCTGCCATTTATGATTCAAAAATATTAATTTTTAGTAAATTTTGAAAGTTTGTATCAATTATATTAGTCCCTCTGTCTTTTTACATTTCGAGACTGCAGGTCTATCAAGGTATCATAGTTGTCGAATTCTGCCATTTATGATTCAAAAATATTAAGTTTGAGTGAATTTTGAAAGTTTGTATCAATTATATTAGTCCGGCTGTCTTTTTACATTTCGAGACTGCAGGTCTATCAAGCTATCATAGTTGTCGCATTCTGCCATTTTTGATTCAAAAATATTAAGTTTTAGTGAATTTTGAAAGTTTGTATCAATTATATTAGTCCGGCTGTCTTTTTACATTTCGAGACTGTAGGTCTATCAAGCTATCATAGTTGTCGCATTCTGCCATTTATGATTCAAAAATATTAAGTTTTAGTGAATTTTGAAAGTTTGTATCAATTATATTAGTCCGGCTGTCTTTTTACATTTCGAGACTGCAGGTCTCTCAAGCTATCATAGTTGTCGCATTCTGCCATTTATGATTCAAAAATATTAAGTTTTAGTGAATTTTGAAAATTTGTATCAATTATATTAGTCCGGCTGTCTTTTTACATTTCGAGACTGCAGGTATATCAAGCTATCATAGTTGTCGCATTCTGCCATTTATGATTCAAAAATATCAAGTTTTAGTGAATTTTGAAAGTTTTTATCAATTTTATTAGTCCGGCTGTCTTTTTACATTTCGAGACTGCAGGTCTATCAAGCTGTCATAGTTGTCGCTTTCTGCCATTTATGATTGAAAAATATTAAGTTTTAGTAAATTTTGAAAGTTTGTATCAATTATATTAGTCCCTCTGTCTTTTTACATTTCGAGACTGCAGGTCTATCAAGGTATCATAGTTGTCGAATTCTGCCATTTATGATTCAAAAATATTAAGTTTGAGTGAATTTTGAAAGTTTGTATCAATTATATTAGTCCGGCTGTCTTTTTACATTTCGAGACTGCAGGTCTATCAAGCTATCATAGTTGTCGCATTCTGCCATTTTTGATTCAAAAATATTAAGTTTTAGTGAATTTTGAAAGTTTGTATCAATTATATTAGTCCGGCTGTCTTTTTACATTTCGAGACTGTAGGTCTATCAAGCTATCATAGTTGTTGCATTCTGCCATTTATGATTCAAAAATATTAAGTTTTAGTGAATTTTGAAAGTTTGTATCAATTATATTAGTCCGGCTGTCTTTTTACATTTCGAGACTGCAGGTCTCTCAAGCTATCATAGTTGTCGCATTCTGCCATTTATGATTCAAAAATATTAAGTTTTAGTGAATTTTGAAAATTTGTATCAATTATATTAGTCCGGCTGTCTTTTTACATTTCGAGACTGCAGGTATATCAAGCTATCATAGTTGTCGCATTCTGCCATTTATGATTCAAAAATATCAAGTTTTAGTGAATTTTGAAAGTTTTTATCAATTTTATTAGTCCGGCTGTCTTTTTACATTTCGAGACTGCAGGTATATCAAGCTATCATAGTTGTCGCATTCTGCCATTTATGATTCAAAAATATTAAGTTTTAGTGAATTTCGAAAGCTTTTATCAATTATATTAGTCCGGCTGTCTTTTTACATTTCGAGACTACGGGTCTATCAAGCTATCATAGTTGTCGCAGTCTGCCATTTATGATTCAAAAATATTAATTTTTAGTGAATTTTGAAAGTTTGTATCAATTATATTAGTCCGGCTGTCTTTTTACATTTCGAGACTGCAGGTCTATCAAGCTGTCATAGTTGTCGCTTTCTGCCATTTATGATTGAAAAATATTAAGTTTTAGTAAATTTTGAAAGTTTATATCAATTATATTAGTCCGGCTGTCTTTTTACATTTCGAGACTGCAGGCCCATCAAGCTATCATAGTTGTCGCATTCTGCCATTTATGATTCAAAACTTTTAAGTTTTAGTGAATTTTGAAAGTTTGTATCAATTATATTAGTCCGGCTGTCTTTTTACATTTCGAGACTGCAGGTATATCAAGCTATCATAGTTTTCGCATTCTGCCATTTATGATTGAAAAATATAAGTTTTAGTAATTTTTGAAAATTTGTATCAATTATATTAGTCCAGCTGTTTTCTCACGTTTCGAGACTGCAGGTCTATCAAGCTATCATAGTTGTCGCATTCTGCCATTTATGATTCAAAAATATTAAGTTTTAGTGAATTTTGAAAGTTTGTAGCAATTAGACTAATCCGGCTGTCTTTTTACATTTCGAAGAGGAATTTTGGTATTCTGCGAGGTTTTTTTAAAGCTTAAGCAAATTTGTTCAAGACTTGAATTTTGGCTTATGTTTTCAAGCATTGATCGCTGTATTTGAACGTTGACGTCTGAATTCAAACTTCCGACTTTAAGATTAGCTTTGTTTTTAATATAAAGTAATTATGAATTGCTGGTAGTATTTAAGGTCGAAAGGTAATTTTGAGAAGTTTTCTTCACATAGCAGTCCTTCTCCCTATTCTAACTACCTTAAACGACCCCCACACCCACGCATTCACCTACGTACTTCGCCTTTCCAATACCCGTTAAGTTCTCTTAGAGATTTTTTTTAGTCTGCCGACTAGACGCTAAGTATGGGATTCGCCGAAACTGTTTTCTAGAAGGTTGAAGGGTGTTAAGGTTGGTTCTAGAGTTTTACTTCTGACCCCCTACCCCCTCCCAATAACCCCCCCCCCCCACCACCACCACCACCACCAACACTTCACGCACACCCCCCCCCCCCCCCCCAGTTTTCATCCCAATCTGCATTCACTCGTTTGTCGGAAACATATTACATATTTTTGAAACATTGCCTGAATTAGTGTTGCTTGAATATTTCAGTGTTCGACCTCTTCCAGAATTGAACTTCGAGCAGCAGGCTCTCCGGTTTCTCTCTCTGAAACGACTCCGTCTCTACAACCTTATTTGGCTACATGATTTGCAGTTAATGGGTTTCTTGCGCATTTGCAGTATGAACAGATTCAGTGACTTTGAAGTTGTCAGATGCAACCCACTTTTGCTCTGGGGTGTCAACAGCTTGCTATCAGCACCCAATATTAAACGTTAGTTCTTACTTCCCTGTCATCGATCCAAATATCAACAATTTTTTATACTGATGAATCCACCTAATTGTTGTTTTCTGCACTTGAGAAATTACACGAAACGGCTTGTGCAAAAAATTTCTTCAGATAGTTGTTCTTATGCGCGACTATGAGCAAATTTTTAGTATGAAAAAGCTGTAAAGGGGTAAAATTGAGAGCATTAGTTCTCTATTCATTGCTCGTAGACCTCTTCTAAGTACTCTAAATATACGTTTCACTAAAACAGCTGAGGAAGAAAAATTTTCGTCTTTGTATGTCAACCAATTTAGGAATTGTGGACCCCCCTCCCTCACACGCAGACATGCACTTTTACCCCCACCGCCATCCCCCACCTATCCAGTGAGACAAGCTTCCTGAACCTCGAGCTACTTACTATCAAAGCCAACCCGCTCACCAGTCGTGTGAAAGTAATTCACGCTATCAGTCGGTTAACGTTAATAGCCGCCCTCATCTTCTCAGCTGGCTATTTTATCAGCCCTGTTTGTTATTAATAACCGCCTCCAGCCGACAATTATAGCGCGCCTGTTTTACAATTCAAAGAATTTAATTTGATTGGAGCGCTGTCTTTGCACAAATTTTTATGACTTTTGAAGTCAAGCTGAAGTGATTATTTTGGTCACGCCGTAAAGGAAGTGGAGCGAAAAAGCGAGTGGTTTTACGACGTGAAAATTTTTTTGCTCTAATTTTGAAGTAGAATGCGAAAATGGTGTTTGAACAAAAATTCGCCGTTTTTTGTTCACATGTGGCAATTTGACTTCAATTTTTTTTCAAATCTGGTTCTGTGGTTTCTCAATCTATTCATATTCCATTCAAAGTCGAAATTGTTACTTCATGTGGGACAATTTTTTGAACTGTATGTCAGGATTTGTCCTGCTTTCCTTTACGATTCAAAGAATTTGAATTTTACTGCTACGCTGTCTCTTCAAGATCTGTTCTCACTTTTTCTATCTTTGTCGTGTCAATTGAGAAGTCAAATCGGAATAGTGATTTCAATCATGCAGGAGTAGTAAGAAGAGCGAAAATCGAGTAGTTTTAAGGTGTGACTTTTTGTATTACAACAGGTGCTTAGTCACCATGTGCAATGATAGGTCTAATTTGTTACTTAAATAGTCCTGTGGGATCCTGACATTTTATTTCCAAAATTGTCGACGTACTGATGGTTGCCTTCATTTGTTGCTACCTGTTTTACGTGGTTCCTCTATTGTTTTCATTGAAGTTGATATATGCTTTTATTGATGAACAGTGAAATTTGTTGTGACGATTTCAAATTTTAGTTGCGTTCGCCGTTGACTTTAAAATTATTTTCATTGACATTCGTAAAAAGCGTTCTTTTGCTAATTTTGTTTTTGTTGTCCGTGTACTTTGTTTGTGATTTTGGTGTTTAATGTCTAAACTCCTGTAGTGTAAATTTTTGAGATGGACGTTTTCGGACGTTAGAACTTCAAAAACCCTATTTTTCCAAAAAGAAATTATGATTTTTTTTTCGAATTTTGAGTTTTCTTTACTTTAGTGGAAGTCTTGGTACATCATTTGTTTGACATTAGAGGCTCTTTGTTAATGGGAGCTGATATTGTTATCATCTTTTTCAATTCTTTGAATTGTAATTCAGTGCTTGTCCTACTTTTTTTTAAACTTCGTCCAATAAAAGTTTGTTTTGCTTTACCATAAGTCACAGCTTGTTCCATGTTTGTGTAAAATCTCTACGCTAGATTAATTCTTCGCTCATTTTGCTTTAACCGCTTTTAAGCAGGAGATTCTCAGCAGAGAAATTTTAAATGGACAGAGTCAATACTGAGAAACGTATTCAAAAATAGAAACTGGATGAAGCCTAATTTTGGATGCTCGTTACTTGAACTTTGTTCCTTTAAGTCTGGATTACCTCTTGTAATGCTTTGCGGTTTTAATATCAGCCACATTATAGCATTCCTCTGTTATAAAAATGAGAAATAATCGAAAAAACTTTGCACAGTTCTGTTTTGAAAAGTTCAAAGTTATTAGCCAAACAATAAATCGTAAATTTTTTTTCCTAATTTCAAAAATTTAAAGTTCACATCCAATGTGCTATGCAAATGTGGGATGCTTCAATACAGTAATCATAGCAGATTATTTTCTCTAAGGCAAGTCACAACAATTGGTAAATTTAATACTAGCTGCGTTAACTCGCAAAATATATCTTCGTCGAAAATATCTTAAAAATAAGTGAGAAAATGCCATAAGGGCCAATGGCGGTGGTGAGAAAACGTATGTAATTAAAGCAGTCAAGAACATGAAGTTTCTTTGAGCATTGGGTGCAAATGAGAGACAGCTAATAAGGACATTAGGTGGAAGAAGATGAGTGCTGACATTTCGAAGATTGTTTTTTTTCTGAAAATAACAATTGTTTGCATAGCATTTCCCTTTTTTGAAAGTAAACATAGAAAAGTAGCTGCTTTATGCTGCTCAAATCTTCCTAATTATGCCCGGTTTCGAGATTCGTTCAATATAGAATGATATCTCTCAAATTTTTTCATAAAAATTTATCTTGATTGTATGACCAGAAAAAGATAATTAATCAGTTTTTAACAACAAGCCAGACGAACGATAGGCTCGAGTTTATCTGATTGTTAGTTGATGTATCAGTGTGGTTCTACCTCTTTTGTTTTTCCTCTCTTAACTGATCGCATCTTAGTCAAGAAAAAATTGGGTAAAATAGTTGAAAATGGATTTGATTACAACTCGTGACCCCCAATTAGAATTCAGACTCTTCATGCCCAGGTAAAAGGCGTCCTAAAATTACGACGACAATATAAGCTATTAAATTAACAAAAAGTTAATGAAGATTACTCCACACCTTAATGTTTACTTGACGGGATAAAAACATAGTTACACGAATAATGTCGAAGGATTGATTCCTATTGGTTGACAGTGGCTCTTTTTAAACTTTGATTGCACATTGTTTCAGTAGGGTAGTGCGCTGTTAATTACAGTCTCTTTATTGAATGACAATATCAGAGGTTATACTGTTAACTTCTTTCAAGTTATATGTAAAAAACCTCATTTATCCGAGCTTTTATCCCAGTTTTAGTTGTGAACTGCCGCCACTTCAGTTAACTGGACTAAAATTGTTCAATAAAATCCTCAAAATCTTTGCAAAAGGGCAAAAATTGGCCGAAATGGGACAGAAGTCATGCGCTATAAATCTTTTTATACAAGAATTCAGAATTCTTAAGAATACTTTTTGTAGCGATTTTCTAGAACCAGAGAGCTCTCAAATGATACCACATATGTTGGTCTAGGATGCATTCAAAATTGCCTAAACGAAAAAGGGGATAGCATATAGATCATTTTCAAAAAATGTGGGTACAATAATTGCGGACCCTGGTCATGTCTCAGCGACTCTTGCAACCATAGTTAAATGTTCTATGCTGTTTGGGCACATCATCTCCAGTTTCG
This sequence comes from Convolutriloba macropyga, assembly GCF_964194025.1. Taxonomy (NCBI): domain Eukaryota; kingdom Metazoa; phylum Xenacoelomorpha; order Acoela; family Convolutidae; genus Convolutriloba; species Convolutriloba macropyga. Next base: position 32,330,855 of record NC_134476.1, on the reverse strand, counting down.
GCACTCTTAAATGTCGGTATAGTTGTGCGTAATTGGGGAGGAACTATATACTGAAATGGTTTTTTTTCAGTCAATTTCAGCCGATCGATTTATTCATCGGAGAGAGTTAAGACTAGTATCATTAGAAAGCCCGTTCAACGTAGAATATAGAATCAAAAAGATTTTTTTTATTTTCGTGTTTTGCAGGCAGTTATTGAGGTTTGAAGTTTTGTGAATAATAGAAGGATTTCCGTTTTTTTTTCACATTTTCTGGATTTTTTGCCGATATCTGCCAATTAAAAGTTTTTTTGGTTTGTTTTCTAGAGATAGATTGGTGTTGATGAAATTTTGATCTAGTTTTTTTTTCAAAAAAAGACTTTTTTTCAAAAAATGAGACTTTTCATCGAAAATTGCAAGATATAAGCTTCTTTAGTCAGCTTTACTTAAATTTTCCGGAAGTGACCACCTAAAAATTGCTGAAACACTTTTCTTCAACTCAAGATAGAGCTAGTTTACTTCTCTGCTCTCTTTGAAAATGTTCTGGTTTGAAATTTTGCCGGTCTTAAGCTAATATAACTCGATAATTATACAAACAGCATCTTCTCTTTGATATATGAACTTTTTTGTCAAATTATCTATATCTACATTGGATACTGTTGCATGTAATGTGAGAACAGTAATAGCAAGGCTAGTTTTGGTCTGATCGTGGAATTCTAAAATCCAAAAATAATCTGGATTGTAATCAGTGGCTGTCTTTTTTCTTAAAAAATTATCGCCTTTTTATATTCATCACAGAATAACGCACATCAAGGCTAACAATTGACAGGTCCAATTGGCTTAACAAACAATCGCCAGTTTTTGTTTTTAAGTTTTTAGTCAAAAGCTTATTGTCGTTTGACTTTTAAAATCATTTGTTTTCAAAATAAACGAAGGATTATAGTGCTTTGCCTTTGTTTTTCCCGTATTTTGGGTCAACTTGTAGCTTAGTTTCAACAGAGACAGACTGCATATTCTACTTATTTAAATTAGTCTTTTTGAGGTTTTACGCTTTAAGTAATTGTTTTCTGGCTTTGATGCTACTAATTTCGCAAATATTTTTGATTTTTGGACATTGGCCCATTTTTCAGGTTGTTTTTTTGTGTTTTTGTCATTTTACCAATTTATGGAAAAGTCACTATTATTTTTTGGTGTTCAGAACTTAGACACAATTGAACATATAATTTCCTTTTCCTAAGTCATAGGTTATGGTTTTAACAGCTTCAACACCGTTTTATAGAATTTTTTCACTTTTGTCTTCAATTGCCTTTCTTCTTGTAGTCGTATGAGAATTTTTTAGTTTTTTATTTTCTGTTCTTTTTTGTTCACTTGTTGCCTAGTACCTTTAATTACGGGTAACATATCACGTTGCTGGCGTAGAATGAAGGCGAAATTGAACATATCTAATTTTTTTAAACTGAATTCATTATGGTGTTAACGGCTTCGACGCTGCTGTTTAGGGAAAAATTTATTTTGATTTTTATTTTTTTGTCTGTTTTAACGTCTTCTTTATAAATGTATGACATATTCTGATTAAAAAAGTTTTCAATGGCTCCGTTTCGAGGAATAAACACAAACCTTTTTATTGCAATTTTTAGTAAATGATTTTCATGACTATAAATCAATCAATAAAGTCGCATATCAGTTTATTGGCGTTCACAAAACGCACAACCAGACACTTTTTGTTCTTAGGGAAAAGATTATGGTTATAACGGCTTCGACGCCGTTTTCGCGCCAAAATTATTTGAGTTTTTGTTTTTTTTCTGTATGTTGTTTTTTTTGGAATCGTATGCAAAAAACTTAATGACTGAACCCAAGATCTTATCTTATGGAGTTGTAAATGATGGTATTACAATGTGTTTAATGATTTCAGTTCATATCTTATGTGTTTCATTACTTTGAAACCAATTGTTTCTCAAAAAGTATTGGCGCAATTTTTAAGTCAGCCGCTTTTGTTGTTTTTTTTATCTTGTTGGTACCAAATCTCATTAAGGAATGGTTCCATATTTTTTTTCTATTGATGAACAATGAACTAGTCATTTTGTTTAGTTTAGGTTTTATCTGACGCTATTTAGACTTTTTTATCAAGTTTTTCTTCAAACAGACATCGAGTTTTGGATGTTATTAATGTTTGTTGATTTTGTTGTTTGTCTTGTCTCGCTTTCTTACTAATGGCAAATATCCTCGGCCCTCTAAAGCGAAAGCGGCATTTTTTTAGTCCACTGAATGAATTGAGTTGCACGCAATTTTTATTCGTACACCAGTTTTCGAAAAAATACTTGAATTTTTGAAAGTTTTCTATCCCTTCTTCATTTGGTAGACGATTAAGCTGAAAATATGGATTAGCGGGGTCGGAATATTATGGGCGAACGCACATTAGCGAGCCTCCTTGTAATTCTTTGAGAGTCACTTCTGTTCTCTCTAATTGAAGTTGCTATTGAGACATAAGATCTTATTGATGGTGAGCAAAATGCTTCTAAGCTAAAGCTCTGATGTGTGACTGCTTTTTTGCTAGAATTTAATGCCCACTTTCAATATCAAAATCAAAGACAATAAAGAGAGCAATATTGACTTTTGAAGGTCATTGTCTCTCATTTTGTTGCTTCGTTAATAGCCGACGTTTGTTATGCAAGTCTAAGTGATCGATTTCGTGGCTGATATATGCCGGCTGTTTTTTGCTGTTGGAATCCCAATGGTTATTTTTCGAAGAGACATTTTCCTTGCGACTACTTTACGGCAATCGGCAGCTGCTATGTTTTATCGTTGTGGCTCTGTATCAGATAAAGTTTCCTTGTTTTTAGCACTCTTGATTGTTTTTTTTTTAGATTTTGTCATTGAGGGAAATCAAGCCCTATCGGATCGAGATATCTTGGACTCGATGTTCAGCCATCGATCTGGAGTGTTTCGAAACTGCAGCAACATCTCGGACCAAATGAAGAGACAAATGGCCAGAACAAATCCAGACATTACCTTTGAACAAACATCCGCTCTGATTGCCACAGTAGTCAATCAAAATTGAGTTCATGAGCATTTCTGGAAGAGACAGAAAATTGTGCCATATTTTGAACTTTGATATTTCACAGACTTTTAGAAGTTTAGCAACTCATCTTTAATTAAATTTCGACAATTTTGAAAGAAATTTGTAATGTAGAAAATTTAATCAAAAACTCTTCAAATAGAAATGAGTCAACGTTTGAGTCTTTTTTTTGGATTATGGCCGCAATGCGATAAGAGGTTTTGTTGCTTTTAGTTTCAATAGATGCTCGGCCAATAAAAGTGCTCGCCGTTACCTGGGCGCTGTTTTTCTTGCTTTTTAATAAATGGTTGTTGAAACCTGTTCAAAAATTACGTTTAATTTTTCTAACGATGTCTGTCAAATCTATTAGTCTTGCTGGTCTTTTAACGACTCAAAGAGTAGTATTTGTATTCTACAAGTTTTTGCGAGTCGAAGAAGAGTATTGGTTGTCCACCGGTTTTTTTTTAGCTGAACTTGAGTTCGTTGTTTTCGATCAGTGATTTCTGTTTTAGAACATTGGATTTGAACGGTAGCTTAATTTTAAATTTATTGTAATTAGGAACTGCTGGTGATATTCAAGGTCGAAAGGTCATTTTGAGAAGTTTTCATTCCATAACAGTCGCTTATCGCTATGTCACCCCAGACTTCAGACACCCCCGCAATTACCTACCCCTGTTATTTGTGACATAGGTGAACAATTTATATGTAAGTTTGGGAAGATTTTTTTTAGACTTTTGATTTAATTTTGAGCTTTGTTGTCATTGCCCATATAGACGCATGTCATAGTTTTCTGTACTATTTTTCAAGTTTGTATTCTATATTTTTTTATCGATTATGCTTTAGTATTTCGCGGCATGTTGGACTTTCAATTTTACTGGTATCCTTTAGAAAACTTTCTGCGATAAAACTGGTTAAATCAGGTCAAAATTTGTCTAATTTCAAGATTGTCTTCCCAACTCTGTTCATTGTAATTTTAAGAATAGCTTTGTTTTAAGGCAAGAATTTTTATTCAGAATTATTCTGTTTTGTTACTGAAAGGAGGTTGAATTCGTGATCCTGTTTTCAATTGTATTAAAGAAGTGATTTTTTTGCTCTTTTGGTTTTTAATGTTGCTTTATGTGCCTCAGGTAGTCACTCACAGAGCAGAATGACACTTAAATATCTCTGGATAGCACTTGCTTGGACTTGTAGAGATTGTTCTTTAAGTGTCACTGTTGTGACTAGCAAAAGTGCAAACTAAAACAGTTATATCTTGGTTTACACATGCTCATTTATAAAAATGATGATTGGAGTACGATACACACTTGATTTTTACATATTGAGTCATCCAGAATGAAACCATAAACAACATATACATAATATGAGACGGTTCAAGGCCGACGCATAATTTGGAGCTGACAAGTGAAAATGAAAACTAAGTAGAAGTGAATCGTGAATTTTACACAGGGCACTTGCTAGCAGTCACCACAATCCCCAGAGAACAAATTGTAATATAAATTCTGAACATGTGCAAAGTTCAGACAGAATGCAATTCATAATGAATCAACAAATCAGATGTGTGTGCATTCGAAAGTGATGAGTATGCAACCGAATTAAGTAGGCCTGATGTAGCAGAATTATGTGTGTCATAACAGTGTTACCTGGCAATTGTGTACTGCGCGTGACTACGTCGGTTAGCATTACTTACTTGTTTTCTTATTGTGTGGGTTGTATGTACTGTCTATAACTAAGCTGGTGGTTGATTGTTAAAAAAATATAAAGAAGAGATAATACTGCTCACACGAGTTATTTAGTTAATTGACATGAAAGACGAGGAGGCTCGGTAATGTGCGTTTGCACTTAAAAGTTCCGACCCCGCTCATCCTTATGAGAACAGATAGAAAATCCCGAAAATTCGAGTATTTTTAGAAAATTGTTTATGAACAAAAATATTGTCTCCAATGCAAATATTTCTGTGCAGGAAAAAATGCCGCATTAGATTGATGAGATCTGCCATCATTAAGAAAGCAAAACAAGAGGAAAAACAAAATCAAATAACAACAAACATTAATTACATCCGAAACTTTATGTCCATTTTTTAAAATAGAAATTGAATAACAAAGTCAAAATAGCGTCAGATCAAACTGAAACTGTGCAAAATAACTTGTCTTTTACTAGAAAAAATATGAGACCAGTACATAATAAGGCCCGGCCCGGTAACATTTAGATTTAGACAAAAAAGAAAAACAGCAAAGTTAATAAATTTGCTTATATTTCTAAAAAAACAATTAATTTCAAAGTAAGGAAAATCATTAGATATTAACTGAAGATATCCAAACGTTTTATTATCACCGATGCATATATAGGAGGGCATTAGGACCTGTCTTTATTCAATTTTTCTTGCGGTTACAAAAAGAACAAATAGAGACAACAAACAAAAAGTCAAATAAAACTTTGAGAAAACGCTGTCGAAGCCGTAAAGGGGCTTTTTATTTGCCCGGAGGAAGCCCGTGAGATCTCTCAGTAATCAGAATATGGTTTACGCGTACGAAAACAACGTCAAATATAGACAAAGTCAAAAATAAGTTAACCTTTTTGCGAAAAACCCGTGTCGAAGCCAAAACTGTCGTAACAATTACTTTAGATTTTGTTTAGCCATTGTTTATTTAAATATCAAATATTTTTTAAAAGTCAAAACGACCAAAATTCACCGAATAAAAAAACTGGATACAATAATTGGGAATTGATTATGAAATCAATTGGACCTAGCAACACTGAGCTTTAGTTTGAATAGTTCTTTCTTTAATTAACTTAAAAATATCTAAAAATTTTATTTCTAGAATACTCTCAATGAAGTAGAGGTAGTACTAGCTAACCTTGTAGGTTACAAAAATTGTGTAAGTTGTTTTTGGGTGTGTACGTCCAGCAAATTTAATCAAAGTGGACCAAAGAACCTTACTTCGTGCAATTTTTGATGAAAAAGGCTGAACTTTGAAATATTTTCCCAAAAATTTAGCCAAAAAAAATCAAAATAGTCAAGAATACCTTTTTGTCTTTGAAAATCAAATCAGCAACACTATTGTTAACTATTTTAACATATTTTAACAAAAGTGACAATTTTCGATAAAATTGAATAAAATGTGAATAAAAATAACGCAAATCAATCTCAATATTCACAAAAATTTAAACATCAATAAATCGCTCTAAAAAAGGAAATTCAAAAAAATCTTTTTAATTCCATATTCTACGCTGGATGGGCTTTTTAATGTTACCACTCACAACTCTCTACGATGAATATATCGATCGGCCAAAATTGTCTGAACAAGGAAAAACCCAGTTGAGTATAATTATGAATCAGAATCGGAAATAACGGAAGACTGGGAGTCACAGGTGCACTTGCTGTTGACTTTGTGGATTCCAAGGCTTTTGTTTTATTAGTAACTCGCTGTCATGACAGTCGTCTCATCACGACCCCAAATAATTTCAATCTTTTCTCAACTCGATTCGGGGATGTTACCTGGTAGAAATCCCATCTGCCTCTCTTGTACCTTTACGTTTCTGAGCACTGAAGGGTTTTTTGGGTAGTAAATAATTCGGACATCCACTTTTTCAGTGCACGGTTTCTTTGATGGTTTTACACATTGGTGTTTAGCCGACTGAGGTGGGGCATTCCCAGCTAGATGATTCTGTAATGTTGGATGGGCCATGTTTCTGGCGTTATATTGTGTCTAACTGCGGTTGTTGTTGAGAACTGGAACTTCATGGCTCGGCGGAATCATTTGGAAGGGATACCCAAAAAGGGATATCTGCGGAAATTCGGCCTCTAATGAATCAGTCAGAATTTCGTGACTGCATTTATGGATGAAGTTGCCGAAAAAGTGGCTTAGAATGCGTAGTGTTTCGAATGACTAGTCATTGTGTGAAATCTAAGATGTGCGATTGCTTCATGTGCACGCGTTTCCGTGGAGAATGTGACACCCAGCAATGAATTTGAGACAGTTCAGCTGATTGTGCTAGGAGGGGGTGACTTCTGCTTTTTTTGCTCAATAATGGCCAGTTTTGCCTATCCAAGTGTTTCAATATCCAATTCTAACGGGGGCGTAAGCGGTTTTGTAGGTCTGGGTTGTGCTCCCTAATTGTGCTCCTATGATTTGAAGTGATAATTGGATGTTATCCCTGCTACTTCCTTCAAAAAAATTTTGAACGCTGCATCCTGGGTACCAAATTTTATTCTGTTTTAGGTTGAGATTAGGTCTGAATTTATCTAGATTTTTGTGTAAATTGGGTCTGAATCAAGAAAGATCATTCATAGAGGCTACAAATTATCTTAGTTTGAGTGTTTTAGACAATTAACTTTCAGAATGCTTCTACTTTGGAGTGTTTATTTTTAACTCCTCTTTGCATAGCTAAACACCAGCAAATAATGCGATTTGTGAACGACTTACACTTGCAGGTCTTTAACGCCATGTTTTTGCAGTCAAGAAGTGACATTAATCTTTCCGCCGACTGATAGTGGGAAATGTCCTGTGGTAACGAGAAGTATGTTGCCTGGTGACGAGTGTGGGGTGGAAGGGAGGTGGGTTGACTCAAAGCATATTAAGCAAGATCTAAGTAATGTTGCTTGCTTCGTTCGATGGGGGGGGGGGTTGACTTTGATTGAATGCATATTAAGCAAGATGCGAGCAATTAAACCAAATTTTATCTTCACAAGCCGCAGACAATCTGACCGATTGAGAATGTCGATATTCGATTTTTAGCAATTACTTTTGATCGTGCAGTGATTTGGAATCTACTGCGATCGTTAAAGATTCTTTACAGTTATAACAACCAGCTCAACAAAATAATCGGAGCTTCATTTATCTAATTTCTGAGGTAGGATCAGCTTTGAGATTTTTTGCTCGACTTTCATCACTACGTCAAATGGAACCCAGTACAGAGTAGAGATTGGTTCGTCTCCAAGTGATTCTTCGATCTCTCCAATCTACTGAACATTTTAAATTTGACTAGGAGAGGATTTCATCATTTTATACGTTTTGACTTGGTACAGTCAGGCAGTAGCAGATCGAACTGCATTACTTGGTTGAATTTCCTGTATCGGGCTTGCAATCTTCAATAATTCAAATGCTTATCTTTTTTGTAGTTCGACACCGAGTAAGCAGCGCGATATGTCCAACTGCAAAGAATTCAGTCGGATTCCGCAGTTTCTACTCTTGAATTTAAATACAAGTATCTTTACCTATTTTGCCTATTTTCTGTTAATGTGCAAACTATGTTCGACTAAATGGTAGCTGAAGCATTTTTCACCTTTAACTGGAATAGGCTGTAAACATCATCGCGGGTGATATTGATTGATATCAATTCACACAGGCTTGGCTCTAACCTGCAATTATCTACACCACTTGTTTGCATGTTTTTGGTCTATTCCTTAATTGACCCAAGTCTTTGGTAGCCAACGGAACCCCAGAAGTCACACAAACTTCTCATTAGAAACGTCTATTTTTTCACCACATGTCCCATGCAATAGATTGGACGACTTTTAAATACACTTTTTAAACATCAAAATGAAGCACAAACCGGTAACTAAAAGACCTCTAAAACATTAACATTTCCATTTATATTGTATGCAATATACATTATTTTATGGCGTTCATTTTTTGCGGCAACTGCTGGAATGAAGTTTTGCGGCAACTGCTTCCTCGCTCAAATGTTCTTGTAGAAATTGGCAAATCCTACTTTCACAAAAGTGTCGCAATTGAGAGTGATAGAACTTGAATTTCGAAAATTGGTTTCCTACAATTTGTCAGCGAGACTGCTGGCTTGCAATTCAAAGTCATTTAGCAAACCAGACAAATATGGAACAAAAACGAGCAATTTTAGAAGTTGAATGGGTGCAATATTGATTTTCTGAGGGGGACCAATTTATAAAAAAAAACTAGTTATCATCCGATATTTAACACAGCGTGATTCAACTTGGTTTAGAGTTAGTACACACCACTGGGCAAGTTCCATCGTTGTCATTTTTGGTAGTCTGTTTTCTAGGTACCGTGGGGGAATTTAAGCTTCCGAAAAAAGGCTAACTTCTTGAATTGAGTGGTTGACCGATTGATTAATTGGTATCGTCATAAGTCTGATATTGCTTTTGTTTTAGTTTTAATAGCCTGAGTAGAAGTCAGCAACCTAAAAAGAAGGCGTTCAGGTCATTCAATTGTTCTTTTGAAGTTATAACAAATACTTAAGGGAGACACTTTTGTTGTAGTCTATAGCACCTGTTTGAACAAATTTATTTTTCATTCGTTCCAATACGTGGTGATCTGAATTGTTGCTGAGGAAGAGTAAAATACCAAGGTTGTTTGCTGTGGCAGCGGAATTGTAGAAGGCTAAAAATAACTCTGAAATCGTAGAGGAATTCAAACTTGAGTAACAAAATCAGAGAGAGAAAGAGAGTAGTTGTTTCGAGTAAAGTTGGTCTTTCTTAATGGAATTAAGACTTACATAAGAATATCGAGAGCCAAGAACGAGAGATTCATGAGGCTGATATTAGAATAGACAGCGTTCCTGATTCAATTTGCCTTAGAGAGATTGGGACCTTTTTTATAAATTCATCTAATTGTGTTGATGAATTAAATTCTGTTGCTTAAAATCCAATTGATTTATTCTGGAATTTGTTTAGCTGTTCTTTCGAATTTTATCAATTTGCTTTTCAGCAGTTGATTTGACTCTGACGCGTAGGCAGACCAAACGGGGGACACTGTGAGTGAACTTTAAAATAGAATTTTCTACCAATAACAAACAATTCTTGTTAGGATTTCGTGTGGTAGTGTCTTTCCGACTATTAACCTATTCTAAATATGAAATTCTACAATGGCGTTCCTTGTTGGGCTATTTTTTTTTTCAGGTACACTCAGAACCAGTTGAGTGAGGTTAGTAATCGGAATTCAGTTCAAGTCGATGAATTCCTGTGTTCACAAATAAGCAATGAACGAGAACGAAAGACAGCTTTTTATGGAGGCTGTGGTTGTGGCTCAAAACCAATTGGCGGTCAACAAGACAGCTGGCAGGTCTGAGAAGTTCCCATCAGCGTTGTTTCACGACTGGTTCTCAAAGAATGCCCACTTCTCATACCTCATGGATAAACATGGTTGGACAGATGAGCAGGCTGGAACCACAATACCTACCCTTCTTGTTAGTTGGTCGATGCAGGAGTTTAATGCTATGCCCCATCACTACCACGTCCACTATCGAGACACACGAGCTCCCACTCTGGCTAGGATGATGACGTACTTGGGCCCGAGGATGTCACCCTAGAGGAATCCGAGGACAGCAAGAACAGAGTTCAAGAACTTGGCCCAGGGCGAGGAAGAAGACATTCGAGAGTTCTCCAGACGGGTGATGATGCTAGAAGAAAATGCCTCTGCCACAAGGATTTCAATAACAAGGGAAAAACCGAAAGCAGCTCATTGATGGTTTGTTTGATTTGGAGATACAAGGGTTGCTTCTTCGGGAGGACCCCAGCACGTTCAATGATGCCTTTGATTGGGCCCTTAACATCGACGCGATCAGCCGAGGATCTAGACTGAGGCAGCGCAGGTGGTTGGCAACCTTCAGGTTTCTTCAATATTCGTACCAATGTCTGGAGAGACATAATGTTCAAGGTGCAAGTGGACAACTGGAACCCGATATGAAGGCAGAAATGGACAAAAGGAAGAAACAAGTGAAGAAACAGTCAGACATAATCAAAGGGATGTCAGAAATGATGAATAAATTTTTCAACTCGTTAATCTACGGACCTCCAAAGGAAACAACAGGAGACCAGGACGGAAACCCGCGCCGATTGTTCACTCCCTAACCCGAAAACAGTCGCTACTGCCAAAACTTTGCCAACACCGATAGGAAGCAGTTCGGGACTTCGAAGCAAGAAGCCCGCTGCTACAATTGCTCGAAAATGGGACACTACGCACGGGAATGCAATAAAACCAAACAGAACCATATAGATTAAGACGGGCTCGGAGCCTTCAGGGATTTAGGAAAGAAGGTTTCATCCCGGCTGAAAACAATAAGATCCAATTAATAACCGTATCATTTCAAACAGTGTAGAAGCAGGCAACAAACTTCAGGAACAACAGTTTCTCAAACCTAAAGTTGGCAGAACCGGACAAACAAACTGGAAGCATTAGAGTTACGGGTGAAGTGAGCAAGACTCCAATTGAGATTTTGTTGGACACATGAATTTCAACCAATATGATAAGATCTTCCACCTTTGACCAACTTAAGACTCAACAGAGATTAGGAAAAGGAGACCACAGCTGAAAGGGTGAACAGAAGTCAACACAAACTCTTGTCTAATTTCAGGGGTGAGTTCATAATGCAAGCTGGTGAGGTTGTTGTTCCTCTAAGTTCGCCTCAAAAGGAAGCCGAGCAGATCTTGAAAAAAATGTGCCCCAGATGTACGAGGAGATCATTGGATAGTTCTGCGAGACTTTTTCATCAAATACAGAGACGTCTTTGCCTTGGACGACTCCGAGCTGGGATCAGCCGAGGTGGTCGAGCATCGATTGGAAACAGGTGGTAGTAACCTCGTACATCTTCACAGTGACCTCGTACATCTGGGGCCTATCAAGGTACCAACACACCGAATCTCACCAGCTAAGATACCAATCATCTACGAATAAATTTAAAAAATGTTAGAGAGAGGAGTGATACAGCCATCAAGAAGTCCAAATAGTGCGCCAATTGAACTACAGAAAAAGAAAGACGGGAGCTGGAGATTCTGTGTGGACTATGAAAAACTGAATGATGTCACTGTGAAGGATGCCTAACCAAGCCCAAGTGTCTGATGCTTTGAGAGGAATTAAATTTTGCTGCTCTGTAGATATAGTACGTGGATATTGGCAATTCCCTGCAGCCGCCGAACATAGACACGAGACCGTTTTTGTGAGCCCAGAGGGAGGTTTTTCCGAATTCACCCGCAACCTTCCAACGGCTCATGAGCGAGCTATTCCAGCAGATCCTCTACCATACCAACCTCATGTTCCTGGACAATATTCTTACATATAGCAAGACGGCAGAGGATCAACAGAAGCATCTCGAGGAAATGTTGGTGACGCAACGTAACGCGAATTTGAATTTGGAGCCGAAGAATTCTCAGATTTTCCAAAGACATGTGGTGTACCTATGTCACGTCATTGGAGTAGATGGAACTTACCCCGACCCCGAGAAGACGTCAAAACTTAAGGAGTGGCCCCTTGCTGAGACAGTGAGAGATGTCCGGTCTTTCATTGTATTTGCTAATTACTATCAATGAGTCGTCAAAAACTTTGCGAGACTTGTCAACCCCCTCTACGATTTGACTGAGAAAAGTGCGCGAATTGAGTATACCCCAGCTCAGCAAGTATCTTTTGACCAATTGAGGTTAGAACTAGTGACTGCCCCCGTTCTCCATTACCCCGAGGACACGGGATTATTCTATGTAGACACTAATGCCAGTAATGTGAGTATTGGAGCAGTGGTTCCCAACGAAATCAACGGCTTGGATCGGCCCCTGGTGTTTTCTTCGCGAGCGTTAAGCAGGACGGAGATCATGTGATTGACCACCAAACAAGAGGCCTTGTCGGTATTACAAGCCCTGAAGTGGCTCCGACCATATCTGTTGGGCGTTCCATTTGTCCTAACAACGGACCACGCGAGATTATGTTGGATGTGTTGGCAGACTGCGAATGGCATGACATCGCAGATGATTCAGAAGCTTCAGGATTTTGACTTCAAGTTTTTGCACAGAGCAGGGAAATAGCATGGCAATGCTGACTGTCTATCAAGACGCATATCAGACGAACCAAACTGTGTTCCTCGAGAGAGAGGTAGAGAGAAAGAGAAAGAGAGAGAGAGAGAGAGAGAGAGAGAGAGAGAAGAATTGACAGGTAGTTGCCGTGAGCCTGTTTGCTTGCAGTGGCTGTGGCAATAACACAGGAATCCTTTGAAATGTCCCGAGAAGAAGAGGGCAGGGTCGCCGACTCGCAGGAGGACGCACTGGATAGACAAGCATTAGAGAGACGCCTGATGTTGAGAAACTGCAGCAGGAGGAGGAAGCTATTAGAAGAGTTTTACTGTGGCTTCCCTACAATCCCGAAGGTGACCTTGAGTGCTTTCATTCCAACTTGGTGACGCGAGAGGAAGCAGAGCAGCATGGGCGGAAGTGTTGGGATATTGATCTAGATGGAACGAACTCAATTTGATGAAAGTCATTCTCTACCGGCGATGATATTGCTGGGACGAAAAACGCCCAATCCTTCGAAGCGTTTTTCCAATAGTGGTTCGGAAAGAAGTTCTGCATCAGATGCACGCGTCCCCAGTCATTGGAGGCACTTTGCTGTAAAGAAGACGTTAAGGAGAATCCGTCAACATTTCTGGTGGCCACATATGAGACAAGCTGTTGAAAGAATCTTGGTGTCTACCACGTGCAGCTAGGACTACAGCTGGGAGGAAGAGGCTAGGAGGAATCGTACCGTTTAAAGTTGGAATACGATTTTATACGGTTGGAGCAGATGTCTTCGGTCCAGTTACGATGACCAACAAAACGCGAGCCAAGCACATATTGGCAATGACAGACTTGTTTACGATGTGGTCAGTGTCCCCACTGAAAGCACCTGATGTACCAAAGGAGATTCTGGAAAATTGGGTTTTGAGATTTTGTGTTCCCTACGTACTCCACGCGGATCAGGAAAAGATTTTCGGGAGTGAGCTCATGTTGGAGGCTTGCCGACTTCGAAAATTGATAAAACTAGGACCTCCCCATGTAACCCTGAAGATAACGGGCAAGTCGAGAGGCATAACCGGGTGGTTGCCATCGTGGTCGCGAAGTATTGTGCGGATAATCCTCAAATACCGAATAGACTGTTACCCTATTGAAGTATCATTGACAACACTACCTAACACAGGACAACACAAGCGAGTGCTTACAGCCTTGCCTATGGACAAGAGTGCCAGTACCCCATAGATTTGTTCTATCCGAAGCCACACGACGAAGAACTAACAAGAGACAGCTTTGCGGAGGATCTGTCACGTTTTTTAGAGAGGCTCATGCATCAGCTAAATAATCTCTAGGAGTGAACCGGCGGATGAACCAAAAGATCAGTGCCACAAAAAAGTCTATGGGATACCCTATGAAAAACAGGACAAAGTGTGGGTGGTTTAGTCAAAGCAAAAAATAAAATCTCAAAATTATTTCGCTCGTGGGAAGGTCCTTATGTGATTTTAGAACTAACAGCAGAGGTTAATTACAAAGTAGCGAAACCAAGTCAATTGGTAAAATGGAGGATCATACACTACAATATGCTCAAACCCTGCTCGGAGGAAGGCAATGCTTGGAGCCCTAGGGAAAAGAAAACTAAGGCTCTCAGATCCGAAGGTTTTCTGGAAGATCCAGGCGTAGACCAAGACGATGGTGAAGAAGAGGAACCCGACGTACGCCCGACACAGCAGCATGCCAGCATGCAACGCATTGTACAGAGAAGGAAACTAAACGAACAGGTCGATAACAATGTGTTTAACTTGGAGGAACTGTTTCGCGAACAAGCTGTACGGGAACCAGACCAGATACCCACGGAAGTTCCACCGGACGATGACAGGCCGCAAGTACCAGTAGCTGCTGACGAGGCACCAGCAAAGCAACCTCTTCATGAACCAGAGCAACCGGCGCTGGATCAGCCAACTCGTGTTCCCGAACCTAGGGAGGTAACAGCATTTTCTCCTGATACGGGGCCTGCAAGGCGACCTAGACTGGAGATCCACCCAGTCATCTGGCTTGATCTTGACGAATAACTAGTAGAAATGGGAGAAGACACTAACACCCACTAATAATTAATCGCAACGCTTGGTAATTACCGAATCGATCTAACGACGGGCTTTTTGGGTATCATTCAACAGGACATGTCGACTGTCAACCTCGTTCTGATTTCGGTTGCGGTGATGGGACCGATGGAAAGGAGAAAGTCAGACGGTATCTTCTTCAACCATACGGCAGGAGCAGCTTTCACAACAGAGACGCCATTAATTATAGCTAGTACCATGGAGTCGACCTGGGTCTCGATCCCTTTTGTTATTTTTCCGGCTATCAACTAGACCCACCTAGACATGGTTTTCCCATAATTTCAATCCGAGTTTGCGGAACGATGGAACGGATACTACAAATGGGTGATTTGTGGGAGCAAAGAACTGACAGAGAGCTAAATCAATATCAGGTATATAGCACTCAAAGGGATAGAGTGTGAAGTAGACGTTATTGCTCGATTGCTAACGGAGATGAAGACACGGACAGGAACGTTCATCAATGGTTCTCTACACACTCCTAGAAGGGAATGACGATGGGTGATTTCAACCGCTGTTGATTGGAGCCGCGGCTGGCATTGTTTTAGCCCCGGTCCTCAAGCATTGATTCTGTCACTACTACTCATTTTTTGGACTTTGTGGTGGACGACAGTCAATTGACAAGCTAGGACGTCAGGCAGCGTTTTTTGGCGAAGCTGTCAAGACAATAACAAGACACAGAACCAGTTAAAAATGGTTTCTCACGACTCGAACTTCCAAATGATGCGTGATGCGATGAATGGGTTGTTGGAGGAAACCGATGGAGCTTTGCACAACCAGCGGCCATGTATCAGCTCGAAACATAACGATGTCTACCACGAGGCCTCTTGGTTTTCAGCGGCGATGCTTAACTACTCCCAAGCTTTGAACGCACTGCGTGAGGAACTCGTTGCTTTCAAAATCGGGTTGCACAACTTTGGATTCATTTTGGATGATGCTTTGCATTAAATGACAATAAAGGCAACTAATTTCAGCTACCCTGATTACGCCAGAAGTGTTGCAGAAAGTCCTTGACGGTTTGAACCGGATAGGATGCGGGAAGCCATCCCTCGATCCGAGCTGATGATGACCTTCTACGGATTTGAGCTAGTGGATTCTACGGTGATAACGATAACGGGCATCAATGTACTCGTTAACATCCCTCTACATCACGCGAGCAGACTGTGCCATGTCTACCGAACTGTAGCGCTACCCCAACCTATTGACTATCGAGTAACAGCAAACCAATATTTGTTCCGAACATCTCAGAGAGCGTAGATGAGGCCATTTGAATGAAGTCTCGAAAGAAAAAATTATTTTCCACTGCGTCGGAAGTAACCGTCTGAAGTTGTGTCTGAAGCCATTCCTCGTGTCTCGAGCGAGTGAAACCACTTTTCTATCCAGCTTGTTTTCCGATCTACTTGCTGCCGCCTTGAAGCGGTTCCCGCAAGAAATGGTTGTACTACCAGAATAGCCTACTGTGGACTATTTGGACGATTCGACCTACTTGGTTACGGCCAGGTCGTCGACCTATAAGTACTTCAATGTTACTCATGGATAAAAGCAGACTGGTCATCCCATGCCTGGATGCCGCAGCTGTTTGCTCCGACCATCATGCGATGGACGATTTGAAAACCCCAGGTGAACTATAATTCTGTACCCTGACATGTCAGTACAGCATTGGAATGGTGATCAACATCCAGCAATGCCCTTTGCTGTGCAACCTATTTGCTTTGCTATTGAAATTGGAATCCGAAAAATGTGAAGCAGAGATCCCAAACCTTTTTTTGCGATCAGGCTCGTGGAGAGATGCTGAAGGATCTAAGACTCAACCTTATCAAACTGCCCGAAGAGGTCGTGGATGAAGAAAGTATATAACAGATTTCTTGTCCTTTTGCGGAAGGAATCGTCAACCAGCACATGCTTTTGATTAGAGTGCATATCATAGTCAACCAGCCAATGTTGTGCTGTGGTTTTTTTGGTCATAGTCCTGATCTCTATGGCTTACCTTTTCTGTCAATCTTATGTGAAGAACCCTCTTCCCTTGTATAAGAGGCCTTTCCGTCGACAAACGAACCGCTTTCCGTGGTCGAGGATACTTCGGGAAGACAAAACTGCCTTCTCATCCAGATCTGGCACCGATTATCCTGACATTTCACAATCTCTTGGAGCTGCACCCAGTTTCAATTCGATATTCGAATTGAGCGAGGCAGCTGCTTCGCCGGCATCGATGTTGGAGACCCCAAGACGTCATTCAAGCATGGGAATGGCCATGAGAGTGAAGAGAGTGTACTTGCCCCAGGACACGTCCTTCTCACTCGGTGAACGATTGCGGGGTGGAGAACTATAAGAATTAACCGGTTTTATGTACTAGTTGTAGTATTCAAAAAAGTCAAACTTAAACCTGCATACTTTGACTCTGACCCTGACTTCCAACGTGGTAGGCATTTATCGCCTTCTTCAATCGAGCGTACAATCAGATTGTTACTTGCTTGGGGAATTTTTCTTCAGATAGAATAAAAGAGCTGAAGCACTAGCCTAAGACAAGTCCTCCCCCAACCAACGCGATGTACGATGCCTTTTGGTTTTTTTATGAATACGCATGGTAACTCAAAAAATTTTAAGGTTTCTACAAACTCTCCAACCAGTAGGCGGATAGGGTTTGGAACTGCGCTTCAATGTAAACACTTTTCGATTTAAGGTTACGTATGGATCCTTATGATCGTTATTTTAAATCCCAACCTCTCGAAATTCCCCGACCGTTAAGTTGACCGTTGAACAATAAGAAGAAAAACTAATATACTTGAATTATATAGGATACGTAGGGATATGTAAGGTCACAAGAATAAGTGAAGCAGTAATTTTGGAAAATAGGGTTTTAATACAGAGTGAGGCGGGTAAGGATTTTTCCCTTCTTCGGCTCATCTCGTAGGCTTCTGGTGTCCCACGAGCTATCCAATTGGCCCGAGCTAATTAGGCTTTCAATAAGAGTGAGAAATTTGTGAGTCTCACTTGTGTTAAACGTTAAAATATCAGGCGAGGAAGGATCATTTACCATTGCAAAATCGTAATATTTTGGGGGACTCTCCTGAGTTTGAATATTAGAAAATCCCTCCCCAACCATAGTTTCTAACGCTGGAATGTGATAGTTGGTGTTGGTCATTCGAATTTGACTGGTTGTGATAAGATGAAATGTGCTGTTTAAAAATAGGGCTTTGAAACACTGAGATAATTATACAGTAGAAGTAAAAAAAGCACAAAATGTTTTTTCAACGAAGTGATTTCTGTTCTAATTTGTTCTCAAATTAACGAACTCTATTCAGCTTTGAGTTTGATTGTTCTAAGTTAAAGCATTGAAAATTTAGAGATTGAAAATGAATGAAACAAGCGTAAGTGACCATAGAAAAAGGTGGAATGCGTTGAGGATGAGAGAATCAAAATTAAACAAATCGTTTTGGTTCTTTTTATCTAAACGTTGATTTCAGCTATCTTAAAATTCTGGAAGATTAGAGAGTAACAATAAACCACCAAACGACATTTAAAATGCACCAAACTATGTTCCCGGTGATCCCCTCATACAACTAAGATGAGGGTGTGGGATTCTTTAATGTTGGGACTAACGCTACGAATTAGAAAGATTCGGTTGTCTGCCCACGGTTCGTCCTTTTTGAGGAGGGGAGTGGCCTATGACACGACTTGAGGGGCCTATTGTAGAGGAGGACGATGCGGATAGTTCTTTTCAGAAGGTATGAACTCGCTGAAGCTGGAGTCTGCCCACAGGCTCACCAATCACTCCTCCTACTTTGAAGAATCATCGATGGAATCAAAGAGTGGACAATTTTGAGAAGTTCAAACTATTTCCAGCGAGAATGACTGCGTTTTCATCAGCTAAAATTTCATGTTTGTTAAAAAAAAGACTGATTTCATCCCAAAATCTTTAGTATATCACCATTAAAACCACTATAATGCAAACTGGAAAAGAGGTTAGGTTAGCCTGCGTCTAATGGCTAGCCTTTTATAAAGTTTAGCAATTACTCGGGAGAATAGTAGTCTAGAAGGGATGAGTGTAGAGTTTGGGAAATCCTACTTTTCTCACAAAGTGTCGCAGTTGAAAATAGAGATATTGAATTTTAAAAAATATGTTTTTCTACAAATTGTCAGTGAGACTGTTGGCTTGCAATTTTAAGTCATTTGGCAAACCAGACATTTATGGAACAAAAATGGGCGATTTCAGAAGTTGAATGGGTGCAGTTTTTATTTTCTGAGGTTGACCAAGTTTATAAAAACTTGCTGTCATCCGATACCTGGTTAAACTTGGCAGGGGGTAGGTAAAAAAACCACGTGGCAAGTTCCATCGTTGTCACTTTTGGCAGTCTGTTTAATAGATACCGTGAGGGACTGCAAACTTCCGAAAAGACTAATTTCTTCAGGTGAGTGGTTGACCGATTGATTAATTGGTATCGTCATAAGTCTGATACTGCTTTTGTTTTAGTTTTAGTAGCTTGAGTAGAAGTCAGCAACGCATAAAGAAGGCATTCAAGTCATTCGATTGTTTTGTCAGTCGAAGTCAGACAAACTTTCATTTGCTGTAGTCCATAGCATCGGTTTGAACAAATTTGTTGTTCACTTTTCTAATACGTTGTGATTCGAATAGTTAGTTGCTAACTAAGAGTTAACACCCCGGTTGTTTGACGTGGCAGCGGAGTTGTAGAGGGCTGAAAATAACTCTGACATCGTAGAGGAGTTCAGATTTCAGTAACAAAATCAGAGGGAGAGAGAGAGAGAGTTCTTGTTGTCGAATAAAAATGGTCTTCCTTAATAGAAGAAAGACTTAAATAAACAATATCGAGAGCCAAGAACGAGAGATTTGTAAGGCTGATATTAGTATAGACAACTTTGCTTGTTCAATTGGACTGAGACAGATTCGGATCTTTTGATCAATTCCAATTTACATTACCAATATTAATTGTGTTGATAAATTTAATTAATTTCTCTTGCTTAAAATCCAATTGATATATTTCTGAATTTGTTTATCTGTTCTTTTGAATTATATCAATTTACTTTTGACTAGCTGTGTTGATTCCAAGCCGGAGACAGAGCAAACCGGGGCATTGTGAGTAAACTTTGAAAAAAAACTTACGAAAATAAACCTTCTGTGTTAGGATTTCTGGTGGTGGCGTGTCTCCGCCTATCAACCTAGTCTAAATACGAAATGTTACACTTTTTAAGCGATAATTAATAAAATATAAACTTTTCAAAGCTAGATTGCAGTTGCTTTAATTAATGGTTCATTCGTAAGGCTAATTTGCTTCAATTTATTGAGCGAAAATTTGAACAGTTTTTTGGCGTATTTGTAACTGGCAGTTGTACGTGACGGCAGTGGATTATTACTATCAGTTTATCACAACTCCCATTGAATTAATTTAAATATGATCTTTTGATCAAAAACAAAGTTCTAAAATCACGATTGAAATAAAATTGTAATATTTTAATTTCAGTAATAACTATTTCTGATTTTTTGACAAATCGTATGGATTGAAACCAGACCGAAGACCAAGTGGAATTATTGACAACGAGGGTCAAGAAGTAGTAGTCTAATGAACTCAAGTGGCAGACCTACATAACAAAAACGTCCAATAAAACTATCCAATAACCTAACTCCAATAACACAACTATCCAATACAGCACGCGCAGTTCACGTAACGGAGAAAAAACTTTATCTCCGTTGTGTAACTCTACGTGCTGTTATCGGATAGTTGTGTTATTGAACGGCTAGGTTAATGTATAGTTGAGTACTGTTGGACATTTTGTCATGTACGTTCGTAAATTAGATTTTTTTGAATGGAATAATGCGGCCCTTCCAAGCTCCCAGAGCAAACGTCGGTAGGGTCAACTGAAAATTTTTTGCATAAAATTAATTGTTGGTTAATTTGCACATGAATGACAGTCATTTACGTCTGTAATTTAGTCAGAAATATTTGATTCCGTATATATATATGTTTCAGTTGACAATACTCAAGGGCGCTCTGGAAGACTCAAGAAGAGCTCAATAACTAAATCATAGTCAACAACAACGGAAGTCATTTAACAAAAATTGATTTTTTTTTTGGAATTATCAGAACGGAATGGGTTTTCAACAGATTACACCCGTGTTGCTCACCATAATCGTTTCTTAACTATCATACAAATTCATATATGATCCCTAGTAACCATACAAAGTCATATATGACTTTTATGAAATCTTGACAATCATACTAAGATCATAAAAATGATTGATGCTTTAAAATAGGGCACAAGAGATCAAACCAACAAGTCCTAACATACTTTCAGCCAGAATTTGAACAAACGACCAAACGATGCCTTTCTTAGCAAAAGCATCTTAGTAATCATACTAAGTTATAAATGGTTTTATGGAATCTTGACAACCATACCAAGATCATAGTTTAAAAACAAATGCCGCTCAAAAGTGACTGAAGCAAAATATATACATTTTCAAAGCCATAAACCAAACGAAACAAAAAGTAATCTACAACTGACTGTAAAAAAAGCCACCATTCATTTTGTTATCAGAGGTGAAAGTCGTTAGAAAACCTCTTAAAAGCTCCAAGAGAAAATTCAATTAACTGGATCTCTTTATGTATACCAGTTCATCCTGATAATTGAAACAATTGAAGGCAAAGATATTTACCTCAGACCTTATTTTAGTTATGATAGGTCTCAACTCCATGGACTGTTATAAACTCCAATTACCAGTTAACAGAGGCGTGATTCAACCAGGGAAGTTTTTCACTGTACCGTGTAGCATCGACTGCGAGATGTCGATCAATACGTATCTCAACAACGTGATAATTTCTAAAACTCTTCAAATGGTGTTTTTTTCTCTTTAGAAAGTTGTGCTAAGCGCTAAGTTGGTTTCAAAATTTTCACGATAGTCGACATGCAGTTGTCTGCTGCGGTGAGGTTCAACAACAAATTTCTCATGTCCCAATTCGCTCAAAATTATTGAGGTGATTTCTAAATTTCCTGTTCACGTGTATCTGGTTCCTCCTAAAGAATATTTATTGAATCTACATAAACTGGAGGAAAGTTTAAAACCTAAAGCATCAATTATTAATCTTAACGGAGCCCGATATCCAACCTTTTAAGATCTCTTCAGTATTGTAGAGGTTTTTTGCGACCCTTTTCTTTTCTCTTGAAGCAATCTGCTTCCTGTTTATTGAACTTGGGGAAACGTTTCCTCGCTACAACTTTCAAATGTGAAGATCACGCCGAAAAGAGACAATAGCTCGTAGGGCCGTCTACTAGGAAGAGCATGTCTTTTCAGTCTTGAATCCAATCGCGGTAATTTCAGACAAAGTTAGGACAAGTTCAATGGTTATTGGTATTAATTAGCCCGCTTATGAATATGGACTCGCTCTAATGAACGAAGTATTTTTCGCGTTAAATCAGGTACCAATATTATTGCTCACCTCAATTTTTTTATATGCAGCAATTGATTCAAAAGGTAAAAAAAAAACATACCGCGTCATATGAAACTCTGCTGGTGGAAAAGTTGTTGAGAGAGTTTATTTTTTTTACTTCTTGAGTTTTACACAGTGTTGTCTTAAAGTTGTAGTTGTTGATTGTCTGCAAAGCATAGTTCTGGTCAGAAGAACTGTATTTAAGACTAGGATAGTTGAAACCATGTCACAAATACTTTTTCGTGTGATGAAAAAGTTAAACAGAAGCTGGATTAAAAAAAAAGCTACCTGGAAAAAAGAAATATACGTAAAAAAGAAGAGAGTAACGAAAAACCAGAATAACAGACGCGAAATACGAATTAGTATTGTTTAATAAAAAAATGTAAGGTAGATTAATGTCCTTTTAAAAAAGCAAAAATTCGAATCACGAAATTTATGCGATAATGGAGCAGCATAATAACAAATTCCACTATTTGCAACTCAAAAGTATTGAAACAGCGTGTTTGAAATCCTGAGGCCTCAATCTAACATTTCATTGTCTGTATTTTCAAATACAGAGTTAGCGTGATTGTTGGCGTTCAAAATGGAAACATATTTTTCTGTTTCCGCCACTTTGTCGATTGAAGACAAAAATTTCGTTACCGGCTTCACTATGTTTTTCCTAAACACCATTTTTACCGAGTTGCTTCCATATATTTCTTGATTCAAAAGAAACATACCGCGTCATATAAAACTTTGCTGGTGGAAAAGTTGTTGAGTGAGTTCATTTTTTTTAATTCTTGAGTTGTACACAGTGTTGTCTTAAAGTTGTAGTTGTTGAATGTCTAGAAAGCATTGTTTTGGTCAGAAAAACGGTATTTAAGACTAAGATAGATGAAATTATATCATAGAAATACTTTTTTGTTTGATGAAAAATTAAACAGCAGCTGGAATAAAAACAAAAAGGCAGCGATTAAGCTACCTTGAAAATAGAAATATATGTAAAAGGTAAGAGAGTGACAAAAAACCTGAAAAACGGACTCTAATTACTTTTTAGTCTACTTTAATAAAAAAAAATGTCAAGTAGACTAATGTCCTTTTAAACAAGCAAAACTTCGAATTACGAAATATATACGATAATTGAGCAGCATAATAGAAAAATTACACTTT
>NC_134476.1:32287398-32299898 GCF_964194025.1 Convolutriloba macropyga | reverse complement strand
CAGTAGAAAAAAGCGAGCGCCTGTCATTACTGAGCTTGACTCACAGTTCATGAAAATAGGTTAAAGTTCGGTTAATGTTGAAAAAAATCGAAAAATAATTTTTAAAGAAGCCGTTAGAAGGTATAACGATTAGTCAGAAGACGAAACCGTTAACAAGATCAATTTTGGTTGCAGAAAAAAACGGCAATCCTGTTATGAATGAGACTAACTTACAGTTCAAAAAAATAGGTTTAAGATCGACTAACTTCGAAAAAATATCAAAAAATTAAATTTTAGAGTCTTAACAGCCATCAGTTTTCCACTCAAAAAAGTAGCAAGGTTAACTAAATGCTTATTAGGAAGACGATTGCCTTTCTATTCGTTGTGTATATGCAAAAGGACTTCAAAAATTCAGTGGAATCTCAAAGAGGAAATCAAAATTTCAATAAAAATTACGAACACTCAGAGTCGAAGCTAAAAAATATGAGCGAACCCTTGAAAGATAATTTTCTGTTCATTCGGCATCATTCGATTGTAAATGATTTTTGTCCTTAACAGAACCTCGGCATGAAAGGTGACTATTCTCTTAGTGACTTAATAGCAAAAAAATGCAAAAAGTTTTCTAAATACAATAGCTTTCGACGGAAATCATTAAAAACTCTAAATTATACCTCGATGAAAAACAAAGATGTTTGCCATCCAAAAATTACAAGTTAGACATCACAATAAGTCTTATGACTGTGAGAACAACAACAAAAAAAGGCAAAAACCATAAATTCAGCAGAAAATTGCCAGAAGAAAGTGATGAAGCCGTTTAATCCATAAGCTTTTCTCTGAGAACTTTCTCCGTGATTCTTTTAACGTTGTTTTAGCCAATGATTACACTCAATATTAGAATAATTTGACATGATCTCAAAAAGAACCAAAACTACGAAAATAATGTGCAAAAGTTTTTTAAAAAAAATATGAAAACTCGTGGAGTCGAAGTTATAAAACTAATAATTAGAATATGAAACCGCTAACCGGATTGTTTTTGAATGCACTAGAAACAAGGGAGCGCCTTTCATTACTGAGCTTGACTCACAGTTCATAAAAATAGGTTAAACTCGGTTAATGTTAAAAAAAATCGAAAATTTATTTGTAAAGAAGCCGTTAGAAGGTATAACGAATAGTTAGAAGATAAAACCGCTAACCAGATCAATTTTGGTTGCAGTTAAGAGGACGGCAATCCTATCATTACTGAGACTGACTTACAGTTCAAAAAAATAGGTTTAAGATTGGTTAAATTCGATAATTTATCGAAAAAATAAATTTTAGAGTCTTAGCAGCCATTAGCTGTCCACTCAAAACACTAGCAAGGTTAACTCAATGCTCATTAGCAAGACAATTGCACTTTTATTTGACGTGTATATGCAAAAGGACTTCAAATAATCAGTAAAATCTCGAAAAAGGAAATCAAAATATCATTCAAAATTACGAACACTCAGAGTCGAAGCCAAAAAAATTTGAGCGATTCCTTGAAAGATAATTTTCTGTTCATTGAGCATCTTTCGACTGTAAAGATTTTTGTCCTTAACAGAACCTCGACATGAAAGGTGACTATTCTCTTCGTGACTTAAAAGCAAAAAGAATCCAAAAAAAAACTTTTCTAAAAAAACAGCTCTCAAATAGAATTCGAATTTTATTTATTGTAAACTTCCCTATGAGAATAGAAATAGTCTTTTTAGTCAACTTTCGTCTTTTAGGAACACCAAGTTGATGCTTTTTTAGCGTGAAATGTAATTTTGAATTAAAATTGTCATAGAAAATATGCTAATTCGTCCAATAATTACTGTAAAAGTGTACAAAAGTGAACCAAATAACCCGTGTTCACATGAAAATTTAACGCTCGATAACTCCTAAAAAAACAAAATTCTAAAACAAAATCTTTTTAATTTCGATTTCTACGCTGGACGAGCTTTTTATTGATTCCTCTCACAGTTCACAACGATGAATATATCGAGTGGCCAAAATTGACTGATAAAAAACCATTTGAGTATATAGTTCCTCCCCCCACAAATGGGGCGGAACAAATACAAACACCAATTTTAAATTTAAAAGTTTCAATGGATTTTGCTCTGTTGATTTTCAACATACTACAAATAACGTTAACAAAAAAACCAGTGTAGTTCTGAAATATGAAGAATGTGCCGATTCCAAAGCCCTGCGTTTTGAAAAACCCAATACTGAATCATGAACCTAAACTCTCCGTTGTGTTTTTTTTGAACCATATCTTAGTCTTTGTAAATCTTTGATGTTGACCTTTGAAATAGAAGAAAGCAATTTTTATTTGTTGCTGATGTAGACAAATTATAAAAGCAAATTGATGAAGACAATTTAAAAGCAAATTCATGAAGACAATTTAAAAGCAAACTGATGAAGACGATTTAAAAAATGATTGACATGCAAAATAATTTGTTTTTGAGAGAATTAATTTCTAATTTTTTTTGGAAAGTTATTCCTCGAATTGCGTGAATGAAAAACAAGTCCCACTGTCTATGAGAAGCGGAAATACACAAACTGACAGTAATCCCTCTACTGAAATAAATAAAAAATAATATTTGAAGCACAGTTTAAATCTATTTTTATGCGAGTGGTTAAACAGGGTCATTTCTTGTAATTTCTAATATTGTTTTTAAAAAAGTTAGTAAAAATTGCATTAAAAAACGAGAAGAATTATTCTACTGAACAGCTAATTAGTTAGTGATTTGACCTTCGGAATCATTTGACCTTCCTCCCAAAGGACATGGCAATTGTCATTTATGTAATCCCTTTGTACCTTTCCCAGTCAGCGTAATAGATTATAGTAGCAGGATTTTTGCTTAAAACCTCACGAACAATTTTAGCGGAGAGATGACGAGGATCAGGCGTTTGTTAAAACGGAATATCACTACAGAAGAGCTGAATCAGAAGAAATGAATACACCAGTAAATTTGTATGGTATTTCTATGAAAAAATTCTATTTTAGTGAAGATGGTGTTTGAACAACAGTGCCATTAGTTCAGATTTTTTGTAAAAATGAAGAATTTTCGCGCATAACTAAATTGTTTTCGTGTCATGGAACACCCCTATCAAAATATTGTAATTTGTAAAAAAAAACAATTTTGGATTTTCTGGAATGTTGTTTTTATACCTTAATTTGTTTTTTTTTCGCGTCATTTTTTGTTTCCGTCGTTTTAATTGCTCGATTGCACTCGTTTTTATGACAGAGTTATTATGAGTTTTCTGACAGAAGAAATTTCCATTACACAGAGAGCATCAGCGATTAATTGATTTAATTGGTGGTTGCTCACAGTTTTTATGAAAATTAACATAACGGGTTCTGTCTCTGCTTACGCTTCGGAAGACTGTTGATGTATCACAGTTCGAAAAAATTGTTTTCGATTGCACTAATCATTAATAGTAATTTTTATTTGTATGTAAGAGGAAAAATTAATTTGTGCACATTAAAGGTGTGTCATAGCAAAAGCTAAAAGTCTTAAAATTCCGTTTAAAGAGTTTTTTCCTACATTACTTGTTGTTTTGTCCTTTGACCAAACAAATTGTATTATAGGAGTCACTATACTGCAAAGTTCAAACTCCCAGATAATTTTTCTTCAGAAAAGAGAACTTTCTAACAAAAATTGACCAAACTGTTAGGATATTTTATTTGTGTATGGGTTCTTGCACGCTTTGGAAAAGTGTTCCAATGTGTGCTGTGAATTTGCAATCAAGTCTGTTATTCTAGAGGGTAGGGAGTGCGAAGGTTCAAACTTCTGACTCGATGGCCGTACTCCTAGTATGCTCCTATTTTTCTTAGCCTGATAAGTCTCATAAAATTACTTGAATGTTGTATAAATAATTTAGCTAAGATATAAAAACTTAACTTTAAAAGGCAAGGGTCGAGAAGGTTGGAGAAACTTTGCTAACTTATAGTTTTATCAGTAACTTATTATTACTTTTTGAATAAAGTCCTGACTTCAAAATATCTCTAACTATTCGTTATTCGATATAGTTGAGAAAAGGTTAGCAATTTGAGTTAGAATTATCTCTTAACATCAGAAAAGTTGTTTCGTGATATATCACTTCATAAATTCTTAATTTCTCAAAGTTGTAATTTTTGCTTTGGTATATATATATATATATATATATATATATATATATATATATATATAGTATTCAGAAATTGATAATTCCGTTGCTGCTAGTTGAACAGCAAAAAGTACAACGGTAAAATGTCTATTGGACATTTTACAGAACCTGAATGGTTTATTCAATTGCGTCATTCTATTTTGAGAATGATGGAATTTGAATACTTAGCTTAGTTAAGCTAAGTATTCAATACTAAAATAAACTTGTACTTCAGTAAATCCCAACCCGGTCCATAATGATGATATAATGAAACAACTACACTATAAAAATTTACGAAAGGTATTAAGGGTCAAATATAAGGTTAAATATATAAAACTTTTCGTAAAACGTTCAGAAAATTTAAATACAAAAGGGCTTTTGGTGACTCTCCTCCGGGTTATATGGTGGAAAAATTTTCCTGGTCGCGAAAGTTGCCATAGCGATGATCCCGCAGTTTTCGCAGCAGGCTTTCGTTGCGCTGCTGGAGCTGGTAATTTTTGTAGCGTTCCTTTAGAAAATTTTGTTCACTGTTACGAATATAAATACTTCCAGAGTTCTCTAAGTTTGCTGTCAGAAGATGAAATGGAAAGGACAAAATTTGTTTGTCAATTCCTAAATTTTTTGCTCGGTATGTTTTGGTCTTTGGATTATATGATACGAGTTTATATAAGTTTGCATGGTTCTGAAGCTTGTAGTGAAGGCTGATATCATATTTCGGGTGTCCTCTGAAATTCGGGTTAGATACCAGCTCCTCAGTTTTGATCTGTCGGTGTATTTTATATTGTAGCGTCAGTGGTTTGGGTAGGATCCTAGCTGTTGGGGTTGAAGCTGTGAGGGTCCTTGTTGTTGTTGGTGGTGGTGGATTGGTTGTTGCTGGATTTGTTGTTGATCATCTATTTGTTGTTCTTCAGCTGTAATTAAGTGGGGCTCGATTATGTCATTCGTCATCACTGATGCGGTTTGTAGGTCCAGCAAATCTTCAAAGGCCGGGAGGAGAAAGTCGTCATCTGTATTGGTTGTCTAAAGGTGAAATAAAAGTTATAAATAAGTGTAAATATTTAATTCTATAATTACAATGGGGAGGTGGGGTGAGCTATTGTTTGTAGCTCACTTTGTATAGGAGGGTATTTGTTTATAGTCGGCTCATTATAAGTTGGGGCTTGCACTAAAAGTTCTGAGTCGTCTCTTTCTTCGGTAGAACAAAAAACCGAAGTTACTATGGAGTGGAAAATTATATTAAAAGTAGCTGATAGTATAACTTTTCCAAAATTCACTGAGGCTCCTGTAATTTTATGTATTTGTAGTGCTCGAATGATGCAAACTACAATGTCAATTATAAAAATGACAAAAGTAAATACAGCTAAAGTAATACCGCATTGTTCTAAATAATAGTGTACTCGGTCGCTTTTATATACCGGCTGTGTAAAAATTGTGACGAGATTAGAGAATCTAAATATATTGTTTCTGTAGTGTAGTAGTTGCCATAAACACTAGGCTGGCTTTTATTATGTTGAATTTCAACTAATTCACAAGAAAATTCTTGCGCTGCGTCTTTCTTTTTGGAATTTAATGTTACATCGTTCCAAAATGCAATCATGTCTTCTTTAACATGAAAAGAAGATTCTTGTCCGTTTTTTAATATCATCGAAACCGTTTTGTGTTTCTGATTTCTGGGTGCAAATAATGCTGGCCCAGTGACTTGTGTTATACTTGGCGTTAATTCGATCCAAGAGTTATCATTTTCAATATCAAGTTGAAAAAGATTCTTTTTGTTGTTACATGGTTGTTGTTTAGCAGCAGTAAAGGTTTGCCTGCTAACTGGATCGATATAGCGAACATTATTTTTATATAGCACAGGTTTTCTATCATAACAAGTATCCATTACTTTTAAAGGTGAATAAAGTTTTGGACAGTGATAGAGCCAGGCTATATTGCCATTTCTCTCTAGAAATAAAGATCTGTTATTAGTTAAGAGAAAACCAACCAGCTTAGGGCTGAGACGCGAATATGCAAGTTGTGTAATTTTTAGTGAACGTTCTAGTTCACAAATTTGCTGTATAGTATTAATTTCAAAGAGTTGTAGCCTTCGGAAATTAGTGTACTGATAATAGTCGAATTTAGTATTTAAATGTGCCTCATAATCTATCTCTGTACGGGAGATATTAAGCGAACTTATTGAATTGTTCGGAAGTTTAGTAATTCTATTTTTATTAGGTAGAAGTTCGAGTGCCTCTCCTGTATTCATATTAAATCCGCCTGTAAATTCAACATATATTGTGTCGTATGGTGACGGATAAACTGTTTTATTGCTAGCGATTGAGGCTTATTGTACACTTGAAATAGAAAGCTTTGTTCTTTCTCTGCTTCTTTAGAGATATAGTAATTATCTCCTATTTTTATCATCTTGCCTTCAAATTGTTCTCTTACAGCGAACAAGCAATTATCTTGTATCTCCCAGCTATAAGCATGGGGGTCGGTTGAAGTTCTTTGACAACCGCCTTCTGATATTGTGCAAGGCAGGAGAATATTTTGCCAGTTATTTACTGAACCTCCCATCAGGTTAACATTTAAAGTTATATCCTGCATATACGTTTCAAACGTATCGTGAATTATCCAGCCAGAATCGTCACATTCATTTGGATTTTCTGCAATATTTGGACCGGAATTTTTTATAAAAGTCGCTCTTACATTTAAATTAATCGGAACTGCTTTTCCGTTAGTATTTAACTTATTAGCTTTTAGATCCTGCCTACACTGTTCTGGAGTTAAATCTACACGTCTGTGGTAATTGTGCTACGTTTTGCATCAATCCCGCTAGCGTCAAAAACGCTGCAATACCACCTAAAGCTTTGGTGGCTTGCTCTACACATAGTAGCTTCTAATTTTCCTCTAAAGAATCGGTTGAAAATTTTTCCTTTGACTTTTGAAATTTCAACATTTTGTGGTTCAATTTTACAAGGAGCGACTTTGTTTAGGGAGTACATTTTGTTAGAGTCCATAAGTGAACAATCGTAGTGAGCGACTTTTAATGATGTTGCAGTTTTTGCATACAATTGATAGTGAGCCGCCTTTAAAGCTGTGAAAAATTTGATTTCTCACAATTTGCATGGGGTATATTTAAAATTAAAGTTGCAGTCACAAATAATTTTGTGATAGTATCTATATGTTTGTTTTTGCATAGCAAAAGACTTTTTTGCATAGCAGAAAAATAGAAGAAGCAGAAGGCTTACCTTGTTAAAGTTTCTTCTCGGGTTTTCGGTTTCGATTACCTCTCCCTCCTCGGGGGACAGAGATTCAATTTTTGTATTCATTTTAAAATGAATTTTGGGTTGTTGTAGTATGTGGTGTAGATGAGAGATTCAGAAGAATGAATCGAATCAATTTGGTTGAGACTTTATAGTTTTCTCAATGGCAATTTGTCCGTCCGTGCGGATGGCAAAATACTGAGCTCTGGTTGGTTAATTACTCCAACACCATTTTGTCATTTTTGATGGGGGATTATTGAATTCTAATTTGCTTATTTCCATAAAATATTGAGAGCGGATTATTATTCGCACAGCTGGCGAAATATTCAATTCTGATTGTTTAATTGAGGGTTTTCCGTGAAGACAGAGCGAATAAGATTTTTCACTGGTTGGATTAGGTTTCTATTTCTTTATAAATAGAGGAATTTTCTGAGTGTAATATTAGTCTAACTCTAATAATAATGCACAAAACTGCAGTAAAACTGTTTAAAGAGGCGAATTATTCTGCCTTTGAGCGCTTAGATTTAGAACTGGATGCCAGAGAGATGAAATTTTTCTTCTTTGAGCAATATATATCGACTCAAATTGTCCTCTCTGAAGAAGAGTTTTATTCGCTGCGGGTTGCACAGGAGTATTGTATAAATAATAAAGAAAGAAATTTAAAAAAACATGCTAATATATGTCCTGCTACCGTGCAGTACCTCAAATGTTGGTTGGGGGAAGAGGTAATTGTTTGAAGTTACAACTATTTTTTCGGGAATATAATGGGGTATATTAAAGAAATTTTGAATTTTAGTTCGAGCGTAAGCTAACAGAACCGAAGCTTGTGATGAAACAACTATGAACTATGTATTTGAGCTTTGACGAGTGTGGTCGAACCCCAAGACAGCAAATGCTGCTCAGCAATTATATGGCCTGGCTGTTGTTCTAGGATGTGGGCTTCTTTTTAGAGTTTGACTCTAAACCGACGGTTCATTAAACTAATTAAAGTTGCAAGGGCTCAATTAGTGTAATTTTTGTAAATTTGGTTCAAATATTTTTGTAATTTGTAAATTTTACTTTTGTAATTTTGGATATTTTAATAAAAAGATTTGTAAAAAAGAATTATTGCTTTTGAACTTTGGAATTTAAATCTGATAGGATTGTATTACCATGGCGTTTAGGTTCAGTCCATGTTCTCTGCGGTCTGACACCAGAATAAACTTGGTTAGGATTAGGTTTCGTTTTTAATTGGTGGGGGGTTGTACTAATGATAGGGGTAAATGTATGAGAATTGGATGTAGTACTTTGTGAACTACTTTGGGGGGTAAACAAAATCCTGATATGTAGTGTACTTTCACTATCATTTCTATTTCTTTTGTATGGGCTATCAGGCGCACTCCGGCACGTGTTAACAGTAGTTGAGTATTCAACGGGTTTTGGTGATGTTGTTTGTTCAGCCTGATTATTTGCGTTGTTAATAATAGGCCACGGCATATATTCTGGGTTATCAGTTGTTTGGTGATTGAATCTCTCTATTGAGTACTGGTTGAACCTATCATAGTAGGCCTGTGAATAAACATAGTTAGTACTATAGTCCTGTACTAACTTGTCTATTTCTTGTTCTTTAGGAAAGTATTCTACTAAGTGATTTCTATGCACTACCTTCTTTTGTTCAGTCATGTCATTAACAATTCCATACGTAGTGTTAGTAATTAGTCTAGTAACAGTAAAAGGTCCAGAGCGTAACTCTAGTAGCTTTTTGGATTTCAAGAATCCCTTAACGTGGTTCTCTAGTAAAACTTTACGACCGATTTTGATTGGTTTACGATAATTTGCGAATTTCATATTTTGTACTTCAACCTTTCAGCCATTCGTCCAAGGTGAGTATGAGGTCCGTGGTTTTAATGTAATTCCGAATTCGTGTGTCCACTGCACAAAATCATTACTTAAAAATGCAGTACCGTTGTCATGTACTGTTTGTTGGGGGATTCCGAATCGTGTGATGCATCTTTCTATTAATTTAACAGTTTCTGGTGCATCAGCGGTTTTTGATGAATACATTTGTATAAAGCGAGAGAAAGTATCTACTATAACAAGACAAGTTTTTTTTGGTTACTACAAGGCCTAAATGGGCCCTTGTGGTCTATGTGTATAGTATGGAATGGGGTTGTTTCTAATTCTCCCCACTGTTCTAAGAATGCTTCGTTCAGATCATGTCTTTGTGGTTTATTCTTTTGGCAATCTAAGCAGTCATGTACTAGCATTGAAATCCATTTGTATATTCTGGACCAATAAAAGAACCTTTTTTTTAAACGTTTGAAGCACTTTCTTATGCATTGCTATTTTTAAACGATAGCACAATAGTTTTTTAAGCAACAGATTCTGCAACAAAGTTCCAATTGTAAATATCAAGAATTGTAAATTTTTCCTGTAAATATCCTCCTGTAAAGTATTCCAATCATGATGATGACTGCAGAAAAACTTAACAGTTATTCAAAAGCGGATCTTTATAAAAATTATTGCCAACTTTTTGAAAAATTAGAAGAGAAGGACAGTCTCATGTGGTAATCGTGAGTGAGTTCCTTAAAATATTGGCACAGTTAATGACTACTTCATCTATAATAACACCAATATTTAACACGAGTGCGAAAAATGACGTTTTTATTCGAAAGTGTGAAACATTAAAGATTGAGGAGAAAACAAAAAAATTTTTATTTTTTCAGTCTGTTCTTGTGTAATATATTCGCGTAGTTTTTCATTGAATTCATAAATTTTGTTGTTTGTCTGTTCGTTTTTCGGCAAATATTTTAAGGAAGGCACTTTCATCAACACCAATGTTTCGGGGCTGAATTTTACCTTTATTACGAAGACAAGATCTTTGTAATCTAAGAATAAGTTTTCTAATTGATTACATTTTTTGTTTTAGAATAGCATTGGTCCCATCCTGTAAAAAGACTGTTTTCATGTTTTTTGATCGTAACCGTGTAATAATTGCAGTTTTTCCTTTGTCGTCGAGCCTGGGTATGCATGTATACTGCAGTCCAGACGAAATGTCCGACTTCTTGCCAGGTGTTTGATGATACTACTACCAATTAAAAATTTTTGTGTTTTCTCCTCAATCATTAATGTTTCAAACTTTCGAACAAAAACGTCATTTTTTGCGCTCGTGTTAAATGTTGGTGTTATTATAGATGAAGTAGTTATTAACTGTGCCAATTTTTTAGGGAATTCACTCACGGTTACCACATGAGACTGTCCTTCTCTTCTAATTTTTCATAAAGTTGGCAATAAATTTTATAAAGATTCGCTTTTGAATAACTGTTAAGTTTTTCTGCAGTCATCATCATGATTTGAATACATTACCGGAGGATGTTTACAGGAAAAATTTACAATTCTTGATATTTACAATTAGAAATTTGTTGCAGAATCTGTTGCTTAAAAAACTATTGTGCTAACGTTTAAAAAAAGCAATGCATAAGAAAGTGCTTCAAAAGTTTAAAAATTGAAGGTCAAGAAGCAACTGTACAGAATGAAAGAATTGTGTGTTGCGTGAAAGAATTGCGTGTTGCCACTATATATATATATATATATATACATATATATATATATATATATATATATATATATATCTAAATATATATATATATATATATATATATATATATATACACACACATATATATATATATATATATATATATATATATATATATATATATATATATATATAGTGGCAACACGCAATTCTTTCACGCAACACACAATTCTTTCATTCTGTACAGTTGCTTCTTGACCTTCAATTTTTAAACTTTTGAAGCACTTTCTTATGCATTGCTTTTTTTAAACGTTAGCACAATAGTTTTTTAAGCAACAGATTCTGCAACAAATTTCTAATTGTAAATATCAAGAATTGTAAATTTTTCCTGTAAACATCCTCCGGTAATGTATTCAAATCATGATGATGACTGCAGAAAAACTTAACAGTTATTCAAAAGCGAATCTTTATAAAATTTTTTGCCAACTTTATGAAAAATTAGAAGAGAAGGACAGTCTCATGTGGTAACCGTGAGTGAATTCCCTAAAAAATTGGCACAGTTAATAACTACTTCATCTATAATAACACCAACATTTAACACGAGCGCAAAAAATGACGTTTTTATTCGAAAGTGTGAAACATTAAAGATTGAGGAGAAAACAAAGAAATTTTTAATTGGTAGTAGTATCATCAAACACCTGGCAAGAGGTCGGACATTTCATCTGGACTGCAGTATACATGCGTAACCAGGCTCGACGACAAAGGAAAAACTGCAATTATTACACGGTTACGATCAAAAAGAATGAAAACATTCATTTTACAGGATGGGACCAATGCTATTCTAAAACAAAAAATGTAATCAATTAGAAAACTTATTCTCAGATAACAAAGATCTTGTCTCCGTTATAAAGGTTAAATTCAGCCGCGGAACATTGGTATTGATGGAAGTGCCTTCCTTAAAATATTTGCCGAAAAACGAACAGACAAACAACAAAATTTATGATTTCAATGAAAAACTACGCGAATATATTAAAAAGAACAGACTGAAAAAAATCAAAATACTTCTTTATGCAACATGTTGAGTCAAATGGCAAATTACAACGCTCTCGTTTACGATGATATACATTTTAATTTTCAGCAGGGAATTCCGTTCATTAAAAATCCAGTTTTAAGTCAAAAACTTTTAACTTCTTGTAATCTTCTTCATTTAAAATCATTGCAGTAGTCTCACACTGCATATGTGAGCAGGGCTAACACTTACTAACCTTGGAGGCAAACTTATCGTTATACAAATGGATTTTAGCTGCGTTATACAAATGGATTTTATCGTTATACAAATGGATTTTTGAATGCGTTGAAATTATGTAAGATCAGCGCTAAAATTCAACGCTAAATATGTAAGATCTACGCCAAAATTCAACGCAAAATTATAAAAGATCAGCGTTGAATGCGTTGAATTTATGTAAGATCTACGCTCAGGCGTAGATCTTACATAAATTCAACGCCAATCTTACATAATTTTGCGTTTTTTAGCGTTGACACCTCGGCCCGGGTACGAAAAGTAGCGAGTCCCGACCAATTTTAAACGAGGAGCTTTAAATGTGATTTAG
>NC_134476.1:32243696-32287198 GCF_964194025.1 Convolutriloba macropyga | reverse complement strand
TCTTTAAAGTCCATTGTTGAAAAACAGAAGTCAACGTTCTACAAGAGAGGTCAATGTTCGAAAACGAATGTCAAATTTCAAGTCATGACTTCAGCTTAAAAAACCGTAGAATCTCAATACTCTTCGAGTCGTAAAAACCTGTAGAATATCAATACTCCTCTTCTGGGCTATAATTTCATGAGGGGCTATACTGGGAAAGACCTCACGTTTACAATAATTACTTCTCTTTGAGAGCAATTAAACATCGAGCGAACTTCTGTCAAACGACCGTCGAATGGTTGTCTTTGGCAGTAGCCACCTGGGACTTGCGTCTGCTAGCATCAGGGGGTAAGGAGCGGAGTGGGAGGGTGGTCAATCGTTGAGAGTGGAAGGGGAAGCAAACCATTTCATAGAAGCAAACCATTTCACCGCTGAAAATTCTGTAACCGAGCGGAAATTCATAAAAACAATTGCACAGATAACATTTTAAACACGACTACATTTCTATAAACATACATGAATTCGAATTTCAAAAAAAAAACAAGGTTCCAGAGAGATGGTTCAGGACGATGCAAACTGCAGGAAACCAAAAAAATTTTGGCAGTAGTATTGTTAACATTTGGTCAAAAAAGCGCTCAAAACTATACTGATAATACTCCTGCTCAACAATCTAAAAATTAAAGAACTAAAGCGAAAGAATACAAAAAACGAAGATTAAAAAATGAAAATCTACAGAGAAAACTAATTCTAGCTTAGAACTGAAAAACGGTACTTTCTCTCAATATATCAAATCAGTATGCACGCTCAAAGGCGAACTTAGCCGCGTCATGTTTCTATCAATGGATAAATCCCACCCAAATTATTTGACGAAGCCGAAACTGACTAATCAGATTTCGTACTTTAAACACGACCGACTACCATCGGGCTAAGTAATGCAACTATTCCTATCTGCGAGAGTTGATTGAAAATCTAAAAACATTTTCATTTTCAGAATTTTCACAAAGCCGTGTCCGAAGTTACATGATTTTGTTCTGATATATATATATATACTTCAAAAGTTTTTCGGTTAAATCAATGGCCCACCACAGACAAAAAAGGATAAAAAGAGCAAAAATCAGAAGAATTCAACTATTTTTCTGTATAAAAACCACCCCATCTAACTTAAAGTCTCGCCTCTTGATAGAAAAAACCTAGAAACGTTGCAGATTTAACAAGTAAATCGATTGCTTAGAGAACAAAATCGCAAAAAATGTTCAGAAACAGCCAAAAATAGAGTTAATAGACTTAATTTCTTAATTTTCCAGGCCAAGTTTGACATAGTTTAAGCAGTTTCCTGTAACAAAAATTCATTCCGTCCAATGAAATGGTTACCATAATCAAAATAACCAAAATTTCATAAAAAAACTAAGAAGGTCAAAGTTCTTTCCTGACTAGTTTATAAAAACGAGGGGGCGGCAGGGGGTAGGGGTTAGGTGAGGAGGGGGGGGGGGGGGGGGTAGGTATGTCAAGGAGGGGGTAGGGGTACCTTGGGGGGTATAGAGGGGGCGGCAGGGGTAGGCTAGGTGGGTCAACGTTACAGATAAAAAAAAGACGCTCCACCAATACACTTGGGGGGTATAGAGGGGGCGGCAGGGGTAGGCTAGGTGGGTCAACGTTACAGATAAAAAAAAAGACGCTCCACCAATACATCTCTCAGAGTCGTCAATAAAAGAGAAGATCGTCACAACTCTTCGTCGTAAAAAAGCCAAGAGAAGGCCAACAATAGCTAAGCTCACTATCTCTATCAGGGCTACTAAAAACGCGAACAACGCTTTAAGCTAAAAAAAAATGTAGAGAGCGTAATTATAGTCGTTCGAGTAGATGACAGCCGCTATTAAACATCAGAAATTAGGACCAAATATTTCCAAAAAAATTTAGGCTACATATACGCAAAAAATAGGTTCACGGAACTTTCAGAATTTTAAGTACAAAAGGCTCTTAGATAAACATAGCTGGCAATTTGACAGAAAATACCCACATTAGTTTCATTGATCTGCGTTCTCAAAAAGAAGTTAAAAAGACAGACCAAAAAAGAAACTTGTTCTTTTCATTTGGGGCTGAGAAGTTAAATTTTGATTAAGAATCTGTATAAAATATTGCTGTTTCTATTAGCTGCTCTTAAATAACCTTCACTTAGAGTGACAAGCACCCATTTGACCTTATCTCTTTGAATTAAAGCAAAGAAAAGTCAATTTCAGAGTGAGGAAGTCATTTTTAAGAGTGAGGTAAGTCACGTGTGACCAAAATTTGCATGAACGAATGAACAAAAGGCAGATTTGAAGTGATCGTGACGTCATATGGTCGCAACAAAAATCTTGACGACGAAATAAATAGTAATAATAATAATAATAATAATAATAATAATAATAATAATAATAATAATAATAATAATAATAATAATAATAGTAATAATAACAATAATAATAATAATAATAATAATAATAATAATAATAATAATAATAATAATAATAATAATATAATAATAATAATAATAATAATAGTAATAATAATAATAATAATAATAATAATAGTAATAATAATAATAATTATAATAATAATAATAATAATAATAATAATAATAATAATAATAATAATAATAATAATAATAATAATAGTATAATAGTAATAATAATAATAATAATAATAATAATAATAATAATAATAATAATAATAATAATAATAATAATAATAAATAATAATAATAATAATAATAATAATAATAATAATAATAATAATAATAATAATAATAATAATAATAATAATAATAATAATAATAATAATAATAATAATAATAACAATAATAATAATAATAATAATAATAATAATAATAATAATAATAATAATAATAATAATAATAAAAATAATAATAATAATAATAATAATAATAAATTCGTTTGAGTTTGTTATAATCCATACATCACGTACGTCAATTAGGCTAGAAGCCTGTGTTCAGGCGCCGTACAAGCCTTTCAAAAAGGGTAGCTCAATTACAAGATTCTTTTTTTCCTCCTTCCTTACTTTCATTTTTTTTTAAAAAAAAGGAAAAAAAACCTAGAGAAAAAACGATGATTTTAAAAGTAAAATTAATCATTTTATTGAAAGCGCTGACCAAAACAAGCGCTGATTTCAACAAGCGCTGATTTCAATGCTATTGATTTTATGTAAGACCACAGCTAGACTAAGCACTGACTTATGTAAGATCAACACTAAGCGTTAAAACTTGATTTCTGTTGAAGCCACGCTAAACTAAAAAAGGAGGCTCGGTAATTTGCGTACGCACATAAGGTTCCAACCCGCTCGTCCACATTCTTTACTTAATTCACTGCCAAATGGTGAAGAGATAGAAATTTTTCAAAAACATACACATCGTTCCATAAATAGCCAGTGGAATACAATAATGCCACCCTAGAGGGCGGGCCGATGAACGTTGTTGATAATATGACTACTAGAAAGGACAATAAAAAACATAAAACAACAAACATTACTTACGATCAAAACTCGATTTCTATAATAAATAAAATTATAACAAAATCAAACTCGAATCAGATCAATTCTAAACAAAACAATTTAACCTATACGTACTTAGAAAAAATACGGAACCTGTTCTCAATGCGACTAGTTAATAGTAGTAACAGCAGTAACAAAGCCGAGAAACAAATGTTCGCAGCTGAAACCATAATAGATATTAAATTACAGTTCACTGGAAATGAGTTGTGACCTGTGTTTACAGAGACTGAGCTACAAATCGACCAAAAATTAATTAAAAATGACGAAGCTCAATAACCCCAATTATGTTTTTGAAAACAAATATTTTCAAAAGTCAAACAAAGTTCAAAAAATTTCAAAAAACAGCGATGGATTAAGTTGAAATACCTCAGGAAACCAATTGAGCTTGTTAATAATGAGACTACGTCACGACCATAACAAATATATAAAGAAGCCAAAACTTCAAACAACTTTACTAGATCACACTGTTCAAAGCACTATAATCATAAGATGTTAACTACAAGAAATGTGTATTGTCACTTTGTCCTCATTTCAACATCAACGAGTCTTCCTTCTAAAAGGATTACGTTGAACAGTATAGAAATCTCGAAAACTTTTTATGAAATTATTGGTCGAAGCAGTCAGTCACAACGTATAGCCAGGCGCGAAACGTGTTTTAAAAATTCTTGAATCGAGAAAAATAATTGAGGCTTTTAATTATTGAGATTGAGTCACAAGGTTACGAAAATAAAAGCAAAATTGATACAGTTGAAAGAAAAACATTTTTTCAATTTCAATTTGAAGGTCATTAAAAGAAACAGCTGTGATCTGAATTCTTTAACTAGGTTCAATTTTACGTCCTGGAAAACCAATTGAGACCTATGATCATTTGGTATATGGCGTATAACAACAAAACATAGGCAAAGAAAAAAGTTTTACAATTTTGCGAGATAACTGTGTCTCAGCACAAAAAGCATAAACTGTATAACAAAATCGACTAAACATTCATATACTCTTTTTTGTATTTTTCCTATTATGCTTTCCTTCATTTGCACGTGACAATATTGTGATTATACGACAAGGAAACAAACTAAACAAAACAAACTAAACAAACTAAACAAAATCTGCAGTTATGCTCAAAAAATTGAACAGGCGTGGTATCAAAACAAGGAGACTATTAGTTGAACTTAAAGCCGTTACGGACGTGAATATATAACCCCCAGGAAATTTGTTTCTGCCTGTTTGTACTGAGACTGCGCCCAAAGATGAAAAAAATAAGATAAATTAGTGGCAAAAATCAGAAATTAGGAGATGTTTTTTTAAAAGAAATATTTTTAAAGTCATAACAGACATTAGATAACAACTTAAACAAGTGTTAGGGCTCATTTATATCTGCTGAACAGTAACTGGATCTTCGATTGCGGAAAATTAGTGATTAGGCTTAAAGATTGGGCAAAAATATAACAAATGAGAACAAAATTCTTTTTTTTTTATGAAAACATTTGGCCAGAGCCATAGAAACCAAGCGCCAAACTCTGAAACCGTAGTATAACCTCGTTAGTAATTAGTATCTGTCATTAATTGCGTCCTGATTTGAAAATCTTCTAACAAAAAAAGTACAAAAAATCATTTACATAGTGGAAATATTTTGAAAAAAAGTCGAGCCTCATTAAAATCTAAAAAACTTTTTATCTTAAGGATTCATGTCGGGATCAAAATAAACTCAGATGTTGCTGCCCATCTAACAAAATGCTTATTTGTTCAATTGGTTGCAAAATAGATCATCGGCTGAACCCTCTTCTGCCTTTAGAGATAAAGTTAGTAACACTACAGTTAACAATTTAAACATATTTTAGCGAAATTGACAAAAATTAGGTAAGAAAAACCGAAAAAGTGAATAAAAATATCTAAAACACGTCTAATATTCACAAAAGTTCAAACCTCGATAACTCCCTATAAAAAATGAGAATTCAAAAAATCTTTTTTATTCCATAATCTACGCTGGACGGGCTCTTTAATGATACCACTAACAACTCTCAACGATGTTAGTTGATTGGCCAAAATTGTTTGAACAAAAAAATCCTATTTGAGTATATCGTTCCTCCCCCACTTAAGTGGGTCGGAACAACAAAATTAAGTAAAATATGCGCAATAATTTATGTCGCGGTCGATAACACGGGCCAAAGAATTCAACAAATTGAATTTTAAATTAAATTTTGAACTAAAAAAATACAAAACTTAGCTTGTATTTATAGTTGTTATCTAAGCAAAAATATACAAATAAAATTTAGGCTAGCTAAAAGTGTTTTAAATGATTGG
The DNA here is from genome assembly GCF_964194025.1 of Convolutriloba macropyga. Classification (NCBI taxonomy): domain Eukaryota; kingdom Metazoa; phylum Xenacoelomorpha; order Acoela; family Convolutidae; genus Convolutriloba; species Convolutriloba macropyga. The sequence continues at coordinate 32,281,375 of NC_134476.1, read as the reverse complement.
AATGTGAATAGATCTTAAGTCCGAATCCCGGTGGTGATTTTCTATTTTCATCAACATTTCATGAGAATCATATATGGCATGGGTACAATCGAGTTCATTAGTTGGAGGTCAGTGGACGTTAGAACCGGGTTTCTGTGGGTGAGAGAATTTACTTCTGACATCTGATTGATAGGTCAATAAGATAATGATAGCGCCAAAACAAAATCAGAATTGAGTTTAGTTTTGTGGCCATTACTTATCGACATAGCATCAAAGTTCGTCAGCTAAGTTTTTCTTTTGTTCTTTGAAACTTTAATAAAGAAAACTTTTAAGTTTCTTGATGTTTCCTTGAAACCATCACATCCTCCCTCCTTTTTAAACAAATTTGTGGGATTAGTTTCTCCAAATCTGTGGGGTAGTTTTCTGTTTCTTGTTGATGTTCGTGAAGGCTCTGAGGTTTCGGGTTGTTGGTGCTCTGCAGATGACGTGGCTGCAGAAGCTTCATCTTGAAGTGAAAGTGCCACATCTGTGTTCTGAATTTTTTGTTCTGATTGAGATATGGTCTCCTCCACTGCTGGTTCAGTTTTCACATTGTTCTCATCTAGTCTCGCAATTTGGTTGTCGCTCACTAGAATATTCCCTGTTTAGTTTTTGGGCTGTATGTAAGATGTGTTCAAGCCCTTTCTGATGATGAAGGTAGCAGGAACTGTCTTTGTCTTTTTGTTGGCCTTTAATAGAATGGGTTCGCACAAGTCGAAATCTGCCACTGCTGGTAGTCTCACTCTGCGTCCCAACAAGAGTTCAACTGGAGTTTCGCCCCTCGTCTTTGAAGTGTTGCGATGTGTCATCAGTGCCCTTTGCAGGAATGCTCCAAATGACACATTAAGATTGTAATTCCACGCTTGAAGTGTCCGTTTTGCTGTTTCAGCTAGTCCATTAGCTCTTGGATGATAGACAGGTGACTCTATTTTCTTAATTCCCAGTGATTCACACCACTTACAAATTCAGGACCATTATCAAATAATGCAGCTTTTGGTATTCCGAATCTCCCAAAGATTTGACTAAGATATATTTTGACTGTTTCTGATGTTCTATTTCCCGCGGGGAAAGCTTCTATCCAACCAGAACCCGCGTCAACAATTACTAAGATATTGCCTTGGTCATAACATTAACATAACCCCAGTCCATGTGGAGTCGTTCCCAAACGTCGGCTTCTGGCCACGTGGAGAATGTTATTCCCCTGCTAGGTCTGTTCATTTGACAATTCTTACATTTACTAACAAAGTGTTGAACGTCTTGGGTAATGCCAGGCGACCATGCTATCATTCTGACTGATGCCTCAGTTGCATTTTTCCCTGGATGTGTCTCATGCGCTTTTGCCAAAGCCAAGTGTCGTAGTTTTGGTGGAATGAATGAAACAACACTTCTGAAGAAATTATCCATTATGTAAAGTAAGTGCATCTTTCTGTTGTTCGAATCCTTTTTCCGCTTCTGAACATTGTTTCCAATTGCCTCTTTTGAATCGTTTCATTATGACATGGAATCGTCTGTTTGTTCCAAGTTCAGTTATGATTTCTGCTTGGGTCACCAAATCACTTTGTGCGAAGTTGATGTTATTGATAGCGAAGCACACTCGATCGTTGTCCGATTCGTCTTCGTCAAAATCCATTCTGCTCAAAGCATCTGCATGGGGTATCTGCTCCCCTGGTGTGTACTTCAACTCATAGTCGAAACCCATTAGACCTATTGCCCACCTTGTGATTCTCGCTGATGCTGTCTTCGAGATCTCCTCGTCTGGTGCAAAGATATATTTGAGTGGTTTGTGGTCAGTCTGTAGGGTAAATCGTCTTCCAAGAAGGAATTGGTTAAGTATCGTGACTACAAACGCAATTGCCAGTGCTTCCTGTTCTATGTTCGAGTAGTTTTGCTCCGGTGGATTCAATTTTCTTGATACATATATGACTGGATATCCTTTTTGCGAAAGAACCCCGCCAATGGTTTTTTTCAGAGGCGTCAATAGTAATTGTTGCTTCTTTTTGTAAACCATATGGCTGTACAAGTGGGTTAGCACATAATTCATTTTTTATGTCTTCAAAAGTTTTTGTTGCATCTTGCTCTAGGACAAATCGCTTTTTCTCATGTTATTTAAGGGTAGCATTTTTGTTGCAAAATCAGGAAACATTCTTCCGTAAAAATTAGCTAGCCCAACAAACGATTCGAGTTGTTTGTTGTTAGTTGTTGCTTTTGCATTTTCTAATTTTTTCAAAACATATGGGGTCCAGTGTTCTTGCCTCTTTTGGAATGGAGTATCCTAAAAAGCTAATGCTATCGACTAGTTTTGAGTTAGATTTTTTCTCAATAATTGTAAAAAAAATTTTCTCACATAGTCGACTTTTGACAGCAAGCTTTCTCCTGTCGAATTGCTCCTTCGTAGTTCCATACTCCAACACGTCGTCTTGAAAGATCACAACACTTTTGATTCCTTTGAGTGTTGAATCGATGCAATTCTGGAAGAATGAAGAAGAGTTTTTCAACCCTTGAGGTAGTCGGCACATCTTGAACAGTCCTTGAGATGTGTTGATTTTGCATATATCTTTTGCTTCTTCATCATGTTCAATTTTATAGTAGGCATCTGAGAGATAAATTTTGCTAACGTATGAAGCCCCATGTAGGTTGCGGTAGATCATTTCAATGTCTGGTATTGGTTAGTCCTCATCCATGACATTGCCATTGATATGCAAAGTTTCCACGCAATATTTCACTTTTCCACTCTTCTTTTTTTGCCAGACCACTGAAGATGCATTAGTAACTCCTCCTGGCTGTACCGGTTCAAGGATGCCCTGTCTGACCATTTGTTCCAGCTTTTCTGTGACCTTGTCTTGAAGAGGTAGAGGTTTTTTTTTCTGGGTTTGCAGAACATTGGATGTGTTCCTGGTATCAACATAACATGAGCTTTGTAACCCCTCACAGCAGGTAGGTGGTAATATGTGATGTTCACACGGTGCTTGGGTAAAATGTCTCTTCCAAGTAGTCCAATTTCTTTATCAGACTGCACAACTGCTGGTTGTTTATCTGTGAGCCTGCTTCCGTTCCCCTCAATGTCACAAGTAAGTGATCCCAGGAGCGTTAATTGATGACCATCATAAGCTTCGAGATGTCTTATCCTATCATTCAACTGAGATTTACCAAGCTCGGTCCATATTTTTGATGATATCACTGTGCTTTCTGCACCTGTGTCTATCTGCATTTTTATTTTGCAGTTATTTATTGAGATATATTCCCATGTCACAGACATGCTAAAAATTTGTTCTTCAGTTTAAAACATCCCCATGTCCGATGCTGGAGATGCTTGCTCTGAGGAGTCATTTTCTGCTTCGCAAAAGTCATTCTGTTTATTGTACTTACCTGCAAAACTTGGTTGGGGTTTGCTTGTACATATTTTTGAGAACTGTCCCTTCTTTTTCACAGGTGTTGCTTTTTTTTACTTAGCGCTGGACAAGGGCTTACCACAACGTAAAGTGCACATGTTCTTGCTTTTATTAGCCTATTTTTCATTTGGCTTTCGAATGGTCTTTTTGAAGTGTAACCCAACTTCTTCTTTCACAGTAAAGGGCTTATTACCTGATGAAGAACTTGCAAAAGCCATTGCTTGAATTCTGAACTGTAAACTCTGGGTCATTTCAGTAACCTACCTTGCTGTTTTTGCTTTAATACCGTCTAGCAGTCTAAGTTTTGCCTCAGGATCCCTCAAACCTGAGATAAACTTACCAACTCCTCTTTAGTGTTGGCCGCTGTTTTGAGTTTTTCGAAGTCACAATAGCGTGCTTCCTCTTTAAAACGTGCTAGGAAACCGTCGACTGACTTCCTCACACATTGTTTAACGGACAGAAATTTAGCCTTTTCTGCCGTTACTACTCTTTCCTTAGGAGAAATATAATTTTGAATCGCCAACCTGATGTCTTTATACGGAGTGTCTTTCAAATTCTTAGGACTAATTAGGCTCCTAAGTTTAATAATTGCATCTCTCCCGAACATACTAAAAAAGAGATTGGTTACCTGTAGGTCCTATTCAGTATCATCGGTGTTGATCTTTTCCTACTTCTTCTCTGCGCGACGTTTCGCCACAAAAGACAATCCACGCAGTAGTTGATTCTGCATTCTTTAGATCCAAAGTTTTTTTTTGTCTGTAGCTGGTCTGGACAGCATTGTCGCGGTCGACAACACGGGCCAAAGAATTCAACAAGTTGAATTTTAAATTAAATTTTGAACTGAAAATATACAAAATTTAGCTTGTATTTATAGTAGTTATCTAAGCAAAAATATACAAAGAAAATTTAGGCTAGCTAAAAATGTTTTAAGTGATTGGCATGTGAATAGATCTTAAGTCCGAATCCTGGTGGTGATTTTCTATTTTCATCAACATTTCATGAGAATCATATATGGCATGGGTACAACCGAGTTCATTAGTTGGAGGTCAGCGGACGTTAGAGTCGGGTTTCTGTGGGTGAGAGAATTTACTTCTGACATCTGATTGATAGGTCAATAAGATATTGATAGCGCCAAAACAAAATTAGAATTGAGTTTAGTTTTGTGGCCATTACTTATCGACATAGCATCAAAATTCGTCAGGTAAGTTTTTCTTTTGTTCTTTGAAACTTAAATAAAGAAAACTTCGAAGTTTCTTGATGTTTTTTTGAAACCATCACAATTTAACCGTTAAAACGCGTGAGATTTACGCATCGAAACGCTAAATTAATGTAAGATCTCCGATCGCAAACATTGAACAAGATCTGCGCGTGCAACCCGGGCCGAGGATTTTTCCCAAAAATAACGGGGAAAAGAGTGTAAGAGTGTAAAAATAATATTTTTACACCGTTAGTGCTACCCTTAATTAGGGTGGAATTCCATTTTAAAGTGTAATTGAAGTGGAGTGGAGTGGAGTGAAGAGTGTAAAAAGTGGAGTAAAGAGCGCAAAGAGTGGAGTAAAGAGTGTAAAGTGTAAATAAGTGTAATTTCCTCAAAATTACACTCTTACACGCTTTTCCCCGTTATTTAAGAGTGGAAATTGCTTTACACCCTTATTCTCGCTTAATAACGGTGGAATACGGGTGGACACCTCGGCCCGGAAAACGCTAGATCTATGTACGATCTACACTTCAGAGCGCTAAAATTAGGGAAGCACAGCGCTTAGAAACGACGAAATTTTGTGCGATGAAAGCTATACAACGCTAAATTATGTAAAATAAACGCCTAAAAAAGTTGATATTTCTCTTCAACTTATGTACTGATGCAATTCCAACTCATTTATTGTTAACTTTACATAATTTTGCGTTTAACAAAAAGTAAGTTTTGCGTTTAACATTCCTTGACAAACTGCTGCCTATAGGGCATTCACTGTTTCCGCTAGCATAAAATAATTAACACAAATCATGGTTTTGATATGTTTTTTTAATATTTATCTATTCTATTTCGCCCCCACTTGGGTGTGTGGGCACATAAAAATATGTGTTTTATACCTCTACGGAAAAGATCCAAAATTTGTTTGTGTACCTACCACGATTAATTTACTCTGCTGAAAACAATCGGAATTTCTTATATAGTCGGCTTATAACTTATAATTTCGTGGACTAATTTTTGGATATTCAGTTTAGGGTGTATATAAATTTTACACCCGCAGACGTACCTGCTATTTTTTACATTATATAGAGCTATATAACAACACATAGTTCGTAATTCGTAAGTGGAAGCGGGGCATACAAACACGGGGGGGGGGATAGATCCAATATTTCAACTGGGCAAACCTGATTTTATAAGCGATAGAGCTCCGTTGTATCCTGTACGCATGCACAATAGGAAGGATTTTAAAGCTTCCGACATCTTATCCCCCTTGATGTTCTTGTCGAATATGAACTCTGTCACCCTTTGTCCAATCATTCTTCCATTTCTTCTGTTTTCCATTTGTATCTCAAACTTCACTCCTTTCAATTCTGTCAATTTGTCGTTTGTGTTTCTGAAATGTGATTAATTCAGCTACTGGCCCTTCCAGGTTGGTGATCAAACTCATATTGACAGAAATTCTAGTTACCAAATGTTTTGCACCCGATAACGAAGTAATGGTTACGTGGCTCTACTTGAAGTCACTGAGAACTTCTGGCGTTTATCGAGAACCGCGAAGGGGTACGAGATATTCAGCCAGAATTTCGAAGTGACTTCTGCAGAGTCACGAAACCATGCTTAAAACACGAAACGCGCATGTTTTAAAATGACGAAAGTTAACAAAATTCAATATCTGGCTACGTAGCAACTTCTTGCATTTTAACTTCTGGCACTACAGACTTTCGGCATTTTAAAATGTGCATGTTAGTGTTTTAATTGATAATTAACAAGTTAAATTACCTTTTTTAAAAAAATGCTGAGGACAAAAAACTGGAAAAGCTAATGCTTGTTTTTGAGCTTGTTTTTTGAGCTGTAGCGGTTATAAACACCTGTCGATGTTTAGGAGTTTTTGCTAAAGCGTCCACAACGTTACTATATGCCCTGCCGAAAATTGTTTGGCCTCAGTTTATTGTTCCGACCACACTTGTGAATAATTGGATTTCATATATCTTAAGAAATATCCTTTCGATTTTTCTTTTTCTTCTTTGTTTCGACCCCACTTGTGGTGGGAGGAACTATATATTCAAATGGCTTTCTTTTTGTTCAGACAATTTTGGCCGATCGATATATTCATTGTAGAGATATGTGGGTGGTAAAAATAAAAAGCTCATCAAGCGTAGAATTCAAAATTAAAAAGATTTTTCTGAATTTCCTTTTGTTCGAGGAGTTATCGAGGTTTAAAGTTTCATGTGAATACGGGATATTTGTTTCACTTTTGTTAACTTTTACCGTAGTTTTTGTTCGATTTATTTTTTCCTTGAAAATTTTAATTCAAAATTGAGTTGCACGCCACATAAGAAATCAATTTTGTATTCCTAATAGACGAAATACGATTAAAAAACTAGTTCTGGTCTCATAGTGAAGTTTACTATAAAAAAATTCGAATTCTATTTGATAGCCTTTTTTTTAGAAAATTGTGCATAGTTTTTTTTGTTTATTTAATTAACCTCAAGACTAGTTACTTTTCATATCAAGGTTCCGTCAGTGACAAACCTAATTTACAACCAAATGAAGCCCAATGAACAGAAAATTAGTTTCCAAGTAATGGCTCTTGTTTTTTTGGCTTCGTATCTCAGTTATCGTGTTTTTAAATGAAATTTTGATTTTCTTTTCGAGGTTTTACAGAATTTTTGGAATCCTATGGCATAAACTCGTTGACTAAAAGTCCAATAGGCTTCGTAATGAGCATTAGGTGAACATATCTAGTGCTTTGAGTGAACAGCTAATGACGGTTGAGACTTTGAAAATAAATTTTAGAATTTTTTTATTATTAATTAATCTTAAGCTTTTTTGTGAACTCTAAGTCAGTCTCAGTAATGACAGGACCCCCTCCTACTTACTGCAACCAAAATAAATATTGTTAGCCATTCTATCTTCTAACTATTGGATATTTGACTTCAATGCCGCAAGATTTCAAAAAGAATTTCTTTAATTTTTGGACATTTCGTGTCATTGGTCCCTTTGAAATCTTATCACGTTATCCTAAAATTGATGGCTCCCATTCATTTAGCGAAGACGTTCAATGGACCATAGATAAAGTGTTCAGAGAAAAAACTTATGATTTAAATGGCTTCAACACTTTCTTCCCGCACTTTTCTACAGATTTTTTGGTTTTTGACTGTATTTGTTGTTTTTTAATAGTCCTAAGATTTATTATGATGTCTTATTCATTACGTATGCATGACAAACATTCTGGTACTCCCATCGATAATTATTTGAGCGTGTTTATTATCTTCCGTTGAAAGCTATTGATTTTAATGGCTGTTAAGTCTTTAGAAATATTCTTTTGAAAAAATTTTTTTGCTCAAAAATCAATCTCAATTTTATTTTCGTGAACTGTCAGTAATGAAAGAACCCCCTTCTTTTCTACTTCAACAAAAGCTTATCTAGTTAGTGGTTTTATCTTCAACTATGTGTTTTTTAAAAAAATTTTAACTATTGATTTTTTTACTTCGAAGCACGAGTTTTCATAATTTTTTTTAAATTTTTGGATATTTTTTTTCGTGTTTTTTTGTTCTTTTCGAAATCTTATTACATTATCCTATTTTTGATATTTGCAATTGAATTAGAAAATACGTTCAATGGACCGTAGCAAAGGTCTTCGGAGAAAGGCTTATCGTTTAAATGGCTTAGACACTTTCTTCTCGCAGTTTTCTACTGAGGTTTTGGTTTTTGCCTCTATTTGTTGTTCTTTTTATAGTCAATGACATGTTGTAATGTCTTAGTGATAACTTTTGAAATACAGACATCTTTTTTGTCACATTGAGGCATAATTTAGCGTGCTGTATGGCTTCCGTTGAAAGCTACTGAATTTAATGGCTTCGAAACTAGGGGTTTTCTCAAAAACTTTGTGGTTTTAATACATTTGTTTGCTTTTGTTGTTAGCAATAAAAACAATCCCACTACTTTTAAAAAAGTAATTGAAAATAGAAAATTTTTTACTGAATAGTTCATTCTCTAATGGCTTCGACATATTTAATCGCTTAAATTTTTTGAATTTGCTAATTTTGCCTTTTTAATCTTTAGGTAGCCGTGAAATGCTAACCGTTTTTATAAACTTGTAATTGACAATTCATTGAATGATTTTAACTGAAGCAGTCAATTTATAACAAATAGTCTTAAAATTTATGATATTATGCATTTTCAAAGATTTTTCAGTTTTTGTTCTCTTTGTCAACTTGTAACTTATTCTCGTCATCGAGTGGTCACATCCAATTCCTTGAACTTAAAAAATTAAAAATTTTGCTGATGTGATGTCTTAACTGAGTTTTTGATTGGTGGACATTATGCGTTCTCATAAAAATTTTGTGAGTTGTGTATTTGTTTTTCTTTTTCTCTTCGTTTTGCACATTCAGGTAATAACAGATCCCAATTATTTTCAAATGTGGCCCAAATGATTTTATTTTTTCATTCAGTATATTTTTAGCTCAGTTAGTATAAGAAAATTGAAAAAAAAACAAAATTTGCAGATAATTGCTAATGATTTTTATGGCTTCCATAATTTGTGTTTTCGGAAAATGTTCGTAATTTTTTTGAGATTTTCTGCGTCTTTAGTCCGTTCATATGGCTTAGACTAACCAAAGACAGGTCCCATTGGTTTCATAATGACTCTTTGGTAAATTTTTCAAGACTTTTTTTGTTATAAGCTAAAGATTTTTTTAGACTTTTGAAATTATTTGGTTTAAAAAATGTTGATTTTTGATTTTAACCTCATTTTTTTCTTCTCTTTGTCGACTTGTTACCTAGTCTCAATAAGGAAAACATCCATCTGCTGTATAGTTAGGAAGTAAATTTGTGTAATTAAGGTTTTAACCGATTGCATTTTGACGTTGTTACTAGAAGCTTTTAAATTTAGATTTTGGGTTTCTGCCGTGAAATTTTTGTTTTTACTTGTTGTTTGTTGTTTTTTCTAGTAGTCTTTTCAATGGCAGATCTCGCGAGGGCTGTAACGAAGCATTGCATTATTTTATTCAATTATTAGTTAGGCTTTGTAACAATTTCTTTTTAAACTCAAACATCTATTTTTGTTATCTCTTCATTTGGTTGACAATTAAGTCAAAAATGTAGATGAGCTCGGGTCGGAACATCATGTGCAAACGCACATTAACGAGCCTCCTTGTTTCAATTTTAAACTTTTTGGTTCGTACCAATTGGGGCAGTGGATGTCAGTGAAACTCTTATTTGCTCCCAATTGATGTTTGAAACAATTGTTAGTCGTGTTCATTTTTTAAGCAAAGATTTTACTTGGAGGTTTGTTTCGTATTTTTCTGCTCAACTGATGATTCGGAATTTTGATTAAAGTTTATGCGTTTTATTTTCTGACTTTGGCGCTGCCTAATTTTCTCACAGTCAGAATTTCAGCCTCAATTTAATTCATGGCTTCTCACTACTAAAAAAAACCTAGAAGGGCACAAAAATTTGTTCAATTTTTTGTTCTACATCTTTTCTGTAGAATAAAAAGAACATCTTAAGAAGCTTTTACAACACCTGACTTCTCCTACAATTTGTTGTCCTTGCTGGAGTAGGTTGAAGTTGCTTGCTGTTTGAGTGCACTCCATAACATTTGTTCCTCTAGTATTTTTAGGAGTACCATTTCGACACCATTTCTGTATTGCTATTGAAAATTAAACCAATTTGCGTGCAAAAATGTTGAGTTTTTTGATAAATTCTATTGAAAACAATAGGCAAAATTCTATTTGTGCTGGCAAATATTTTTCACTCCCGATTTATGTAAACTAATATATAATCAAATAGATATTATTTATTATATAAGATTGGAGGTTGTTTGATCCGTGAGTATGTGTTGAGTGTTGTGTGCATGCAAGTGTTATTGTTTAAAAGAACCGTTGAAATTAAATTTTCAATTTTGTTGACTTCCAATTTTTTTTTCAAATATATGTATTCACTTACATGCTTGAAGAGATATCATTTATTATATAATAATGGAGGTTGGAGACTCTTGTGTATGTTTGAGTGTCTTGTGTGTATTGATGAAGAAGAACTATCATAATAATGAATGCTTCACATGTTTTGTTGGCTTTTCTAATAGGCGCCTAATAAAGTTTTTTTTCGCGAAAATAGGAAAAACTGAATTTGCGATAAAAATTGCCAGATAAATGGTTTTAAAAAATACCTTGCTTTTATGGTAAATTTGTTTTTTTTTCAATTCTTTGCAAAGTTTTCTCGTAGATCAGTAATTTTAACAAAAACAGAAGACCTTATGATGCAACATGAATTGAAACATTTATATTGAAACATTTAATATAAACTTGTTTTTATTGTCAGCTCCCAGACAAGTGTGTGGCCCAGACAAGCGTTGATTTGAAAATGTTGAAACAATTTAGTGTAAGGAAAAAGAAAGCAGGGAAACTATTTAAAGCTAAGGATAAAACTAAATAGAAAGCAGTTGAATATTGGAAATGCATTACTTACAAAACGTGGAAATGATGTAATGAAATACAAGATGTGGGAACTATTTGAGGGAAAAAATGTCAGAGGAGAAACTGTTTAAGCAAAGAGTGAAATCGATATATCCTAGATTGTAATGTTGAAAATAATATGAAAATTTTGTAAGGAAACTGCCAAATTTTCGGGGGTAGAACACCTATTATGTACATAGTGAAATACTATGCAATCAGCAATACTTTTTGCTGTCAGCAATTTTCTTATATTGAAAAAAGCCGTGATCCCGTAAAGTAAGACAACCAATCACAAACGGTCAGCATCCTATTTTGGCGAAAGCAACCTCCTTTTGTCGAGATTCAAATTCACTATGTAGTTGATTCGATCGCTGGGGTGGTTTAAAAAATTTTTATTTTAATAAGGCGATGTTGTTTTCTGTTAAGTTGTGGTGCTTCGAGGATTTAATTTGTCAAGTTCAAAATGCAGTGTTACATAACGTGTCATAAAGTAGAAAGCTAAAACAAATGTTTTTGACTAACTGCTTCAAACAGCTCAGAGCAGCGTCAAATTGGACGTTTGTGCTTTTCATGTGTTTCTGTTAAGCGCGTCCAAAACTATCTAAAGTGACCTGCCCAAAATTTTATCAGGCTTCTACAACATCCCCCGCACCCCCTGTTGACGCGGGCTAAAATTGAATTGAGCCTCCACTTGAAGATCAAGAGCAATCCGTTTGATTTTTTTGATTTTTTGTTGGTCTTGATGTTTACTTAGACTTCGGTGTTAACATTTTTTGACTTGAAATATTTGTAATCTTAAAGAGATAATTTAAGTAGTACTTACAGAAATACTATTTACCAAAATATAGAAACTTTATTGCTGTCCAATCAGAATTGACAAATGTTAACAATTATTTTTGATTGGCTGATTGCACAACAAATGCTCCATGTTTTAAGAGAGGATGTAAAGGTTAACGTAAATTTGCCTAAATGTCGCGTTAAGCCGAAGGAGAAAAGATATGAATCTTCGGGAGAAATTGATTTAACTCTTGGGTTCTGATAGATTGATATCAAGTCCTTGAAAGCATGGCCATGGCTCACGTCCCTGAAGGCTGGCGCTGAGGCATGGTCATGGTCCGAGAGGCATGGCAACAGGCGATACAAATTATAACCTAGAAAAAGGCTGTGTCAAATATAGGTTGATTGAACGGAAGAAATTAGTATTTCTTTCTCAATCAGATTCGTTGAAAATTCTAGTTTTATACGTCTACTTTTTGACACGTCACCAGTGAACGCAAAGTAAGACGAAGTAAAAGTAAGCCGACATAAAAGCAAGCCGAAAGGTATGTAATAGTTATGTAATCTATCAGAAATAATACATTGTTAACCATTTCAATCAACCCTGCGCATAGTATTAAAGTGCATAATGTATTCCAATGCACCTAAGAAACAAAAATACGCCATTTTTTCAGACATCTAGTTGGTACGGGCCTCAGGGGACCACTGTCCGCGGCCATGCCTCTCATCCGCTTTGGGATGTAATCCGGAAACCACGGGCCGGTTATCGCGGCAAAGCACGACGCGCGCGAAGCGCTCCCACCGGCCCGCCAGGGCCAACTTAAAATTCGGGTATCCCAAAATTTTTCGGCTTACTTGACATCATTTTCAAAATTTGGCTTGCTTGCCTATCGGCATGCCTGACCACCACCGACGTCACCATTTATTGGTTGTGGTCAAGCAAGCTGATAGGCAAGCAAGCCGAATTTTGAAAATGAGGTCAAGTAAGCGGAAAAATTTTGGGATAACCGAATTTTAAGCTGGCCCTGTCAGGCCGATGGGCGCGCTTCGCGCGCGTCACGGCTTCGCCGCGATAACCAGCCCGCGGTTTCCGGATTACATCCCACAGTGGATGAGAGGCATGGCCGCGGACAGTGGTCCCCTGAGGCCCGTACCAACTAGATGTCTGAAAAATTGACGAATTTTTGTTTCTTTGGTGCATTGGAATACATTATTCAGTATAATACTATGCGCAGTGATCATTGTAATGGTTAAGAATGTATTATTTCTGATAGATTACTTAACTATTACATAACTTTCGATTTGCTTTTATGTCGGCTTACTTTTACTTCGGCTTGCTTTGCATTCACCCCATTTATAGTAGTGGGGGTTGGTTGGCGATTGGAGGGTGTTTAGCCGACAAGGGAAAATGAAATTTTAACCGACAGTTCTTGTGATCGGTAAATTAGTAGTTGAGTGGACCATAATCTTTGCTGTGGGACTGGGTGGCGCTGCATGCGCCCTCCTCATGGCGTCACCCATTGAAAAAGGGGGGAAGGTGCAACGACGGATAGATCATCGTTACGTTAGTTGATGAGAACTGTGCAGTATATTTTCCCGTTTACGTAATACAGTTTAAGTTGGCCAATCAATACTTCATAACTAATCTACTGGCGCATTTTACGTAAGTTGTTGGCTAAACGCCAATACTGCGTCAGCAGGGCTTCGGGTATTCGTGTGCATGTGTTTGAGGGAAAATGGGAGTATGCGCGTGAGTGCTGTGTGTGATAGGATGGTATTCGAGATGGTTACACTTAACACATACGTACACTCAAGAGATAGTTTTCTTCATATTTCAAACCGTAAACGTTTCCATTTTGCTGCTAAAATACAACCAATTTTAACCCCTCTGAAATGATTGCTCTGATCTTGCATACAAAAGAAGAAGTCCAGGTTCCCGTGTCGATTTTTCACCCCAAAAAAGATGTAAGATTAGGGTAGTAGTAATGTTACTTACTGGGAATTTAACGGGGGGGGGGGCAAAAAAGGGTTACTGGGAATTTGACGGGGTGGGACTTTTGTCTCACCACGTTAAATTCGCAGTAACACTTTTCTTGTCACACCCCGCTAAATTCCCAGTAACACTTTTTTGTCCCACCCGGTGAAATTCCCAGTACCGTCATTCTGGGACCCATAAAAACCATAAAATTAATACCATTTGTGCCGTCTCAGACTCGCAAAACTATTATATTTCTTACATTGGAGCAAAAATTTATCAAATTTAAACTATCTTTTTCTTCCCTTCCCTCAATATTCCATCAGGTTGGTCACTTTCGCTTTTCAGTCCTTCATTAGTCTCATTAGACTAGAAAAAGAATTCAGAATTTTAAAAAAAAATTGCAAAAATTCCCAGTACCCCCCCCCCCCCCAGGCCTTTTTTAGGTATCCTTTTCAAAAACTTCCAAAACTTTTCGGAAAGTTTGTTTCTCGTGGTTGGCACAGACTTGTAATTTTTTTGTGAAATTGATTTTGTGAGAGTGTTGGAAATTGTAAAACTTTTGGAAAAAAGTTGATGTGGTGAATGAGTGAAACTTGTAAAATTTTTCAAAATTTTTGCAATTTTTTTTTTAAATTCTGAATTCTTTTTCTAGTCTAATGAGACTAATGAAGGACTGAAAAGCGAAAGTGACCAACCTGACGGAATACTGAGGGAAGGGAAGAAAAAGACCTTTTAAATTTGATAAATTTTTGCTCCAATGTAAGAAATATAATAGTTTTGCGAGTCTGAGACGGCACAAATGGTATTAATTTTATGGGTTTTATTGCCAATATGTTTGAATTAACAAGCCAGTGCGAAGTAATGAAATTGGAAGTTTGTTGAATTTCAAGCCTGGAGAAAATTTTTAAGTAGAGTTTCGAACTGAAAATAGCGCATGAGAATGAATAGGGGACAAAATATCGTGAATATTGTCTGAAACATTGAAGAAATTGAGGTTTAAAATTTGTCTGAAAATTGGTTAAAAAAGTGATTTTATCGCCTCATTACTATGTCGGGAAATGCTTGATATGGGGGCCAATTAAATTTTAGTGAAATTACGGGTTAAAAATAGTTTGAATGGATCGCTTAAGGTGTATTTTTGAAGTCATTTTGCCCCAAAACGGGCAAAATCTTGAAAAAAAGCGCAAAAATTGCTGTTTTTGGTAGTAAAAAGTTTTAAAAAAATGTTTTTCGCCACCAATAAGCATTTTTATAAATTTGAAAAAATGTCAAAATATGGTAGAAGAAATACTGGTAAGGAATCGGGTTTATTTTAAATATTATTTAGTGATAACTAGACATACATTTTTTTTGAAAAATGGCCAAAAATGTGCAAAAATTGTTTATTTTTGAGGCAAGAATGTAGAATAAAATGTTCTATGCTAGTGATAAGGGAGTGAGCAAAAAAGTTTTATAATGTGAAAGTCTGCTCGAACAATTAATAATGAGTAATTGGGTTTTGTTTGCATGTTAATTTTTGTTAAATTTTTGTTATTTTTCGGCATTTTTTGACAAAAACTGAAAAAAAATAATGTTTCTTGGGCAAAGAAAATAAAATAAAGTAACGTTTCTTTGTTGAAACGCAATTTGCAATGAAATTTTGTCATTTAACAGCTTGGCGAAACAAATAATAGTGATTAACTGATTGCTGAATACATATTGTTTTGTTACTTTTTAGATTTTCTAGTTAAAACTATCACTATTTTGCGAACCAAATGTTATAAAAGAATAGTCGGCTGAAATAACTGAGGTCCAATTGTACAGTATTCATTGTACAAGGTCATTTTTATTATTTGCGCTGAAATTGTGGATAAAAAAGTGTGAGAGATTAAGAAACAAAAAGGCATGATTTTGACAGTTTTGCCGGCGATTAACCCTTTTTTGTTTCCATGAAGACTTCTTTGAAGTATTCATGTATGACATCATTACATGGTAGACATTAATTGCGTGTGGTAACCATAAAAGTAGCCTGAATTTGAGTTTGAGTTCTGTTTATAGCATATCTGTGCAATCGACCATGTAAAGCCAAAGTGAGGAAAAGTGCTCTTGAATAGTTTTATTGGTATTGCATTTTCTCTACAATTCAATTAAAAGCAAGCCGCATTTCTTAAATGCCTCCTACAGCGTGTTGATACCATTAAGATTATTTGTTCTCCACAACGGAAACCAAGTTTTGACTAAAAAATTTTCTTTGTCCACTTTTACCACGAAAATTATTAAGTGCTTTTTTGCTAGAGTTTGATACTTTAAATAAACTAAATGATCTGAGAATTAAATTATAAAAAAGTCTAAATATATAAAGTCAACTTCACAAAAGAACGTCGCGCATACAGCAAACAAAATCAACAAAGGAATAAGTTTGATTTAGTTTTCATAATTGAGATCGATTCTTCGTTTCTTTGGTGCAAAACACTTGCTCACGGGTGGAGTCGCAAGGCTTTCACTGCTCTAAAAACCATTTGGTTTGTTTTCAGGTGTACAGGCAATTGTATCATGAACCAAGGCAGGTGTTGGTGGTTCGCTAAAAGTTTCTGGCTCTCAATATCTGGTTTCATTTTCCAAATGCTTTCAACCAGTTCAAGATGTCTCCAGTAGCCTTCTTGATTTTCATACAGCGGTATTTCTTTCACGTCATAATCGTAAAAATTTTTCGTGCTCCATCGTCAAATGTGTCGGGGTCAAATACAAACTCTCTGACATAAGACGTTACAAAATCCAGCAAGTATTGAGCTCCTTTCATAAGGCCTTTCTCAAATCGAAATGACTGAATAAAATCAAAAATCACAATGAGAAGAGCCATAATAATTACTGTAATCCACGTATCTAACTGATAATCTTGCTGTACAATGATAACAGTCTGCTCTCTGTAAGTCTCATAAGCAATTGTTCGGCCGTCAGGATCGAGAAATTAGGATTAATTTGTTTGGTTATGGTAGAATTTTGGTAATCGAATTGAACAAAAGGAATCCGTTATCCAAATCCAAGAAGAGTCCTGCTAAATAAAATTTGAAATAGAACAAATGAAAGTTGAAGCGAAAACTAGGAAATTATGAGTTCAGGTATAATTTTAAACTAAGGCGTGTTCAATCAATTCCTTCCGTTTTTGTTGTAAAAGGTTACTCAAGTTGCTTTTACACACAGGTTCAATACACTAAATTCCTTGTATTTTAAGTGAACCTCAGTAAACTATTCGGTTTAACCTTTCTAATCTTTCCGTGTTAGCTATGTTGCATGTACGCACCCACTTTTATTACTTTCTTATCTAGAGCAATTAATGAGTGCAGTATGTTGTTCAAATACCAAACAGCGTTGATATGAGGAATGCTAAGAAGATCAAAAGATATATAAGGCTTTAGGGTCTGTTAATGTCTGGGTTTTAACATGTGTTCTCGCAATAGTGTTTTTTTACTCTCGCGGGTTTATTAAGCTTTGGAACAAAAATTGACCTCACTGCTTTTACGTTACCTTTTGTGGCTGCATACCATTCGAACGCATTTATAGTTTCTTATCAATGTTAATCAACAGTATAACGTATTGTTAACATTATGTGTATACATTTTGTGTGTGTGGGTATGTGTATTTGTTTGTGTGTGTGGTTACTAGTGTATTGTATAAACTATTTATGAGCCTACATACAAACTAAGACCAGTATATGCTAGGAACATTCTTTTATTGCTTCCTTATCTTTTAACGGTTTCAGAGGAATTTTCTTTTGTATGATCAAGGTTAAGTATGTGCTTAATAAATCAATTCCTTTTTGTCTGTTGTTAATGAATTGTTTTCACGACTCAATGACCAATAATCCTTTTTCCTATATTTCCAATCATTTCAATGCGCATCCAGGTTGGCGAAAAGAAGGTATGCGTCTTGAAAAAGCAATTGTATGCAGAAATACAATAGTGAAATAACAGTTACTTTTACCACGAATATTATGAATTGCATTTTTTGCTAGAGTTTAATACTTCAAATAAACTAAATGATCTGAGAAGTCAATTATAAAATAGTCAAAATCTATAAAGTCAGCTTCACAAAAGAATGTCGCGCACGCAACAAACAAAATCAACAAAGGAATAATTTTGATTTAGTTTTCATAATTGAGATCGATTCTTCGTTTCTTTGGTGCAAAACACTTGCTCACGGGTGGAGTCGCAAGGCTTTCACTGCTCAAAACACCATCTGGTTTGTTTTCAGGTGTACAGACAATTGTATCATGAACCATGGCAGGTGTTGGTAGTTTGCTCAAAGTTTCTGGGCTCTAAATATCTGATTTCATTTTCCAAATGTTTTCAACCAGTTCAAGATCTCTCCAGTAGCCTTCTTGATTTTCATACAGCGGGATTTCTTTCACGTCATAATCGTAAAAAAATTTTCGTACTCCATCGTCCAATGTGTCTGGGTCAAAAGCAAACTCTCTGACATAAGACGTTACAAAATCCAGCAAGTATTGAGCTCCTTTCATAAGGCCTTTCGGATATAAGGTCAAATTGAAATGACTGAATAAAATCAAAAATTACAATGGGAAGAGCCATGTGAATTACCCTAATCCACGCATCTAACTGATAATCCTGCTGTACAACTATAATAGTCTGCTTTCTGTAAGTCTCATAAGCAATTGTTTGGCCGTCAGGAGTCGATTCCGCCTTCAGAATGATGGCTAGAGGAGACATTGGAATTAATTTGTTTGGTTATGGTAGAATTTTCGTAATCGAATTGAACAAAAGGAATCTTTTATCCAAATCCAAGAACGGTCCTGCTAAATAAATTTTGGAATTGAACAAATGAAAGATGATGCGAAAATTACGAAATTATGAGTTCAGGTATAATTTTAAAATAAGGCGTGTTCAATGAATTCCTTCCGTTTTTGTAGTAAAAGGTTACTCAAGTTGCTTTTACACACAGGTTCAATACACTAAATTCCTTGTATTTTAAGTGAACCTCAGTAAACTATTCGGTTTAACCTTTCTAATCTTTCCGTGTTAGCTATGTTGCATGTACGCACCCAATTATATTAACTTCTTATCTAGAGCAATTAATGAGTGCAGTATGTTGTTCAAAAACCAAACAGCGTTGATATGAGGAATGCTAAGTAGATCAAAGATATATAAGGCTTTATGGTTTGTTAATGTCTGGGTTTTAACATGTGTTCCCGCAATAGTGTTTTTTACACTCGCGGGTTTATTAAGCTTTGGAACAAAACTTGACCTCAATGCTTTTACGTTACATTTTGTGCCTGCATACCACTCGAACGCATTTAATACTTTCTTATCAATGGTAATCAACAGTATAACGTATAGTTAGCAATATGTCTTTACATTGTGTGTGTGTGTGTGGGTATGTGTGTTTGTTTGTGTGTGTGGTTACTAGTGTTTTGTATAAACTATTTATGAGGGTACATACAAACTAAGACCAGTATATGCTAGGAACACTCTTTTATTGCTTCCTTACCTTAAAACGGTTTCAAAGGAATTTGCTTTGTTATGATCAAGGTTAAGTATGTGCTTAATAAATCAAATCCCGTTTTGTCTGTTGTTAATGAATTGTTTTCACGACGCAATGACCAAAAATCCAGTTTCCTATTTTTCCAATCATTTCAATGCGCAGCCAAGTCAGCGAAAAGAAGGTATTCGTCTTCAAAAACCAATTGTAAGCAGAAACTCTTTGAACAAACTCCACGAAAATTATTTATCGGTTTCATCATTATACCCAAGCAACAGTGTATGGTTAAATTTTTTTCTGGCTATAAGTGAATATTTTAGTGAAATTGAAGGGTTTGATTTTGATAAAGCGTTAAAATTGAGGCCCTATGTTGGTATTATCGGCATAGATAATTCTTCAGTACATAAATACTTGAAAATCTCAAAAGTTTTACGTTTGCACGCTATTTTACACGATGCAGGTGGTTTAATATACGAAATATACAACCAAAGACCTGGTTACTCTTATATGCTTCCATGGAACAGCAGCAATTGTTTTAGCGATCATTTGTCGGGAATATTGTGTTGCTTATATACAACGGATTTTTCATCCGTCAATTTTTCATCAATTGGAATGCTGAGCAGCAGAACAGTTGTGTTAGACGTTGAAGGGTTTCGTGACAGAAAATAAAATTTTATGGTTAAAGAACTTGGTGTTTGCACCGAGAACTATCTTGACTGCGTGTCATTTTTACCTCCAACAAGTTATAGTGAGTTAACAGCTCAACAAATACAATCTTTCAGTTGATTGAATAGAAATTTGCACGGCATTGAGTGGGACACAGGAAACTATCCCTATATTTATCTTAGACAAATAAATCGAAGCGTTTCGCTTGAGGAATCCGGGTGCAGTATTCTACGCTAAGGGAGAGGAAAAAGCGGAATTTTTGTCAGATTTGCTTGAGTGCTCATTATTGATCTGAATTTACTCGCGTTTCCTTCGATATCTGTGAACTATTTTAAACAAAACTGTCAGAATCATTCAAAGGGCAAAAACATTTTCAACAAACATTGTGCAAAAAAAGCCATTCTATTTCAACTGGTTGACAAATGAGAGAGGATTTGACGAAAAAGGAAGCACCATTGTCATTGAGTTCAACAATTTGCGCCTTGATTACGGGGGACCGGAATCTGAGTCTTTCAATTTCCAGAGACGAAACTATAAAAACCGGAAACCAGTTTTTACAGAGAAAAGTTAAATTGTTGCTGACTGAGGACAAAGTCCACGCATTCACTCATTTAATATATTATATTGAACCTTTTCTTCAATGGAGAAAGCAAAATGTCAGAAACTCAACCCAGAGTCTGTCCTCCAAGACTCTTACTGATGTCGAAGCACCAGGTTGGTGAAGAAATTGACAAGAACGATCTTTCACTGCCAAAAGAGATTCAACACTTGGTGAATGAAGAAAGAGTGCACAAAATTGTTCATTATGACAACACTGAGAGACTCTCTGAGTGCTTTATGGTTCATATGAAAGACTTTCTAATTGAGTTCAATTGCTATGAATTGTTTTATGTAGAGTGACTTTTTCTCAATACATTTAAAAAAAAATATTTTGTCACGAGATGGAGGGAGGAACAGTTGATCGAGTTGACGCGGTTGTAGAAGACAGTATTTTTGAAAATGAAAGTAGCAGCAAATCTTCATGGAAATTTTGTAATCAAACAACGTTGCAACGGTCAGAAGTTGTATTTTTTGTTCAAATGTTTGTTATATTACTGCCTATATCACTTTACTTTGTTAAAATAACCGTTTTAAAACCAAATTCTGAAGAAACATCAGTTTGGATATCAATGCGGTCAAGTTTAGTTGGATACATTTTACCAAATCCAAGACTATGAATAAGATTATATCTACGCAAGATAGGGTCTTCATGGTCGTGGTAGGGCCTTCAGGTTGCGGCAAAACAAAGTTAATTTTCAAAATGCTGATTGGAAACACATTTTACCCAAAATTTAACAACATAATATTTTTATACAGAGAAATGCAATAGATATACATCAAAATGGAGAAAACACTTGGTGTTACGCTTAAAAAATACGCCAATTGAGAATTTTTGAATAGGCTTGTAAACCTTCTTCTGATAATTGACGACTCGTGCGAGAAAATTTACAATGACAAAGAATTTGGACTTGGACACAACGTACTTCATTTTGTTCGAATCAGCTCGCGATATTCAACAAGTCGAATTTTTAGGCAAACAGTTGACCCTTGTTAAATTTTTGAAACACTGCAATCAATAGGCAACGAAAGAACCGTTTGGGCATTTGCTTATCGATCTTGATCCAAAAACTTCTGATTGTTTACGATACTGTTCAAATATTACTGAGCCAGTTCCTACAGTTTTCTGTCTCACATCTGATAATGCATAAACAACTCCTCTAAACAATGAAAGAGAATAAATTATCAATACTGAAGCAAATGGGGTGCATTTGCAGCCAAAACAGTTAAGGAAATATTTGCGTAGTTGTGATAGTGATGTTATACTGGTTTTGTGTGAATGTCTTCAAATTGTTTTACTGGGCCATGTAAGACTGAAAGTAAGAGGATAAGAACATTAATTTTATTAGAAGGCGTTCTCAAGAACAAATCATCAACGAATAAACGACGAGCTTTTTCACTTACAAAAACCGGTTTCGAACTGATTCAACTCATTATTAGATTTTGTTTCATCTATTTGAGTTGAGCAATGTCAACTGCTGAAGAGTTTATTTTGATTCCGAAAAATCAGTTTATGAAGGAGCAACCATATTCCTCACAAGTTCTAAGTGATCCCAGAGTTCAGCATACAGGTGCTCAACATTCGTTTTTGAACCGTATGCGAACAAACAAAAACACTGACAAAGAGAGCCAAGAAATTTTGGATACAAGGGAAGCAACTAATCCTACTGAGTTGTCAAAATTACATGCGGACAAAATTCTTCAAAGTCTCAACATGCTAGTGCCAGCAAAATCTGCGAGGACGGAAATAATAGTTAACCTCATTAAAGAATCAAAAAAAGTTGTTATAGACGAAGATAAAAACTCATTGTTGACGGAACAGCGACAGAAATAATTGTCCCCATTTTTCTCTATGATTTGAAACTAAAAAAACAGATAATTCGGATTATTTCAAAATTTGGTGATCAACAGTAATGCTAAAATTGCTGTTCAGAAAAGAACTTATAGAGTTACCAAACAAAATAAGAAAAAGAAAACTTTTGCGCCAAAAAGAATCAAGCACAAAGAAACCAGCCAATTACTTTACAGAGGAATCCTCGGACGCCGGAAATGGTTTTGAAACTTCAAAGGAAGACAGAACTCAGCAAGAGGAGAAGGACTGGGAGAATTGCGAGTTAAAATATAGGAAATTGAGTTAAAATATAGGAAAGGTCCCGCAGCATACGGAAGCGTAAAACCTAAAAACCTACAAAAAATCACAAATTTGAAACCAAATAAAATGAAATTGCTCCTAGTGGGCAAAAATGCCCACACAAAACATTAAAAATATAGAAAAAAATTCCGACACTGAAAGTTATTGTTTACGACATAAATGAGATTCGGTCGCCAGACTTGGCTTATGTGGATAAATTAGCAAAAGAGTACGAAGATGCAAAATATTTATTGGTTGCGGTGTACTGTCTCTCACGTTATCTACGAGTCGAACCCTTAAAATCAAAGTACGCCACAACAACAGCATATGCGTTTAAGAAAATGATAAAAACAAGCGACCTAAAAAAGTGTGGGTAGATGCTGGTACCGAATTTAAGGGCTCCTTCAGCACTAGTTGTCAGAAAAAAGAAATTAAAGTCTCTAACACTTTCAGTGAGAAAAATCGGCATTTGCTCAGAAATTTGAGTTACAAGTATTTAGAGGACAAATGGACATACTCGTATACTAATCAATTGCAGAGCTTTGTACAAAACATGAACTCTAGAGTCAACAGGGTAACCAAATTGGCGCCGAATAAAGTGACAAAAAACTTTCCTTACTTGATATCATTAATTTTTAATGCTTCAGCAAAAATACTTCGTCGACCAAAGTTTCACGTTGGGGACTTTGTGCGAATATCAATAGCGGCTCTTCCTCTTAGAAAAGGATACAAGCAAACATTTACCAACGAAGTTTTCGAGATTTACGACATACCTACAACAAATCCCCCTACTTATAGTCTCATTGACACATCCGAAAAGCCAGTCAAAGGAAAATTTTATGAATTAGAGTTGGACAAAGTTAGAGACAATAGTAATGAAATAACAAAACATGAATGAATTCACGGTTCACTTAGTCTCATCAGACTCTATGAAAATTTTTCCTCAAAAGACATCATTCGAAAATTATTTCAATGAAGAAATTAATTTGGAGGGGGCTTGGCGAGTAGCACTAAGTGAAATTATATTCCCGGCAAAAGTAAATCAACTGAACAAAAGTGATTTAGAGATATCTTCTTCTGAAGGCCTTAATTTTTATGAGAAAAGTATTCCATTTGATGCTTCCGAACCATACGGAGGAGAACGAGCTATCATTGGAATTGATTCCTATGAAAACCGTGACCATCGTTTGAGATCCTTAAAAACAGCTACCGGATTGACTCATTTTGACCATCAATTTATCAAAATCAACGGAGTTTTATTACTCTTTTTTGTTAAAAACGAAGAAATTACTTTTCCGGGTATCGCAATTCCAAGCATACTAGGTTTCAACGGTATTCATGATGGGTCTGGTTATTTTACCGGATACAAGATGTTGGACACTTTTTAAAATCTGACCATGGCTGATGACTAAGAAAAAATTTTCGTTGGCGATTATCCTTTTGATTTGTCTGCAGGGAAGCAACTGATATTTATTTACGTTAACATAATTGAGTATCTTTACGTAGGTGATACTAAAGCTCTTCTTTTTCGAGTCATTGATTCAAAACAACTCCTGAAAACGGTAGTCCCGGCGAAATAGAGCCAACACACAGAATTGTTTTCAACGACTTGGATTAAAAAAAGTTACTATCAAAAAATTTTCAATCAATTGAAATTCAATTGTGGACACAAACCGGACAAATAGTTCCGTTCGCTGGAACATGGAAAGTTATTTTGACTTAAAGTTTTTAGAAAATCGACAAAATGGAAGCCTATTATCAACAGCAACCGGTGTCACCATATTTTTCAGGACACTATCGCCAACGAGGAAGTGGTTTTGGGGCTTTAGCACCAGGTATTGACAGAGCCGCATTATCGATTGCAAGAATGTTTCTTTGGCCTGTAGCAAAAAAGATGGACTTGAATTAATTGTTCAAGCAGCTCCTGAGCTTGTAGAGGTTGTTACAAAGAAAAAGTCTTCAAAACAAGCAATAAAATTGACTGTCCAAGAAACTGTAAGAAAACAGATGGAGGATCAAAAACAGGACACATGCGTAAATTAAAAACCAAAGGTGAAAAACCAAAACAAGGCATTCGTAAGAAGAAGCCTTCGACGAGAAGTCGGTCAAATTTTTTTTCTAAAGTTCAAAATGGTTACTAATTTACTGCCCGAAGAGGCAACACGCACCACAATTGATTTGTTTGAAAAACAGCCACTGCTTATTATTTTGACAATGCTTTTAACCAAAAAGTTGGACCATCATGTTCCCGGACGGTCTAATGGTTGAGTTTGAAGTTTTGGGCGATAGAAACAATTTCAAGGATTTACAAAAACTTCTCGTGGAAATTAAATCAAGGTCTCCCGAAACAGTGACGGCGATTTAAGGATAGGAACTGACGCTACAAATATAGACGCGCCATACTTTAGAAACAACGCATTACATTCAGTGTTTTCAGGATGCACAGTATCTGTTAAAAGTGTTAAAATTACCAACATCAACGGAAATTATGCTCATAAAGCATTCATTGAAATGGAATTTTCTTCAGGAAAAACTGCAAAAAACACATGGCTAGCTTGTCAGGGATATTATTACGAGGATCAGCCAGCTAAAATTGATGGCACCGACGGTCGCGCGGACAACGTAGTGGCCAGAAAAGCTCTTGTTACCAACTCCCAGGAAATCTATTTTATTGGAAAGCCGGCGAGTGATGTTTTAACTTGTGATAAACATCTATTAGTGGTGTTACTCTGTGAATTTCATTTAGAAGGTCTACAAATGATATTGCTGTAATTTCAGAGTCAAACAAACATTACAAAGTTAAAATATTTGAAGCTAATCTGTACGTAAGAAAAATGACAAGAGCGGATCATGTTTTGACGGCAATTGAGAAAACTACTAAAAACACCTGCCGTGTATCGCTAGACAGAAGTATTGCCACAGACTTTTTTTTAGCTACAACTGGAATAAGAAGTTGGAGCCATGAGAATATTTTCTGGAAAGAACCTATACGACGTATGATCATTGCAATGGCAACAAATGAAGCATACCTCGGAACTAATCTAACTAATCCTTTTCACTACCAGAAATTCAATTAGAGCCAGATTGTTTGTTTTAGAAATCGTCAAACTATTGTCGGAACTCCGGTCTCAACAAATTTTAGCCACCTCAATTACTTCAATACGCTGGAATTTCCTGGATTTTCTTGACAAAGGTGGGCATGGCATAACTCTGGACAAATATTCCAATCACTTTATTCTAGCTTTTGATTTAACTTCAACGCAAGAGGCTTCTCATGATTTCATTCAGAACTTAAATTTCTCAATTTGGGTTCAATTTGCATTTGACGGAGCATTGGCGGCTAACGTAGAATATTTATTTCTGGGCGAAAGAAGCTCAACGTTTGACAAAAAACTCAATTATCATCTACCCCACCGATGTATAGTGATGAAATACGCTATTTGTTGGGAAAATGTAGTCATTTGAAATATTAATTTTATTGAATTTCTGCAGCGGACAATTGGCCAAAGCTAACAAGAGAAGGATTTACTATAATTAATGCTTCACCAGCGCAATATGAAGGAAGTCATTGGATGGTTATTTTGTTTCACGAAAACAAAGTTTATTTGGCTGACCCGCTTGCAATCCCGATACGAAACTACCAAATGTTGTTTTCCCGTCTGGTACAGTTTTACAATGAAGTAACGCAAGTACTCAAAATTAAGCCAGTTCAAAATCAAAACTCAAAAAACCTGTGGACTTTTTTGCATTTCAATTGCGCATGTGATGTTTGGTTACGAATACCCTTTTTGCTGAATATGAGCGATAATGATTTGCTACGCTTTGCTAATCATATGCTCTATCATTTTTAATTATTTTTTTGCTCAATTCTTTCTTCAAAAACAACAAGAACACAATTATTAATTAGAAGATTTCGATTTCACATTAAAATTTATCAAAATCAAACTATTGTCAACATGAAAACAACAATAGCCACAATTTAATATATCCAGTATTTTGGAAAGCACACCGTACAGACCACCATTATAAATACTATAGAATCTATCAATCGTACAAGTAGGCAAAAAGTAAGTTTGAGTTTGAACACTATTGGTAAAAACACAATCAACGTAAGGTAGTTTTCTCCTAGAGTTTGCAAAGTTCAATTGGTGTTGCTCGTTGTAGTTCACCGCTTCGTCAATTTTGTTCATTATTTCTCCCCAAAAAAGTGTCTTTGATAAGTCGTTTTTAATAATAAACTTAAAACAGGTGAAGAGACAAGGTATACTAAACGGTTTGGATGCTGTAGACTTGAAAGAATCAGGAAGTTGATCGTTGGAAGCAATAACTTGATAATGAAATCCAGGTACTTTACAAAAATAAAATCGTCTTTCATATGCAAGCCCTAGGCAAAGTTCTTTATTTTGTTATGATCAAATATAGGCTCACTTTGACATATAAAATAACGATATTGTTTGGCAAATTGACAACAATATTCCGGTGTGCGCTCAACCCTTGCCTCCACCGTTTTGGTAATTAATTTTCTTTGTTACTTTCACTTGCTTTATTTGTATTTTTTTTGACGTGATTTTACCACTCTTCCACTTTTGTACTGGAGTGTTTCTTACAGATCACTTTCACAATCAGTTCGCTGCCTTCGTTTTTTTTCTTTGCAGTTCCTCGAGACAATAGATCTTGAACTGTTTTCATTTTCTGGCCGAGAAGATCGAATTCAGCAGCTGAGAGAGTTAATCTTTGGTTAAAACGAAATCCTTTGGAGTCCTTTTGAAGAGTCGTAGAGTAGTATATGTTCCCGTTGTTTCGTATGTTTTTACTGAAACAACAACAATCTGTTTGCTAGAGCACGAAATTTCCTGTTAAAAGTCACTATTATCGTGAAAGGAAAATTTTTCAATCATAATTTTGTTTCCGCTGTGGACAACAAATACACTCTTAATGGTATCAAAACGCTGTAAGAGAAAATGAAGAAATGCGGCTTGCTTTTAATTGAATCGCATAGAAAATGCAATACCAATAAAACTAATTAAGAGCACTTTTCGTCACTTTGGCTTTACATGGTCGATTGCACAGATATGCTATAAACAGAACTCAAACTCAAACTCAGCTGACTTTTATGTTTGCCACACCCAAATAATGTCTACCATGTAGTGAAGTCATACATGAATACTTCAAAGAAGTCTTCACAGGAACATAAAAGGGTTAATCGCTGGCAAAACTCAAAATCATGTCTTTTTTATTTTTAATCTCTGACACCTTTTTATTCACAATTTCAGCGCAAATAATAAAAATGACCTTGTACAATGAATACTGTACAATTGGACCTCAGTTATTCCAGCCGACTATTCTTTTATAACATTTCGTTCGCAAAATAGTGATAGTTTTAACTAAAAAATATAAAAAGTAGCAAAAAAACATATATTCAGCACTCAGTTAATCACTATTATTTGTTTCGCCAAGCTGTTAAATGACAAAATTTTATTGCAAAGTGCGTTTCAACTAAGAAACATTACTTTATTCTACATTCTTCGCCCAAGAAACATCAATTTTTTCACTTTTTTGTCAAAAAATGCCGAAAAATAACAAAAATTTAACAAAAAGTAACATGCAAACAACACCCAATTACTCATTATTAGTTGTTCGAGCAAACTCTCACATTATAAAACCTTGTTGCCCACGCCCTTATCAGTAGCATAGAACATTTTATAGAACAATTTTTGCACATTTTTGGCCTTTTTTCAAAAAAAATACAAAAACGTAGGTACAAGTTATCACTAAACAGTATTTAATATAAAAACGATTCCTTAACATTTTTTCTCGTACCGTATTTTAACACTTTTAAATGTATAAAAATGCTCATTGGCGGCAAAAAACATTTTTTTTTAAAACTTCTTACTACCAAAGAACAGCAATTTTTGCACTTTTTCAAAATTTTTTCTGTTTTTGGCGCAAAATGACTTCAAAAATACACCTTAAGCGCTCCATTCAAACTATTTTAAACCCATAAGTTCACCAAATTTCAATTGGCCCCCATATTAAGCATTTCCCGACACAGTAATGAAGCGATAAAATCACTTTTTTAACCAATTTTCACACAAATTTTAAACCCCAATTTCTTCAATTGTTCAGTCAATTTTCACTATATTTTGTCCCCTATTCATTCTCATGCGCTATTTTCAGTTCGAAACTCTACTTAAAACTTTTCTCCAGGCTTGAAATTCAACAAACTTCCAATTTCATTTCTTCGCACTTGCTTGTTAATTCAATCATATGGGCAATAAAACTCATAAAATTAATACCACTTGTGCCGTCTCAGACTCGCAAAACTATTAAATTTTTTTACATTGGAACAAAAATTTATTAAATTTAAACTATCTTTTTCTTCCCTTACCTCAGTTTTCCATCGGGTTAGTTACATTCGCTTTTCAGTCCTTTATTAGTCTCATTTGACTAGAAAATAATTCAGAATTTAAAAAAAAATTGCAAAAATTTCGAAAAATTTTACAGATTTCACTCATTCACCACACCAACTTTTTTCCAAAAGTTTTACAAATTCCAACACTCTCACAAAACCAATTTCACAAAAAATTTACAAGTCTGTGCCAACCACGAGAAACAAAATTTCCGAAAAGTTTTAGAAGTTTTTGAAAAGGATACCTAAAAAAGGCCATGCCGGTATTGTAACGGGGGGGGGGGGGGGGGGGGGGGGGACAAAAAAGCGTGACTGGGAATTTAACGGGATGGGACAAAAAAGCGTTTCTGAGAATTTCACGGGGTGGGACAAAAAAGTGTTACTGAGAATTTCACTGGGTGGGACAAAAAAGTGTTACTGGGAATTTAACGGGGTGGGACAAAAAAGTGTTACTGGGAATTTAACGGGGTGAGACAAAAGTCCTAACCCGTTAAATTCCCAGTAACACTTTTTGCCCCCCCCCGTAAATTCCCAGAAACACTTTTTTGCCCCCTTTTATTTTCCCAGTAAATAACATTACTACTTAGGGGGTAGTCGGGGCAATTCCCCTCAAAACTCTTACATCATTTTGGGGGGTGATGGGGGTAATTCGATGCAAGAGTGGGGGGGGGGGTAATTTGGGGGTAAAACGAGGCAAGAGTAGGGGATATGGGGGTAAAACTATGCAAGAGTCCATTACCCCCTCACTCTTGCCTCTTTTTACCCCCACTACCTCCTCTTGCGTCGTTTTACCCCCAATACCCCCTAATCTTGCATCGTTTTACAACCCCCACTAAAATTACCCCCCTTGTCTTACCTCTTGGAGGGGGGTTGGCGTTAATTTTTGGGGGGTAAAATCTAAAAATTTCCACAACCCCCCATTACCCCCTAATCCTTAGCCCCCTAAACATAGCTAAACATAGTTTTACGCCCATAGAAAAAAAAACCCTACTCTTATATCAGTTTGGGGGATAATGGGAGTTAATTTCGACACGGGTTATTACTACGGTCGAGAAACTTTATCCCAAAATTATGTAATAATACTTTCAACGCAATTTTCTTACAAAATTTTTAACGCATTTCAACGCATTCATCGCATTTCTTACATAATTTCAGCACATTCAAGTCATTGTTACGAAAAATGCGCTGCAACCACGCGGACATCTAGGCCCAGATCAAGCAGATGTCCCTGAAGATAATTAAGTGAGTTGATCGATATCACAGAAAAGAGCACTTGTTTGTCAGTATTCATGGGGACCAGTCCGTTATCGAGAAATGATGAGAAAAGTTGTCAATAAATTGACCGATGATCAGAAAAATACAAAAAAAATGAGGCTAATGTTTTTTAAACTTAACCGTTTTTTTTCAGATCTGTTTTTCTAATGTAAAGAATAACGTCACGCTCAAAACTCAATGTTTAGGAAATATTAAACTTACAATCATTGGTTAACCAAAAACAATTGATTCATATTGTCATTTTTTGAAATGCTTCCTTAATTAGTAAAACAAAATCAGAAAACAAACATCAGAGAATTAAATAATTTCACAAATTGAAATTTGAAAACATCATTACGTGTCGGTTGACCCCTAGTGAATTTTGCTGCCCTACGAAGAGTCGCGGATAATGTTTACGAGTTTGTGAATTCTGCTTGCTATCTTTCGTAAATAGAATTCATGTTAAATCTACTTACAATTCTTTTAAATCTACTTACAGCTCGACAATTCAGAACGTAGAGTTGTAAGTAGTTTTAATAACTCTGCATAAATGAAATTAGCAATGACAGCTCAGGGATACTTGTGAAAAAATCAAAAATAGTTAAACTTAAATCCCTTAAGTTGTAGACACCGGGTTACATAAATGCTGTGAATATCGAAGGAATCGATTTTAATTAAGCGTGAGCTTCAATTACAATAAGGGTGGATTTTAATTTCTTTAAGGCTGAATTTTAAATACAAAGAGCGTGGAATGTAAATAATTTTACCTCATCTAAATGTACCTTTGCTGAGAATCCGAAATCAACTGACAAGTGTTTGTTATTAATCTTGAATTTTTGTTGTTGTTAACACTGCTTACGTTTTTCTCTTGCTTACATAATTCAAAAACCGGCAATTAAATTTAAGGTAAGCGTTGTTCACACAGGCTAGTTAAGAATAAATGCATTAGAATTGATTGTGTTGTTCATTTACTGATGAATGCAAATTTGCTCCATAAACTTAGGGTCAAACAAATATTAATGATAATTTACAGAGTTATATTCCCCGTTTAAAGAAATTTAAATCCAGATAACTGAGGAAGAAATGAAGACCACATAAGTATTGGTTTCTCTCAGTTTCTGTTTAATATATTGGTGCTCAATTTAATCGAATCTGAAATTATTCGGGACACAAAAAATACAGGACTTTGAAATTTAATTTCTGAGTAATAAAATTAGACAACAGAAAACTAAGAGATCGGCGCATAAAGGAATCTCGAATTAATAGACTTGGTAAAACTTTAGTTCGCAACGCCGATTATAAAACATTCAATTTTTCTATTCTGATGAGGTAGTGATGTAAAGCGGCTGATGTTGGTGCAATTAGGATATCAAATCCGATGTGTCCTATCTTGTATATCAAAACATATCTTTGTTTTTTTTGCTTCAGAAATCATGAGTTCTGTTAAAAACGTCACTATCAGAAATTTTCAAAAGAAACAAAATACAATTGAATAATTTTTGTATTTTGAATGGTTATACTGTTTCTGTTAGGAATTATAGTCAGATTATCGGAAGAGATTACTCATTTGCCTTGGCAAAATCAAACAATTCTCATTGGATAATAATCTTAAATTTTCGGATGCACAGATTGAGTTCTGGTTCTAGATATTTCTGTTCAGTAGTTTTGTAACAGTCTGAGTAATGAAACCTTGCTGATTTCAGTAGTCAAATAAAACAAAACTTACCATGGCTTTCAAGTCATTTCTATTGGTTTTCTTGGCCAATGGTTTCTAAAAATTTTAATGGAGTTTTAATTTTTGGCGCTTTTGTTGATGTATTTGTTGTTGTGACATCAATTTCAACCGTTAAATTCTTCATGAGTCAATAATGAGGCATATGTGCTTCTAATTTGCCTTTTCATTTGATAGATAATCTAAATTTAGTTATTAAATTGTCAAATTTTGGTTTTGTAAAACATTTGAGAGCTTGGTAGTTCGACCTATTTTTGGTTTCCCCTCAAATGTTCTCTATTTTCTTTTGTTTGTTTGTTTACAACTCGATTTATCCATTTTTGGGCTTTTTAATAAAAAACAGATTGTGTTTCAGATGAATTGTAATGGACGCTTTTGAAATTGTCTATTTGAGATTCAATGGTTCGAAAATTTGTTTCAAAATTGTTGACTGATTAAGGAAAAAATTTGTTCCTTGTCATTGCACTGCCTTATCGACTTGCTAATTATTCTCACTAACAAGAAAATCTAATAGTTTCAAATAACAACTTCTCTGTTTGTTCTTAGTTGTCTTTTTGAGTGTTTTTTTGTGAATTTGTATTTGATTTTACAAATAATTGTACAAATTCTTAAAACATATGACCTTTTTCAGGACTTTTTTACGTTTTTCGTTTTCGAATATGGGTTTTTTTGAACTGCGATTAAATTGCTAGAACAAGCGTTTGAAGGGTTTCGGAGGTAACCGTAACATACCTAATTCATGACCTAAAAAAATATTGTATTTTAGAATTTTCGCTCTCATTTTATCTCTATTTGAATATTCGCGCTCATTTTAGAATTATAATTGTGTTCAGACTTCTTTTCAATACGGCATTCTCCTACAATTCTAACCTGAGCTGCTAAACATTAGAGGTTAAGCAAAGATACTGAAAAAGAAATGTTTGAAACAAACTGAAAGAAACTCATTGGAAAATTTAGTTTGAAAACGAGAACATTATTTTTTTCTGGATCCCATTCTTCGTTGTTTGGAAATATTAGTTTTATAATTGATGATCTTTTTAGACATTGCAAATTTTCATTAGAACTGTTGCACTGTCTGTCATTCCACTTTTACTAGTATACTTTCTGTTGAAAATTAGAGAATGGATCTCGTTCGTATTGACTCTTGTACAACTCTTTACAACAAGTATCTCTTTTATTTTTGTATAGTTGTCTGCCTTTTCAAGAAACACCATAACAGGTTTAAGGACAAACACAACTATTGAGTCTAACAAATGTGTTTGTATTCGTGGTGTGTAGTTGTTATTTGAATTCGTGTGTGGCCAAAGAATGATTTTGTCGACTTTGAACACCAAGTGTCAAAGACAAGAAAATCATTAGCTGCCCGGTCAATTTTTTGAAAATGTTTTTTATTCTTATATTGTCTTGTTTCTAAATTTTTCTGTTTCATTGTATTCATTACTTTGAGATTATTTGTTTTAGTGAAAGTTTTTTATGTTTCATTTTTGCCTTCTTTGTTTTTTCTGTAGATGGATTACGGTCTGAATAATAAAAGATTTCAATCATAGCGTCTCAATTATTTAAATCTTCAAAAATCGCATTTGAGTCAAATCTGAATCCATTCTTTTCCAATTTTTAGTTAATGATGGCTTTAATTTTTTCAAATGAAATTTGACAGAAGTTTGTAATTTTTTATGTTTAAATGTTCACTGATTTGATTACTGGGTTATTATTGTTTGCTTTTGAACAATTTTCCGTTTTTTATTACTTGAGCTTTTGTCTTTTGAAATTTATCGAGAGAAATTGTTGCTGTTCGGAGTATATCCATTTGACAGCAACCGAATTTTACTTTTCTTTCAAGAACAACCGGTTTTGGTAAATTTTTGCCCACCAAGTTTGTTTTGATGACTCCCAAATAAATCTCACTAAGAGTGATGATAAAGCTTCTTCCTACTCAATGTTCTGTGCCTTTTTTACTAATTTTAGTTTTCCGAATTTATTGTGAAGTGGTTGTATTTGGTTTCTTTCATTTTTGGCACTAACATTTTTCAATGAAATTGGAGTTGTGTTAACGATTTTTTCTCTTTTGTTTCAAATGTGTGGTTAATTGACTTAAAAACCATTTTAATCAAAAGTTCTTTGATAATTTTTGTGGGCAAATACTCATCTGAATCATGACTTACATCGTAATTAGATAGCTTGGGCAACCTCTATTTGTATTTGATCTGATTGTGAATTCTCAGTTTAGATTTAAAATAGCAGAAAGCATTTTTTCTCCTGAAATCACTTATACTGAAAATTTATGGTCGAGTCAAATTTAAATAGATTTCTCTTGATAGTTGAAAGGCAATATAGTTTGAGATTCAGCTTGAAGTCGCTGAAAGTGTTTATTTTTGAATCTATTTTTCGTTTCTTTTTTTTTTTAAAAAGGAATCAGTTATTCACCTAATAAAATTTTTGTTTCTTGGAGTTGATTTCATGCGTCAGTACGTTTGTTTGAGTGTTTACTCTAGTGAGATAAAGGAATAATCTCATTGGTGTTAATTTTTTTCTATTGGACTTTGTCCATTTTTTGGATCTATCAAAGTTTAAGTAACAATATATAAACCACCTCTTTAAAAGTAGACAACTGAGACAAATTGTGGATGAGCCAGGTCGAAACAATATGTGCCATCGCACAATAGCGAGCCGCGTTGTTTATCAAAGTCTCCAATCGGTTTTTATATGAGACATAAAATTAATTTTATAAGAGGCTTTGAAATTTCTATTTCTAAATCAAATTTTGTTTTTTATGCATTGTTATGCATATAGTTTAAATTCTCTCCAATATTTAAATATGCTTGAACGTAGGTCCTTCCGAAATTGTCGATGATAGTTCTATTAAAAATGAGTTGCTGCTGATGGGACGACAGCTCAAATATTTGCGAGATAAAAATATATCTTTCAATATAATTTTCGTTGAGTTTTAAGTTGAGAGTTTTAAGAATTTTAGTAGAGTTTTAACTGCTGGTTTTTGCACCTGTTTTTTCGATGTTTGTCTTTATAACTGATCTGGCTAATTTCTTTCTTCATTTTAAGTTTATATCGGCTTCCTGCTTTAATCTTTTTCGAGCAATTAAATTCTTGTTTTTACTCTTGAAAAGGAAACATGGTTTCGTTGTTCCCGAAAGCAACTTGGCAGTCCCAATTAAACCAAAATAGGCAATGTCCGATTTGATATACAATTTTTTTTTTAGTCTAAGGTCTGTTACAACGGCCCTAATTACGTCATTTTCAGATCAGTGCTCAGAGATTTTTTCAGCAATTAAGATTTTCCTTACTTGAATTTCAAATTCTTGATGCAGACAACCCCAATTTGTACGTCAACTAACAGACTCGATTCGCTCAATGTGACTTCAGGTGGTGTTCGTTGTTCGTCGGCACTCTTGGAGCACTTGTCCCCCAATTAACGCTAAAACAGTTGAACACCTTTAATTCCAAACTGACTTTGCAACAGGCAGACAAACATATAAATGAGTTCTTAATATAATTTAGGTGTCGCTAGTAGACTGTAGAGTTGTTCGGATGATAAGAACTAGTTAGTATAGTTGTAGGAATCTTCATATCATATCCCTTCTTGGATGGAACCATTTATGGTCTTTTTTTATGTTTTCAAAGAAGGTTCAACCCGAGATACAACTCGTACCACTAACATTGCTACTATAGGCATTCGGCCATGCCTCGCGGGCCAGGACCATGCCCCAGCGACACGTGGGAATTGATTTGAAACCATCATAATCAAAAATGGGATTAAACTATCCTCTTATTAAGAGAAAAGGTGCTTGTAATGCGGACTGGTAATTTTTGGGATAAAATGATGGGCGGGGGAGGGGGGAGCAGAATTGCTATGTTTTGTTATCCGGACATTGTTATCTGCTGGTGAAGCTATTTTTCGTAACTATATTTGAACAATTACACCACTACTAGGTTACATAGCCTAATTAAGTGCTACTGGCCATTGCAATTATCACACAGCATTGTAGAGGTGTAAATACAGGAACTATCATTTGCTATCACGGATCGGCGGGTCGGACAAGGTGCAGTTTAAAGCTTTGTTATGTAAAACTAGTTCAACTCTTTCTCAAATTATTGTGAAAGTTTGATTGAAAACTGGTATTTGCTTGTTTTAGGAACTGAAACACATTTTTTTGTCCTCATTAATTGCCGTCCGTGGCTTGATGCAAAATGTCTCCCTGGATTGAAAAGTGTTGTTTTTGCGACAATACAATTCTTTTCAAAGTTCTTGTCAAAAGCGATAGAAATTTTTGTAATTTGCACCAATTTGGGAGCTGACTACAAATATTTTGAATAAATGCTTTTCTGATTAGCTGTGCTGGCATTCGAAAATTTTAATTTACCTAAATTTTGGGGAAGGGGTGGAGTGTCAAAGCAGCAATAAATCATTTCTTTTTGTAATGAAGCGAAAGCGACTCCTTAATTGTTTTTCTCCAAAGAAAGTTGTTTTTCATTCATGCATGAAATCTTTCGATTGAGAGAAAAAACATTGTGGTTCCTCGACTTTTGGGCTTCGAGATATTTTGTTGAAAACTAACGTGAAAGTAATTTTGCCGCAAGTTACTTAAAGGAGAGGGGACTTTAGTTCGCAAATAGCTGTTATAAGCGAATATATATATATATATATATATATATATATATATATATATATATATATATATACTATGGTACCAGAAAGCTATGTACAGCATGATTTCTGCTTTTAAAGCAAGATTGGTGCTTCATAAGGACGATTTGCAGAACCGTTATAACTAAATTTGCATGCGGAAATTGTTATGTGTTGTTATCCGGACATTTATATCAGCTGGTGAAGCTATTTTCCATAGCTATAGTTGAACAATTACACCACTACTAGGTTACATAGACTAATTAAGTGGTACTGGCCGTTGCAATAACCACAGAACATTATAGAGGTGTAAATATAGGAAAAATTGTTTGCTGTCACCGAACGGCGGCTGGGGGAAGGGGCAGTTTACAGCTTTGTTATGTAAAACTAGATCAACTCTTTTTCAAATTATTGTGAAATGTTGGTTGAAAACTGGTATTTGATTGATTTAAGATCTGAAACATAATTTTTGTCCTCAATAATTGCCGTCCGTGGCTTGATGCAAATGCTTCCGTGTATTGAAAAGTGTTGTTTTTAAGACGATGAAATTCTTTTCAAAGTTCTTGTCAAAAATGATGGAAATTTTTGTAATTTGCACCAATTTGGGAGTGGGCTACAAATATTTTGAATAAATGCTATTCTGATTAGCTGTGCTGGCATTCGAAAAACTTAACATACCTAAATTGTGGGGAAGGAGTGGAGTGTCAAAGGTGCAATAAATCAATTCTTTTTGTAATGAAGCGAAAGCGACTCCCTAAATGTTTTTCTCAAAAAAAGTTGTTTTTCATGCATGCATGAAATCTTTCAATTGGGAGAAAAATCATTGTGGTTCCTCGACCTTTGGGCTTCGAGATACTTTGATAAAAACTAACTTGAAAGTAATTTGGCCGGAAGTTACTTAAAGGAGGGGGACTTTACTTCGCAAATAGCTGTTATAAGCGAATTATATATATATATATATATATAT